>NC_136967.1:29017167-29029667 GCF_032717465.1 Coenobita brevimanus
TGGGGCATCATAATTAAGGCCAGGACTTAAAATTTCTGCACTCTGATTATTCAACCCTGTAATGCTACCTTTAGATGCCTGGGATCCGTCAAGATTCACCATACACTGTCCATTCCCTTCATATGCTCCCTGTACACTAACCTGAGGCTCAGCAGTGCAATATTTCTCTACAGCCTCAATTTTCTCACTAATTATCTTCACATGGTCAACTACATGTTTCAACTGGTTATCTACATGCCGTCTGCACTCCGTCACTACTTCCTTACTAATTGACTTCAACTGGCCGTCTACATGCTGTCTGCACTCCGCTACTATTCCCTCACTAATCTTCCGCTGGTTGTCCACATGCTGTCTGCACTGTCATTATTCCCTCGCAATCTTCAGCTGGTTTTCCACATGCTGCTTGCACTCCTGTGGTGCCTCCTGAAGCTGTTCATATCGTTCTTTCTGTTCTTCGTTCTGTGCCTGCAATTGTTCTTCGAGCTTTTTCTGTCCTGCATTCTGTTCTGCCTGTAGTTTATCACTCTGTGCCTTTATTAGCTTCACGATTGTTGCCAGGGAAATTTCCTCCTCCTGTCCAGCATGAGATCTTGTCTTCACACCTTCTGCTTCCATGTCGAAGGCTAGACTCACTGCAGCCCTAAATAATAATCCCACACTCCTGACACAAGTGTTACGTCCCAGTCCCACACTGCCACAGGCTCCAACAGCAGTAGTACAGTATAGGAAGGACGTTGCCCAGTGATTTGTTCTTCTTATGGTCAGCCTTTAGGTGTGCAGTACACAAGATCAGCTGAGGCGAAAATAAACACTGGCTCCTTAAAGTTCACTGTCTTTAATGTCCAAATAATTCCACTTAATGTTTTTCAACTTCACTGTTCTCACAAGCACTGGAGCTATACACACTTTACTGATTGCAGTTACATTTAATGTTTAACAACACTTCACAGTTAGTACACTTAATGCTTGCTAACACTTCACTTACACAAGTACTGAAAATAATCTTCACCGACAGTAATTACACTTAATACACTTCACTGTCTTCTTAAGTTCCAGTGATATACAAACTTCAATAACCCGTCACTGTTTGCCGCTGTTTTCACAAATACCAAAAATATACAACCTTCACTGACACTGACATTGCACCAAAACCGACTGCATTTCACACAAACTGACGTGAAACCCGACTAAACTCCAAACTGACTTGACACCCGACTAAACTTGTAATAATCTCTACCCCATCCTATATAAGCTTGCATTACTCTCGAAACTTCTACTTCTCCAACATTCTAGGACATACTGTCTTGCATCAGCCCCTAGCAACAACAGTTACCAACTACGAGACATCAAAACATGCTAGAGTTTTCCTACATTACATAACACTCTAAATCATTAACCATACGAACTTAAATTACATAATTTAACAAGCAATTAGTTAAATAAAACATTACTGAGAAAAAGCACATTAAATTAATGCATAACTTACGGAATAACTACGCTCACAAACATCAGTCTAACTGGCAACTCTGACTCGTACCGAACGTACGGTACCAGAAACGTCTCGAAAGATCTCGGCTACCTAACTGGCAAATCTCCCTTCATAACAATATGCTTGCCAAAAAGTTGTCATTTGTGTTTTGACATTCCAAAGCAAAACTGTATTTCCAGCTGCAGCAAATCAATCTGATAATCCCTTGTATTGCTATTCAAAGCAATGACCGACATCTATCTGCAGGTGACACACGCATATACAAAGTGGTAGTTAACAGCACGAAACATATCTTTCAAGGCTGTTAAATGTAGAACTAACGCGGATAACGGAGCATGATTAGTGGAACATGATGTAGCATGCAATGCATGAAATGTAATTATATCATCATGTTAGCATACAAGAAACACTCGACTGTAAAACAACTGTAAAGAACAGTACCACTGAAGATACCACAGCAGCTGTATGCTGCCGTTGGCTATATTTGTGTGGGCAAGGTCGGGGAAGGTTGGCTTCAACTGACAGCAACGGCCGCACGGCTGAGGGCGACTCCATCTGTCATACCTCCCTGGGAAGGACTAAATGTAAGGAAGAGGTCAGTGGTCTGAAAAGGGCAGAGGGGATGAGACTGATGGGAGAGGGGGGGGGGGAGCTGAAAGAGAGGGAGAGGAGGGGCAGAGAGGGAAAGAGGAGGGGCGGGGATCGAAAGAGGGGAAGGGAGGGGGGAGTGGAAGATGAATGGGAGATGAAAAATAACTGAGAGAGGTATGAGAAACAGAGAGGCAGGGAAGAATGGAGACGAAGACATAGGTACTGTATATATATATCTATATATATATATATATATATATATATATATATATATATATATATATATATATATATATATATATATTGTGGTAGGTGGGGGCGCTCACCATCCACTCACTCGATGTAGTGCTGCTCTCGGGTGTCTGCCCTTTCCTCTCCATCCTTCTTTCCTTCCATTCTCTTCTTTCCTTCATTCTTCCCTTGTCCTTCTGCCTACGGGTGACTTTGCACTCCCTCTTCTGTCTTTCTTTCCTTCATTCTTTCCACTTCCTTCAGCCTGTGGGTGTCTCTACACTGAGTGACAAGCCAAATGGTTTCCTGTGCACCAGGAAATCATTTACTATGCTGGGTGGTAACCATATGGGTGGTAACCATATAACGAAATTTTGGCACCTGGTGGTTTAGTGGGTAATTATTGAGCTCCAGTCGGATTGAGCCGGTGAAAGTTTATATCCAAGGAGTGGTTGGGGTTGATTGCTCATGTAATGCCACTCAGGGATAAGTGAGGCTGGTCACTCTCATCTTAAATGTCGGGACCAACTGCCTAGCCCCGGGCTCCTATGCTCCTCATGGGGCAATGTAGGATTGGATGATGGATGGATGGATATATATATATATATATATATATATATATATATATATATATATATATATATATATATATATATATATATATATATATACACAATATATATGTGTGTGTGTATATATATATTATATATATATACACACACACACAGAGCGCCTCTGTGGTACAGTGGTAAAGTGTGCGTTTTCGTACACTGAAGAACGAGGGTTCGCCCCCCGCCTGGGAGTGTTCTTCTGGCCACGTACTGCTTGGCAGACATAATAAGTGCTGTGGTTGAAGCAGTGTCACACTTCATTATGAAGTATGCTTGCACCCAGTCGGCTTTCTCGGGCCGATTACACTTGGTTCACAGACTACACACATATCCAAAGCCACTCCAACACAACAATTACACTTACAAGCACTTCATACCCTGCATGCAATCCCTACCAGACAGCCTAAGCCACTGAGTAGAGATACATTGGCAGTATCGTCCCCACTTCGGTTGGGATAGGCCGGTTCTGCAGTGGACACTCAAACGGCTGATGAGATGAGATATATATATATATATAGAGAGAGAGAGAAAGATACTGTACAAAGGACAGCCAAGAGAGAGAGAGAGAGAGAGAGAATCACAATTGCCACCTGTCACACCTCATTCTTGCTCCCTCTCTTTCTTCTCCCCTCTCTTTTATCATTTTTCTTTGTTTTCTTTCTCTTTTCAGTTGTTCTTGAGTTTATCATCTTTTGATTTTGGCTGCTGGTTTATTTCTGTTTCCTTCTTCCATGATTTATATTTTCCATCATCTCTTATTTATTACTTTTGCTTTTCATTTGTTTTATTGTTTCTGTTCTTATTTCTCCTTTAAATATGATATTTGTTTCTTAAGTTTCGTCCCACTTATTCTGTCACATTTCGTTTCATTCTAACATAAGTTGTTACCATTCTTAGATGTCTGGTGGTGTGATGGTAGATTCCATCGTTCTTTACATAGACTGCAACCCAAACGGTGACTAAGGATTTGTTGTGCATGTAAAATGCTGCCAGGTGCACCGGTTGGTCACATACGATAGAAACGTTCTGGAGTATGGTAGCCTAGCCCTGGGCCACCTACTCTCTAAAAGGTTGTAATATTTTCACTTCTGTCACCATCTTCCATATCCCCCTCAACATAACCTACAAGTTTACACTGACGCCACTGTTTGTCTGTTCGTTTGTTTACCTGCCCGCAGGATTTAAATATTAATTGCTGTTGCCCGGCAAAGGGGGAAAGTTCTTTATGCTATGTGATATGCCGCCTCACTATGATGACGTCTTTTAAATTACTTCCAGCTTATAACAGACTCTGGAAGTGGGGGAATCACACTTATACAAACTTTGTTTACTGCAGATCTTTTAAACCTCCTTCCCAAGTTCAGTACTATCGTGTGGTGGAAGCAAGAATGAAATAGTAGCCTACGTATGTCATCCTGCAATATTAAAGCAGCAGTTATGGATGCAGCTTGTATACACAACGTGCCCATAATTATTAACTTGGTTGCCTCTTTACTAAGGTGACGCGTATTACGCAGTGTTTTGGTTACCTCCAGTTTGATTGGACTCAAGAAGGACCTCTTTTACTGAAAAGATTTAGATGTAATTCCATTAACCATTTCATTAACCCCTTAACTGCGGTTGTCATTCCAGAATGACATTGCAAAAACTGGACCAAACCGCGGGTGTCATTCTGGAAAGTTTGTGAATATTTTGAATACCGCACATTTTTTCCGCGTGCCAATTGTTTCAAGGGAGAGTAGCTATTAAGTTCTTTCACTCCAGCCGACCCCCACCTCCCTCCTCCCCCCCCTCGGCCTCCCCCCCCACCCCTGCCCAAACACGCATCAGTATCTGTCCAGCTTTGTGAGTGACAATGGCGCTGATGTGGCAATGAAGTACGAGCAATTACAGTGCCTTTTACCTGCCTCAGTGAACACAGAGTTGGTGTTTATCGTATGTGCAGTGTTCATATATGTCTGTAGTATTATTATCAGAGTGTGGTTGTTATTTGGTAATGGTGTGTTGGGCGAATAATAGTGATTTTAGATTGCTCACTTTTAATGGCACTGCCCGTCCAGTGATAGTCAACGAAATCATGAAACCTACATCATTGCAAAGCCTTCAGTTAGTACTTTCTAATGGTATCTTATTTTTCACTCTAGCTTTATTCTGTGCAGAGTTATAAAGGTTTAAAGTTTGTTTACATTTTGGCTGGAACCCCCGGGGGGGGGGGCCAGTCGGGTCAAAACAATGCCCACAGTTAAAGGGTTAAGGGAAGGATATTTGAGTATTCACCATAAATACAGGAGTGAGACAGTGGTATGAAGTATCCTCGAGGATGTTGAATGTAGTGCTATGAATTATATATATATATATATATATATATATATATATATATATATATATATATTTATCTGCTCAACTCTGGGCATAGGCTTCTCTGCCTGCTCCCAAGGCCCAGTAGTCCTCCTACATATCGAACACCTCTACATGTCACCACTTCGGCGCTAACACCCACCGTCCATATTGAATAATGCTAGGGCTGTCTCATACAGGACTGGTGTAATGGTATTAGCATAGGTATTTTTACGACATGTCAGCGGGTCTTCTGGTAGATCGGTAAAGTCTGCCGTAATGAAATTCAAATCCTTAAACTGTTCCCTGCCCCAGCGGGGATTTGAACCTGGGTCCGGTAGGACCGCAAGCCACCTCTCTACAGTGGGCTCGCCTACTGCGCGAGCTCAGAGTGCGCAAATTGTATTGTGCGCAAGAGACCAAAAATCATAACCAAAAACCCTGAATGCGCGAGTTTACCTCACAGGACGCGAGTTAGAGGTAAAGAGTGGCTCAAAAATGCCATTTTCCATTAGTACGCGACCCCCACCCCCACACAATACGCCAATAGTGACCTAGAGGCTCGTGGGGAAGGTGCTGAAAAGGAGTCTACAGTAAGATCTCGCCTGCAGTCCTACCGGGCCTAGGTTCAAATCCTCATGGGGCAGGGAACAGTTTAAGGCTTTGAATTTCATTAAATCAGACTTTACCGATCTACCAGAAGACCCGCCGACATGTCGTAAAAATACTCCCGCTAATACCAATACACCAGCCCTGTATGAGACAGCCCTAGCATGTATTCAATATGGACGGTGGGTGTTAGCGTCGACGTGATGACATGTAGAGAGGTGTATGGTATGTAGGAGGACTACTGGGCCTTGAGAGCCTATGCCCAGAGTCAGACACATAAAAAAATAAAAAGTTAGAATAGATACCCAGTTTCTATAATAATGACGGTTATTTCGTGAATACCAAGTTGTTATATTGCCAATACATACATAACAAGATTAGGAATGAAACAAACAAGCAAGAAGAGATGAGGGAAATTGCCAAAGGTGTGAGCAGTAGCGAGGAGGAGAGGGAGGATCCTCCCCTCACCACCTCCCCTGACTCGCCCGTCGCCGTCCCCTCCTCCTCCAGTGCCCCACCTGACTCACCAGCTGCCTCCCCCTCCACCTCCACAGCCCCACCTGATTCATCTGCTTCACCTGGCATACGTGCAACCCTCACCAAAATGACTGTTGCCGCATTCTGGAAGAAATGTAACCTTTGATAGGCCGTAAATTTCTTTGTCAAAGCCTGGAATAATTCAACATTGGCAACCATTAAACAAGCCTGGTGCGGCCAGGGTGGCGGCAGGGGCACTCTAAGTGTATTGCCGCGCCTCAGAACCCTTGTTATTTAAGTCCATCAGGCCTGTTGTCTACTGTTGTTAAGGTGACTGCCCATATTTTTGTTATTGTAGCTATATCTGTAGTACTATGTCTGAAAAATTTGACCTTTATTATGTCTGTAAGGGCCAAAAAATGTCCAGGTATGAGGGGGTACCGCCCATATTTAATTTTTCCCGTAAGATTATGTATTCCCATTGTGCAAATTCACACTGCGCGAGGTCATGGACCGCCCAATCTCTCGCACACTGTGCGAGCCCACTGTATATGTATAAAAATGTCATATATAATATATATATATTAAATTACTATATATACTACATATATTATATAATGCATATATACTATATATATTAAATTATATAATATAATTATATATGTTATAAGTGTATAGTTTATCATATAATATATATTATAAATGTGTATATAGGTATATAAGTTTGTGTGTGTGTGTGTGTGTGTGTGTGTGTGTGTGTGTCCACTGCAAGACCATAATTTTTCTTATCTAGGAATTCAAATTTTTGCACAGTGGTAGGTCTTTATGCAGACCAGGTTTAGGGGAGGATGGGATCAACGAAAACCCCTCTCTACTACGCTGGACTAAGAGGGACCCCTCAGTAAACCCTTTCTCCCTTGTATTCTGAGTTTACTTTCAACTTGAGAAGTCACTCGAGTAGAGTAGATGGGTAAGCGGTGTAGTAGCATCTTTCATGTTTATTGTAACCTTAAAATATTGGAGGGAGGGGGAACTGGTCCAGTCGAATGTAATGGTCTTCTATGGTCCCGCCCTGCCAGAACCCAAATGTGCATGGAGATGTACTCGCTCACTCACTCGGTAAATATCGTGGGATGAGTAACCTCACTTACCTTTTGACTCCACCCATTAGGGTCCCTCCTTGTAAGCCTCCAGGCAGTGACTCCTCCCCTCCAAGTATCTCCCAGTCAGAATAATCGACTTCCTGTAGCCGAGTCTTGCGGCCTTTCCCTGGCGTTCTCCACCCTGGGCTAACTCTTTCAGATATCACCATATAATCAACTTTAGGAGTCATGCTGTGTGCCGTATAACAGGAGATTGCGTTCTTATATTATGTGGATAATAGGCTTCTAGTCAGTCTCATCAAGCAGTCATTTGTTATACTTGTACTCTCGATCATACTAGTGACATCCCGTGACCCAGCAGAGACAGTACCAAAGGAGTCACTTTGCTGCTCCAAGGCAGTGTTTAGTGTCATGTTTCACAACTGTAAAATAAGACAGGGAAAACCAGTACTTTGAAGATGCAGATTTTCATTCTTCTATGGACATAATGACAACACCAAATACTCGAACTGAGTGAATCCTTAACACAGCAAGCCAGACCAGTGCAACTTGAGATCCTATAATTTGACTTATCATTATTTTGGATCACAAGTGTACATTGCCACGACTTGTAACGATTTGTATGTCCCCTCCACATGCTTGAACAGACTTTACTGCTTCGTCCAACAAGACATCAAATGCCTGGACATCAGTCTTAGTCTAGGAGACCTTTCGTTCCAGTGGCTTCACATTCTCATTGAATGCCTCAAGAATTCTTAGGAGTGTTTCCAGTGACTGTGTAAGGGTAACTCCATCATCAGTAAAGTCAAGATAAGCAACCTTAAAATTGTCAGTTGATGCCCCACAGTGACCCCGACTCACAGCCCAACCCAGCAGTCAATTCATGCATGTGTTTGAAAGTGAGGGGGCAAGGACAATTCCCTGTCTTACTACAGAACTTACTGGAAACAAACCAGTTCCCCCCCCCCCTTCCCGCCCACTTATTGATGATCCTCTGTGTTTAAATACATGCCTGCTATCAACCAGCTTATTTCACGTAGTCAGAGGAGTTCCAATAGTGCCTCTTGATTTACTATCAAACATCTTCTTGAGATCGACATAGGCTGCAAACAGTCCTTGCTGAATCCCATGATGGTGCTTCATGAGAAATCAAAGTGATGGAATCTGATCAACTGTAAACTTCTTCGGTGTGAATCCGGATTGCTCAGGCCTCTGAAACTTTAGCAAATGGGCCCAGATATGCATCAATAGCACATGAACATGAACCTTGCTAGGTACACTGAGCACTGTAACACCACGGTATTACTTCAGTCACACTGATCTCTTTTCCCTTTTCAGACAGGGATTACCAAACCTCTTGTCACATCTTGTGAAATGATAACAGTATGCCAAACGGGTTCTATGACTGCATGCAATCCCCAAATTATGGCTCTGCCATCCAGCATTGGTAATTTCCACAGGGGTGTCTTAAATACTAGTTGCCCTATCACCTTTCAACTTTGCTTCATCAAAAGAAAGCACATCATCTTCGATTGGTGAAGTAGCAGCTAGTGGTTTTGCACCAGCCAATGGGAGCTCCTTGCTAGGGGGATCTGCCATATATGACTTGCATTAACTTGACTCAGTGAACCCTGTGCTCATCTGCCTCTGACAAGAGCCATCCATCTGCTGTACAAACAGATAATCTACTGGGTAGGGTAGGAGTGGAGTTCCATGGCTCAATAAGCCAGTTGAAGGCCATTTGCATGAAAGTGGCCTTGCACTTCTTCACCAATTTCCTTGACATACTTCTTGTTCTTTCTTAGCAAAACTCTTGCCCAACAAGACAGAAGTCTGTGCTGCTTGCAATTCCCAGCCAGTCTAGCAGGATGACTTCCATCATTTGTAGCCAGTGTCCTTCGCAGGACAAAATTAATCTCCTTGATCTTGGGTAATTTGCAATGCATTCTTCAGCTGCTGCCAAAGTTACATGGTGAAAGGTATTATTAAACAGGGTTATCAACAAAACCGAGCTTCTCAGAGCATTTGAGACTGTCACTGTATATTCATATGCACACTCAGCATCTCTGAATTTCGCAAGTTGGAACCTTTTTTGATGGCATCTTCTGATTCTCACGGTTTTGGTTTGCATGTTTAAAGTTGCAACAAGTTTCTGATCAGTAGCAAAGAACTCTGCACTGTGAAAAATGTTGCATTTGTTAGTGTCTGTAATAGCACAGGACCAAAATTGTATTCTGTAAGTGGACTGTTTCTTAACAAAGTCAAGTTTGGCATAGCATAAATCTTTCTCTTCAAGATCAGTCATCTCAGTAGAAGCATGCACTGCAGTAAGACAGATGAAGCCAATAGTGTGCTTCAGCTTCAGTAGTATTATTTGCTGATCCAATGGAGTAACTCAGTCAACAGAAGAAGCGAAGTGAGGAGAAATCCCCTCAGATTCACCCATAAGATGGGGACCTTTGTCACTGCCGGACCATTTGTACTCGTATGTGTAACCATCACTACTGATCTTGAAAAGTCCAGGCCACCTCAGCTCAGAGTGCAGCTCTGCCGACCCTTAGTCTGCCTAGATCTCGTGACAACAAAGGCAGTCGATCATCATCCAAGAGGTTAAGAACATTCCAGGTCACCACCTGAAGTGCCTTCCAAAGGTTAAATCCACATGCAGAACTTAGAGTTGTGCGTCTTTTTTCACGACTGTGACATTAATTACGAGTACAAGCGAGATTAGTAGATTGGTGACCAAACAAGGAGGTGTAGACATGTGTTAATGAGAAGTACAGAGCTCTCAAGAACAATCTCTTGAGAGATATTGACTCAGTGTGTGAGTGGACAAGGGGTGCACCAAGACATAAGATAACACGATATGAGGGTGTAGAATCTGCAGTTGAAAAGAAAAGAAGGCTTCTGAAAATGGAAATTAGGCGATAACAGAGGAATAATTAGCTGCCAGCAAAGGACCAGAAAGGAAGTACACAGGGCAAAATCCGAGTCTCAGAGACATTTCCTGGATAGACTTAATGGTACTAAAAGGAAGACTGTAGCATTTAAGATGGCAGACAGATGAAGAGAGAAAACAAGGATATCATAGTTGAGCAGTATGCAAAGAAGTGTGTGAAGAAACGTAGTGGTGGACAGTGACTAGAGAGCACTGTAACTGGTTGCTGAATGAGCAATTTGACTGGAACAGGGAAGGCTTGAAATCAGCGGATCCAGTGTTTGGCCCTTGGCCTTTGGTGCTTCTACTTTGAGCATGGCAATAATCAGGGTGCAGCTGGGGAAGTTGGCGGGTGTGTCTGTGTTAGCAGCTAAGATGAAGAACTCAGGAGATATAGAAATGGGTTTAATTACTGATTTGATTAATTCGATTATTTATGAGTGTGTGGTTCTAGAAAACTATTCAATATATTACCATTATGTCGGGAATCGAACTGGGGACTTTCAAGTGAGAGCCAGGGAGCAATCCACTATGCCACGACCAGGTGAAAGTTATCTCACGTTGTCAGAATCTTGTAACCAATGTCCCTGTGCCCCCACTGTGGGCATGAAGAGGCTGAGATAACCCCCTAGCACTCGGGCAAGTAAATGTTTTTAATCTATCTCAAGCACATATGGCAAGTCAGAATGAAGAGAGAAACCTGTACAGTACATTACACAGGAAAAATCATCCAATATATTACCAGTATGTCGGGATTCGAACCCGGAACTCTCATGGCATAGTGGATTGCTGCCTGGCTCTCACCTGAGAGTTCTGGATTCGATTCCCGGCATAATGGTAATATACTGGATGAATTTTCCTGTGTACAGTACAGGTTTCTCTCTTCATCCAGATAACTAGTTGAATAGCGTGGTTGTAAATATGTATACGGGGAAAGGTTATGCCATGGAAAGAGGAAATTATATATGCGTTAAAATTTTGGATCAAATAATGAAGGTCATGAAGAGAGAGTACTGTGTGGTATGAAAAGGGAAATATTGATAAATTACACTTTGGTTTTTATCCCAGGCAAAGGGATCACTGATGCAATGTCCATTGTCTGACAGCTTCAAAAAAAAAAAAAAAAAAAAAAAGAAGAGGGAGCTGTACTTTGTTTTTTGTTGATTTGGAGAAGGCTGTAACAGAATTCCTAGGGAGGTGGTGAAGTGGGCAGTGAGGAAGCTTGGGATCGAGGAGTGGTCGATAAGAGCGGTTATGGCAATGTACAAGGGTGCTTGCAACCAGGTGAGGGTGAACGGAGGGTTGAGTGATGAGAATTCCATGTTGAGTATTCCATATTGGCATGCAACAGGGGTCAGTCTTAAGCCCGTTGTTGTTTAGCATGGTGCTTGAAGCTTTCTCACACGACTTCTGAACTGGAATCCCCTGAGAGATATTGCATGCTCTTGCAGCAGATAAGGAGGTGAATGAGATTTGGGAAGTAGAGAGATGGAATGGGGTACAAGGGTTTGGGAGTAAATGCGAAAATAACAAAAGTGTTTATATCTAAGGGTGGTGGCGGTACTGTCAAAGCAGAGGGAGTGTGGCAATGTGCAGTGTCCCAGAGGAGAGTGGGAAGTAACTCAATCTTGTGCAGTGTTTGTGATAAATGGGTACATAAGAGATGTAGTGTTATTAGAGGTAGGCTGCAAAACAAAGCAGTGTATAGGGGAGATTATGCAGAGATTGAGAGACAGGAAGTGATTGATCGAGCAGGAGAGTCTCTTGAGTGTGTGGAGTAGTTTTGTTATTTGGAGGACAAGTTATGTACTGGAGCTGGGACTGGAGCTAGTTCTTTGGCAAGGGTAAGGAGTGGCTGGAAAGTGTTCTGGGAACTGTTGCCTCTCCTGGCTTGAGAGGGCTCCTCCTCCATGCAAAGGAATCTTTGTGTGTAGCATTAATTTTGTTGTGGGTGTAATGCTGTATGGTAGAGAGACCTGGGTCGTAAAGGAAGGAGATATTTGTAGGCTTAAATGTACTTAGATGATAATGATGAGACAGAATAGTGCATCCTTGAACGAGAGCCATGAGCGGTTTAGGACTGTGAATGAAGAGTTGAGAGCGAGAGTGGGACT
>NC_136967.1:29039667-29092167 GCF_032717465.1 Coenobita brevimanus
AGTGATAGCCTAGCAGGTCTCGGGAATAAGTGAGATGGTATTATGGGCCACTCTGAAGCCATATGAAAGGGTTTTGTAGTTATCTTCAAGTTGCCAGCTAGCGCAGAGTGACGGCCAGCCTTAACCCAGGTGACAATGACTTTCTCCAGAAGGTGTTCTGCATCTCGATACGGGAGCCAACCCTTTCCAGCAGCTCCATGAACATGTTGTCATCCACTCGAAGAAAATTCCTGAAGCTATGGGAGTCCTCTAATATCAACTCTTCAACAAGTTTCTCGTACTGGCCGTACATAGGACGTCGTAGCAGCCATAACCTGCTCCAAAGGGTTCTCCTCTTTTGCTTTCTTTTCTTCTCAAGTAACAGCCTACGTATGGCCACACTGATGTCGGCCACTTCGCATGCCAAATCCACCTGCATTTTCAGTAGTTTCAATTCGCGGGCACCTCCGGCCATGGTCGTTGAGGATACATAGGTCTGTGCTGAATGCAAGCTTGCTATTGAGTGAGTAGTCCACCTGCATCACATCCTTTATATATATTTTTTTTCGCCAGACATTCCTGATAGACTTGCATCAAATTCTTCATGGTCGTAGTGCACTCGTAACTACTCTAGTGGGGGTCTTAGCTACTCATAGCTACTCTTGGCTGCTTGTAGACCTTTACAGACCATTTGGTTCGGCAATACGTAGTGACTCTTAGATACTCATAGCGCCGCCCTAGGAAACTAGTAGCAATGCGTAAGCTATGCGTAGCTACTTGTAGCGCCCACCTGGCGCACTCGCTTAGATTGCTGGATTCTTGGCCAAGTTGACAAGAATCCACGAGGAGTTTGAACTCTTGGCGACTCTTCGTCCGACTCCTGAATGTGTGAAAGCCCCTTTAGGCCAGGATAGAAGACCTCAAGCTATCATTTCAGCCTCTGTGGCTCTCTGGGGTGCACATGGCGTAGTGCTGAGAGAGAGAGAGAGAAAGAGAGAGAGAGAGAGAGAGAGAGAGATCAAAATGGGAACTAACAGGAAGCAAGGCGGGGACATTTGAAAGTCGTTACATAAGGTTACTTAGGAAGTACAGAGAATAATCTATTAGGCCTGTTGGTCTATGGTGATGGTACCTGTCAAGATCAAACCAATGCTTGTGAGAAAAGGATGGAAAGAAAGCGACTTTCCCCCGCCCACCACTCTGTCTGGTGGTGTAACCGGCAGGAAAGAGAGCACCGTGCTGGCTGCAAAGACCAGTACGGATATTTGTATTTGGAAGGCAAAAGAAGAAATTCTTTAATGTATTATATTACTAATCTATAAAAAAAGGAATACAACCAAAATTATCAACCATCACTCAAACGTTCGCTCATGCCAGGACTTTGGATGTAGTCAAGGTCTATTCTTATACATTAAATCTTGCAAATAATAACAGTACTTAGCGTCCTCAGTGTTCCATGCCTTATTCTCAGGTAAAGAAAATCGATAGGCATCACTGTAACAGAGTACTAAAGCTGTTATGGTCTTTACAGGGTTAACAAGAAGCGGTGCCAAGACGCAGCACACCCGTCCCCGGCAGTCATTTTAGTCTATCTATCTATCTATATACCTAGGCTGCTTCCCCCAAGGAAAGGAATGTAGCCAAGACAGGACGACGCACTCCCCATTTACTCATCCATTCAAACACATTCATTCGCATCTTAGCCCCAAAGGGGAGAACGGACAGATCCTCACCGCACCACACCGCACAAGGGTCAGCTGCGCAATGCAATTAGTGACATCCGCAGCAGGGCCCGACAGCAGAGCTGGTTTACCCTGCCACATCATAACAGACTGATCCCCTTACCCGCACCTGACCTGACTAGCTGATCACACCAAATGCGGGAGAATATCCCCTCAGGGCTGCGTCATCACTTATTCATTCACAATTTCTCTCCATTTATTTCTGTCACGCACAGCCACTCTTCCTTGCTCAAAAGACATCCCTCTCGCATCCAGCGCTCTCTTCACACTGTCCATCCATCCTATTCGTGGTCTCTCTCTCAGCCTTACACCTCTCACATCGGATCTAGTTACTTTTTTCACCAATCGCTCATTATCCATTCTCTCCATATGCCCAAACCATCGCAACACCCTCTGCTCAACTCTACCAGCCATCTCCTGAATAACTCCAGTTCTCCTTCGCACTTCATCATTTCGCACTCGATCCATATGCGTCACTCCACACATACTCCTCAGACACCTCATCTCCATTACATTCAAACTTTTTCTCTCTGCTACACCCATATTCCATGTTTCAGCCCCATATAACGCAGTCGGTACCACAACACCCTCATACAGACTTCTCTTTACATCCGTTCTAAGTGAACGACATCTAAACACTTTCTTCATTCCTCCCAGCACATTTTAGTGCTGACGTATAAATACAACAGGATACCTAGTCAGAGATGTCACATATCAAATTTGTAGTAAATCGGGTGAAAATTGACGATTTTATGCCCATTTGAAATTTTAGGTCCGACCGACAGGTGCCCCTCCCTACCGCTAACTGGGGGGTGACTCCCCTGATGTAATGAGGCATGTTATAGGATTCATATTTGAAAGATGGACCTTTAGGTTTTGGTTTCATGTCGACATGACGAATATGAAAGGAGTTGTGGCGAATTAAAGATTTTTTATTCTTTAATTTTGGGGGCCTACAGCCTGGGCCTTGGCCCAGTTTGGCCCCAAATTTAATCAGGTGATCAGAAGGTCATAGCCCATCATCCCTGTCATTTTAGTCAAAATCGCACTGGTAGTTTTCGCGTAAATTTGTTAACAGGCAGACACATGCAAACAAACAAACAAACAAACACCCAGACAAACCGAGTGAAAACAATACCCGTCCCCGAGGCCGTCGTGGGCGGAAACGGGTAATGATAATATATTAAAACTGTTGGGCTTATGTGACACACAGCTGAATAAAAGCGTCTGGCGTTAGCTGCAACAGGGTATTACTGTGGACATGTTCGACCATGACAACGTTAATATTGGTGATGCCCATAGGGTCGAAATACCGTAGTTGGCGAATCCATTTTAAGTGTATCTGTATACAGTTTTAGCACTAACCACTGTTTTGGTAGCCTCTGCCAGTCGTCTTCCTCTTTGCCAGTATTGTCTTTTTCCTGTACTTGTAATGACTGTGAGATTTAACCCATTTCGTCTTGTCGCTGTGTCATTCTGAATTTTGACCATATTTAGATAAATGACGTGATCATATTTAGATAAATGACATGAGCATATTTAGATATGTGACACTATTCAGTTCATGTAGTATAGTACATAGATGAATAAGGTAATATGTCGTCACTTTTTCATGGAAACATTAATAAGGTCGTTCTTTATAGGGTACATGTTTGTGATGGGGCTTTTAGTAGATGCTGGCTGTACCCCACCCAGGTTACCTGTGTCTTTCATAATGTGTGCAGGCTGCGACGGAGAGGGTGCCAGAGAAAGACACGAGGAGCCACGGAACTGCAGAGAGAGAGAGAGAGAGAGAGAGAGGATAATTGGAGTGGCAGGCAGGGTGCAGGGGTCTAGATGTAATGGAGAAAGGAGGCGGGGGGAGGGGGGAAGGAACAGGGAGAGAGGGAAGGAGGCAAGGGGAGAAATCCCGCCAGACGAGAAGGAAGAAAGGAGGGCAAGAAGGTAGGAAGGAGAAGTAGCGAGGGGAAAGAGAAAGGGAAGGGGGGAAATTCGCAGAAAAAGTTATAAGGAGGGGAAACAGAGAGGGCAAGGAGGAAGGAGGTTGAGGAAGGGAGAAGAAGGAAAGGAAGGAGGTAAGGAGAGAAACAAGGGGGGCTAGAATGAGGAAGAGTAGGAGGAGGAAATAAGGCACAAAGAGAGGGAAGAAGAGAAACAGACAGGACAGGAAGGGGGAAGAGAAGGAGGCAAAAGGGAAGACAAGAAAGGAGGGAAAGAGGCAGACAGAGACAAGAAGGGAAAAGAGAGAGGAAGAAGGAAAGGAAGAAGGGATAGGGGTCGCGAAGAAAAGGGATAAATCCGAAAAGCCAATAAGGAAGGAGGAAAGGAGGTGGTGGATGATTAGGAGGGAAATAGGAAGGCAGAGAGACATATAGGACAAGGAGGAGTAACAGGAGGACAGACACCAAAAAGGAGGAAAAGAGGGAGAAGCGATAATGGAGAAATGGGAGAGAAACAGGAGGGGCAATGAGGAAGGAGGAAAGGGGGCAGAGGAAGAGACAAGAAGGGAAGGAAGGAGGAAGGCGGTGAGACAGGGAGGGGAAGAAGGATATAGAGTCGGAGAAAAAATGACAAAAAAGGGTAGGAATAAGAAGGGAGGAAAATAGAAAGGACGGAGGGAAGTTGAGCAAGCCAAAATATTAGTGGGTGTATGGGAGGAGTGATAAAGTTTTGATGAGAGGGCGGTCAAGAAATGAAGGAATTAGGCGGTGGAGAGAGAGAGAGAGAGAGAGAGAGAGAGAGAATGAAGATAGTTAAGATTAAGAGAACAAATACAGCGAACATATACAGCCTGACTTCATAGTAGGAGACCGTTCAAATCCAGACGGCACAGCAAGCGAAAATAAGACTATATGTACCTCTAAGGAGTTTTCCCAAGTAAGATCATTGGCTAAAAGCAGTTTGTAGCGCTCGTAGACGCTTGCGGTTGCTTAGTAACGGTTCCTATTAGCATCACTCCTCAGCCGCCGCCGCCTCTTCCTTCTTCACCTCCATGATCCGTCTGGAGAGATACCGTGCCTTGCCTACCCTGTGCAGTGGGGAAGAGATGTGAATGGAGAAAGATGGGAGGAAAGAGAAGGGGAAGAGAGAAAAGGAGGAACTCTACTAATTGGATGGAGACGTGATGAGAGAGAAAAGACGAGAGAGAAGGAAGTAGTGAGAGAGGATGAGACCTTTTCTCGATATTCCTTCCCTTCTTTCTTCTGCAGTCTTCCTTCTCCCCGTTCTTTTTCTCTCACTCTTCGTTTTGTGCCTTCCTTCTCCTTGATCTCCGCTCTTCCTCTTTCTTCGCCGTCTTCCCCCTTTTCCGTTCACTCTTTTCTTTTTACTCTTCCTTCCTTCTTTCCTTTTTCCTTTCTCCCCGTCCCTTCCTTCTTCCTTTCCCTACTTCCACTCTGTCCCTTTTTCCTTTCCTATCTTTCCATTTGTCCCTTCCTGCTTCCTTTCCCTCCCATCCCTCCTCTTCTCCCTTCATTATCTCACGCTTTGATGCGTTGCGGGGAGCCTTCCTGTTTTACTACCTGTGTCTTTGACTCATATAATATTACTTTAATTATTACCTGCCGTATGACAAACAGCCTCGAAAGGACCAATAGGTATGTTGCAGTTTGCTTTCTCATGTACCCTAAAAAAAAAAAAAAAAAAAAAGTATGTGCACCCTTTCAGTGTGAGACATTATGGTACACAGACAATGATTTATGGGATATGACACGGTTATGTTGGTACTGCGGTTGTGACACAGTTGCCAATTTGTAATATCTAACCCCACACTTTCATACTGTATTGCATTATAATGGGCACTGTGCACGATACGCATATGTGTAATTAATGATAACCAGTGACGAAGCATTTCACATCTTACCCGACCCCAGGTGCCGATACTTCTTCGTCCTTCCTTTTCCTTCTTCCCCTTTTGTTCTTCTTCTTCTATTCGCCCTTCACCCCTCTTCTCCATATCATTTTTATTATGCTTCTCAGCTTTCCCTTTTTGGATTCATTTCGGTGATACTTCCTTCGATGTCTTTCAGTATTTTTCTTTTGTATTGCCTTGTTATTTCCTCCCTTTCTTCCTTCACACGTTTAGCATTTTTTATTCGTCTTTTATTCCATCATACTACTTGCTTCATTTCCTTTTTCTTCCCTCTCTCCCTGTTGTATATTCATTCCCCTTCTTTTTCCTCTCTTCTTACATTTTCTCCCCCTCCTTCATCTTCATCTTCCTTGCTTCTTCTCTCCTTCTTCTCCCTTTCTTCTCGCCTCTTCACTCACCCATATAGTTTTTTCTTTTTTCCACCTTCCTTCATCTTCTGTCTCATTTTCCTTCATTCCTCCCTTTTCTTTCCTCTTCCTTTGTTTCTTTTACCCTTCATTCATTTATCTCCTCTTTATTTTTCTTCCCATTATTTTTCTGCTTCAATTCCATCCTTTCTTCCATCCTTTTTCATTCATTCCTACCTTTTCCTTCCACTTCCTATGGTTTGTTTCCTTCCCATGTTCCTTTTTTTTTCCTTCCTTCACTCTCCATCCTGCTCAACTCTTCGCCTCTCGTTTCTTCTGTTTT
Organism: Coenobita brevimanus; assembly: GCF_032717465.1. Taxonomy (NCBI): domain Eukaryota; kingdom Metazoa; phylum Arthropoda; class Malacostraca; order Decapoda; family Coenobitidae; genus Coenobita; species Coenobita brevimanus. The sequence goes on from NC_136967.1 coordinate 29,045,950, forward strand.
TACTGCTTCCCCTGATTCTTCTTTCTTTAATATTCTTCCTCTCTTTTTCAGACTCCTTCACACAGTTTTTTCCTTCCTCGAATCCTCTTTCTCTTCCACTTGCCACTTCTTCCCTCCTTCAGTCTTCTTCCACTCTCTCTTTTCCTTCCTTTCCATTCCTTTCTGATGCAACTCACTTCATTCTTTCCTCTTTCATTGCCTTCCTGTTCAGTTCATCCGATTAATTTTTTTTTTCCTGTGTCCATCTCCTTGTTTTACTGTCCTTATCATTGGTTCATAGGCTACTGTATGGACCACAGTCGTGCCCCATTCTGTCACAAACATTCCCGAAAGAACCAATAAGTCTTTTGTCGTTTTCTTTCCTTCGTACGTTTTTGTTTCCCATACCCTCCTTCCGTCTTCATCTTCTTCCTCAGCCTTCTTTTCCTTCGTTCTCTCTTCCCTTTTATTTCTTATTTGCTGCATATTCACCTTTTCCTCTCCTCCCTTGTTCCCTTATTGTTTTTCTCCTATCTTTCCACTTTCAAAAACTGTTTTCTCCTATCCCTTCTTTCTCCCTTCTTTGCTTCTTCTTCCTTTTTTTTTTTTCATCCTTATCCCGTATCCTTCATATTCCTCTCTTCCTCTTCTCTTCCTTCTCCATCTCTGTAGTCAGATGTGTTGTACCAGCTTACCTCAGCAGGTAACCTTTTTTCGGGTTAGTTGGCCTCCTTTTATGAGCATTTTCTCTGTCCAGTACTCACTTCTCCCTCATTTCTTCTTCGTTTTCTTCATCACCGTCCATTTCCACCCTTCCCTCATTCTTTTCATGTTCTGTCTTTCCTCTTCCTTCCTTACTTTAGACCTCCCCCTTCCCGCGTGGTGTAGGAAGGTGTGTGTGGTGTAAGAGTGGCGGAGTGAAGAGATCAATAAACAACAGGTAACCGGATGAGGGCAGGTAGGGCGGGTCGGATCCTACGTCTGGCCTGGCTTAATGGTCCACCCGCACGCCACGAAGATGAGTCTAATTTTCCGCACAAGGTTACCTTTATGATTCGGAAGCGTCCTGGACAGCATAGGCTCTGTATCATGCTGTATTTCCTTTTTTGTCTTTTGCATATGTGTGGTGTCCAGCACTGTATTCTGTGTGCGTCGTTCTCTGTTGCGTTGTGGTCTTGCCTCCTGAATGTGTGTGTGTGTGTGTGTGTGTGTGTGTCTGTGTGTGTGTGTGTTCTTTTACCCATCTCATCCGTGACTGCTGTGTCTGTTGCAGGCTGGGCAGTGAAGACGGCTGGGACACAGGATGGTGGGGCAGGCAAGGGCCGTACCAGGCCGCTCCCGCCCCCGCCCCCACCCGTGGCCGTGCCGCCATGAGAAGGTGGCCCCCCTGCTGTAGAGTGAGGCCTGCCCGCCCTGTGCGCGGCCTCGGATAGTGACAGTAGTGACAGTGACCCAAGGCGCCACCCTGATCAGCACCGACTCTCCACAGCAAGGCAGGGCGCCGCCACCCACCCAAGGCGGCGGCGGCGGGGGCGGTGGTGGGCGTGATGGCGAACACCAGGCAGGGGGGGCTGCTACTCACCAGGTAGGAGGTGTGGAGGGCAATGGCTGTAGCAAGACCGGGTGCCAGGCAGCTGTGGAGAATGGTGAGGCAGGTGGGCAGGCAGGAGGTGGTAGTGGTGCACGAGGTGGCGAGCCTGGCACGCCTGATGTGGGCAGGCAGCACCTGGAGCAGCTGGAGCGGCTCATCTGCAGCTTCGAGGCACAGCGAGCCGCAAGCTGTGACCTTAGTGAGGGCTTGTCCATGACACCCGTTACTCCCCGCGCCCACACACCTTCTTCAGACCATGCCCGCACTCCCAACTTTTGGCGGGAGGTTTCGCCACAGCTGTCCTACATTGATGGTAGCAGTTCATGCGGCGTGTCATACGGCCGCAGCGTCTCATGGAACCTGTCGGACCTGAGCAGCGATGCAGCACCCCGTTCGCCCTACCCTGACCACCGCTCCTCTGCTGACCCACTGAAGCCATTACGCACCCACAACCCAGCACCTTCCTTGCCCGCCCTCACGCCCATCACCAAGTTTCCCTCAGACACAATATGCTCGCCATCTCGCCCTGCCCCCGCCCCTGCTCACTCTGTGGTGCAGGTAGAGAAAGGAGACGTCAAGACCAAGATTCAGAAGCGCCTTAGCTTTGGCGACAAGCTTGATTTGCACACCAACGTGTACACACCGGCAGAGGAATGTATGGGTGTGACTGCGATGCAGGCGGCCCCCGCTGCGGACGCTGCTGCCAACGGGTCCTCCACCTCTTTGGAGCGGCGGTGGATGGAAGAGGATTCAGGGGGCGGCCCGCCATTGGTCCGCCGCAAGTCTCTGGACACACAGAGCCAGTATTCCTATTACATGGACAAGGACCTTCGATACTACTTCCAGCACCCATGGTTCAGGCTTATTGTCGCTTACCTCGACATCTTCTGCAACTTCCTGCTTTTTGCTGAGGATCCCATATCTCACTCCCACGCTGGTAAGTACACACTCACTCCTCTCGGGCAAATCCTGGACTTATCATGGTGTCACCTCATACGAGCTGGATAGCTAATATTCCTGTTTTTCTCTCCTTGTTTTTTAACTCATAGAATAGTTTTGTTTGTTAATGCCTTCCCTACAACAACCAGCCATGAAAGGACTAAGAGTTATGCTTCTGTTTGTTTCCTTTGTACTCAGTAATACAGGTATGTCGGCCATGGACAAGGAATGATTCTTACATATTCTTATTCTCTTGATCATTGTATCACCTTGGTAAGTTATTTTTTATATCATAGGCTTTGGCCTCAACTAACCTAGTCACCTTCAGTTCTCCCTATATCTGGTTTGTGCAGTTGACATCATCATTCTGACCTCTTCTCCCCACATGAGAAGAAGATGAGGAAGGGTTCAGAAAAGAAAGGATAGGATAAGGAGCATTATCAAGCATTCCCAGTTGCCAAGATAAATGAGCTTCATAGTTTCCAGACGTTTCCCCGATGGACACTTCCCCGAAAGGACGTTTTGCCGGCGGATATTAGCCGACCGCTTTCTTTTGCATTTTCCTTTTTATTGTATTTATTTATTCATTTTTAAGGGGGAGAGTTATAACTCCAGTCTTCCTGTTTTAGCAAAGATTATTGTTTCTTTATTTAATTTTCATGACAAATAGCATTTTATCTAAACCTAACCTAACCCAGACAACCTAACCCAACCCAACCTAACCCAACAGAACATAACGTACCCTAACCTAACAACCAAATGTACCAGTAGATATACCAACATAAACAACCACATGTATACACCAGAAGAGGCTGGATTACTCCGTCGCTGATGCCTGTCCAGGATGCAACACAGCACCCCATACTATTAAGCACATTATGAAAGACTGCATTGCACACAATCACCTATGCCAACAACACAACATACACTCTTTGAGAGCTCTGTGGGAAAGCTCGGTCTCGGCCATGGCCTTCCTAAGGGACTCGGGGCTATTCGGCCAGACTGCCTAGGGAACAACTACTACTACTACTACCACATGTATACAACCAACCTAAGCTGAAAACACACACACACACACACACACACACACACACACACACACACACACACACACACACACACACACACACACACACACACACACACACACACACACACACACACACACACACACACACACACACACACACACACACACACTTAAAGACAAACTGTCGGCCAGATGTTCGTCGACGAAACGTCCATTCGGCCAAACGTCGTTTCGGTGAACTGTCTCTCGCGAAACTTCTGGCCAGACCACAAATAGTGTACCATTCCAGCCTCTCCAGAGTCTTGGTTCTACCTCACAATCCTGGCCAGTTGCACATCAGTTTTTGGTATTTTATTAATGTGCTTCACAGTAGATGTCAGAGAGTCTGTCAACTACCGGAAGGGGGGGCCAGAACTTTATAATATGCCACTCCGAACAGAATTGGTCCAACCATCTCGATCCCCCTGTCGGTTCCTTAGCCTCATCAGGTTCCATTCCTCGTTTTCTTACTCGTTTATTTATTATATACATTCATGTTTGTCTGGGCCTGCCATGCCTCTTTCCACCTTCTGACTTTTTCACAAATACGTTGTCATCAGTCTCTTTACATCCACTCTCTCCATAAGATATGTACACGCTTTAGTTTTATCATGAACAGACTTTCGCTGATCACATAATTTTTTATTCTGTACACAGAGCACTCCCCGCACATTCCTTAATAATAACATTTCCACTGTCCTTACTTTTGACGTGTTTGTTTTTAGGTCACACCAAACTCTCACACCCATACATTCATTCAGTCATGCAGCCTCCACATTGAAACCTCTGCCGAGTGCCAAAACTTTCATAGCACCAATCGCTTTCTCTCCCTGTGCCACTCTACTTTCCATTCTTTTGTACACTTATATCTCTTTTCTGTTACTGCAGTGAAGTACTGTTACTTAGCTCCCTATCCATGTCAGATCTCTCAACATTCACCAGCTAATCCCGTCACCATCTCCTCAAGCACAGCATCCCCAACCCCTCTCCATGACTCGTTTTATCTTCATTTTAAACCTTCTCCATATTAAGACAAAGGCTTGTGATGTCCTCATAGCTGCTTATATATATATACTGCCACATCCTTAAATTGTTTGGTCGTGTGTAGCTGTACTTTCCTCATCCCATCATTTCTTTATAACCTTCCCTCTTCATCCATCTTTTTACTGACGTCCTTGTTTATCCCTCTCTTTATTCATATCCCTGTTTTCCTCTTTATGTTTCTTATGTCCATTCCCTCTGTCAGTAACCTTTCTTTCATTTCTCATCTCTGTCATATCAGCCTTCGTTTCCCCTCCCCATTACAGAATCTCTCGCATGTGTCCAGTTGCTAGTTATCTTATTACTACCTTTTTTCATTACATTTTCTTCCCTGACACGTCTCCTCCCTTTCCTTTTCTTCCACTTCTCTCTCACCTCCTGTCCGTACACGTGTCCTCTCCTTGTCTTCACATTTCTCCTCCCCATAGACATTCTCAATGCCCTTATCTCTCCTTTCCCACATTTGCACTTTTCCCTTCTGTTCCTTTCTTTCCTCTCAGTTAGCCCCCTTTCCCCTCCCATTCCTCACACCTCCTCTTCCTTCTTTAGCACCTCTCCTCCCTTCCCTCTTTGCCCCTCGTTCTCCTCTTTCCGCCTCTCACCTGTTTCCCCCGTCCCTCCCCTTGTCAGGATATAAACCATTGTAATATAAGTGAGATATAAATACAGCGGTGTGGTTTAGGCGGGGCAGAGGATAAGGGGGAGGGCGGAGTGGGGGGAGAGATATGGAAAGGAAGGCGCAGAGGGCAAAGGTGAGGAAAGTGGGAGAAGGAATAGTAAAGAAGATGTGTGGTAGAGGATTTGAGATGGAGGAGAGGAGCGGATAAGGGAGGGGGAGGGAGGGAAGGAGGGAGGGAGAAATTTAGAGGAAAAGGGAGAGATGGAGAGGAAGGGGGAGACTGAATTATAAAGGAAACTGGGGATGTGGAGGGAGGGACAAAATATAGAAGAAGAATGTGAAGTGGAGAAGAAAGGTGGAGATTTAGGAGGCAGAGTGAATAGTAAAGAGTATGAGTATGGGGGTGGGAGAACAAACGGAGAGGGAAAGAAAGGGATATTAGAGAGAGAGAAATGTAGAGGTAGGGGAGAGGGGAAAGAAGAGTAAAGAAATAGGGAAGTGGTGGAGGAGAGAGGATGGAGAGGTAAGGGAAAGGGGAGATAGTAAAAGTGAGGAAGGTGGTGAGAGCAAGGGTGGGGAGGGTGTGGGAAGAAAAACGTAGTGAAAGGTGGAGGAGGTGGAAGAACTGATAGATGGAGATAAAGGGGAGAGGCAACAGCAATAAAACTGTGTTGGGGAAGTGTAGCTCGTAAGAGGAAGAGAGAGGGTGGAGAAGAGAGAAACACTAATAAAGGAGGGGGAGGTGTTGAAGAGAAATGGAGAGGAAGACGAAAGAAGGAATTGGAAAGAAAGAAAGAACTGGGAAGAGAGTGTAAGAGTTGAATAAAGAAAAAGAAATGTAGGAGGAGGGAAGAACTGGAGAAAAGTAATTAAATAAAAGGAGAGGAGTGAAGGAAAAAAGACACAGAGAAAGGAAAAGAAAAAAAAAAACAGGAGAGATCTAGACAATTGAGGGAATGTGAAGGGGAAATCTGGACGATAGAAAGAAGGATGAGAATTCTAGGACGATGGAAAAGAACATCAAGAAAAGAGAGTGAAGAGAAAAAGAACCAGTCAAGGGCGTAAGAGCTTGGGGGAAATGTAGACAAATAGAAAGTAGATGGAATATGAATTAAAGGATGATGTGAGAAACTGAGAAGAGAAAGTTGTTGTTATTGTAAAGGGAGATTGGATAAGAGAGATAAGAGGCCTTGGCAAAACAGTGAAAGAAACTGCAACATGGAAATGTGTACTCTACAGAATGAAAGAAGGAAAAGAACGAAAGGGGGATAGAAAACGACGTAAAGGAAGACAAGAGAGGAAGGAGACAAAGCACGATTAGAGGGAGAAGAAGAGAAACAAATCTAGACGAAGTGACAAAAAATGAAAGGAGTAATCTGGACAAACAGAAAGGAAGATGGATAAGAATGAAAAGAAGTGAAGAATAAAACTGAAAAGAAGAAGGAGGAATTGAATCAAGAAAGCAAAAGACAGAACACCTGGACAGAAAGAAAGGAAGTGGGATAAAGCTGAAAAGGAAGTGAAAGAGGAAAAAGGAGGTAGAAGACAGAGAGGAAAGGAGAGAGGAAACAGAAAATAAAAGATGTAAGCCTAGATAAAAAAATAAAAATAAAATAGAAATGTGGACCAAGAGAATGGGAATGGTTAAGAATGAAAGGAAAATGAGAAGAGAAAGAGGGGCCCCACAACAAGAAAAAACTAAGAGAAAATGAGAGATCTGTGGAAAAAGAGTGAAAGAATATGAGAGGGAACACGTGGACAAAAGGACAAAAGATAAGGATGGAAGGAGAGTGGAAGCAAGGGAAACGAGAGAGAAAAAGGGGGAAGAGGAGAGAAAGAAAACAATATAGGGAGGAGGTGGAGAAAAAGAGAGAGAAAAAAAAGTCGTGATGTTTACAGTAATAGAAAATGAAAGAGGAGACGTGGACAAAAGAAGGGAAGAAGAGAACAATGACTGGAAAATGATAAGAAAAAGTAACAAAGAAAGAGGAAGAGGAGGGATAGTAATGAAGAGGACGGCTGCAGGGGAACAAAACAATTCTAGAAATGAGCTCTGTGAAAATTAAATTAAATCTTTTTGGTGAGTGAACCATCATAAATGGTAAAAAAATATTTATTATGGCATTAATTTTAGTGTGGCATTATTTTCATCATCAGCCGCATGGGAATGGAAATGGCTGAATTTTTTATGGTGATAGTAAAATAAAGGAAGATAAAGTTAACCCTTTCATTATGATGGCGCTTTGTTTATGATTCTAACTGCCTTTAAACGATATTATATTGCTTTATAATTTCTCTAATGACGATATGGTGGTAAGGGTAAAGGCTGGGGTATGGTGGTAAGGGTAAAGGCTGGGGTATGGTAGTAAGGATAAAGGCTGGGGTATGGTAGGGTCAAGGCTGGGGTATGGTAGTAAGGGTCAAGGCTGGGGTATGGTAGGGTCAAGGCTGGGGTATGGTAGTAAGGGTAAAGGCTGGGGTATGGTAGTAAGGGTCAAGGCTGGGGTATGGTAGGGTCAAGGCTGGGGTATGGTAGGGTAAAGGCTGGGGTATGGTAGTAAGGGTAAAGGCTGGGGTATGGTAGGGTCAAGGCTGGGGTATGGTAGTAAGGGTAAAGGCTGGGGTATGGTAGGGTCAAGGCTGGGGTATGGTAGTAAGGGTAAAGGCTGGGGTATGGTAGTAAGGGTAAAGGCTGGGGTATGGTAGTAAGGGTAAAGGCTGGGGTATGGTAGTAAGGGTCAAGGCTGGGGTATGGTGGTAAGGGTCAAGGCTGGGGTATGGTAGTAAGGGTAAAGGCTGGGGTATGGTAGGGTAAAGGCTGGGGTATGGTAGTAAGGATAAAGGCTGGGTTATGGTAGTAAGGGTAAAGGCTGGGGTATGGTAGGGTAAAGGCTGGGGTATGGTAGTAAGGGTAAAGGCTGGGGTATGGTGGTAAGGGTAAAGGCTGGGTTATGGTAGTAAGGGTCAAGGCTGGGGTATGGTGGTAAGGGTAAAGGCTGGGGTATGGTAGTAAGGGTAAAGGCTGGGGTATGGTAGGGTAAAGGCTGGGGTATGGTAGTAAGGATAAAGGCTGGGTTATGGTAGTAAGGGTAAAGGCTGGGGTATGGTAGGGTAAAGGCTGGGTTATGGTAGTAAGGGTCAAGGCTGGGGTATGGTAGTAAGGGTCAAGGCTGGGGTATGGTGGTAAGGGTAAAGGCTGGGGTATGGTAGTAAGAGTCAAGGCTGGGGTATGGCTGTGAGGGTAAGGGTAACAGTAAGGGCTCGCTGCTCCCACTGTCCACCATCATAGCCTTACACACACACACACACACACACACACACACACACACACACACACACACACACACACACACACACACACACACACACACACACACACACACACACACACACACACACACACACACACACACACACACACACACACACACACACACACACACACACACACACACACCAGCCCACCCGCCCGCAGGCAAGCACCCACCCACACACCCACACTTCACGCACACAGGCAGGCACGAACACTCCCCCCACACAAACACGTACGCACACAACGCATACGCACTCACACACGCACGTACAAAAACGCACATACGCACAAAAGCGCACATACACGCTCACACGTATAAATACGCACATAGATAGATAGATAGATAGATAGATAGATAGATAGTTTATTGACCACAGCAATTACAGAGTTTGTTTTACAAAAATCATATAGTATACAAAATCATTTGAACAAAGTATAAAATAAGTAATTTTCTTACAAAAAAACTGCAGTCCAATATAAGTATCATATTCTAAGATAATCATAAATATAAGTATCACTAGCATTCGGCTTCTTCTATTCTTATGTGTACACAATTATCCCTTCTTTATGCACATAAAATCATGATAATAGTCTTATACTCAATATGTTTGGCTATTCATATTCAGTACTTAAGTAATATACTCCTACATTATAATTATTACAAGTCATATTCAGATAAAATGTCATGAATTATTTTACATTCTACTTCGGGTGTAAAACGACCGGAAAACAAGTCATCAATCGTGGTAAAGTCATATTGTGTCCTAATGTGCTGTGTGAGTGTACAATGTTGTACTACATGAGACTCAGTTTGCACCTGACCACACTGGCACAACCGTTCAGCCAGAGGTAGTCTGCCTCGCCCCCTTCTGTCCCAACGACCTGTTTCACAGGCCAAACTATGACCACTGATTCGGAAGCGGGTGAACGATAATCTGTGTTTTTCATTCACTGAGTTTCTCTCTGTATATACACGGTGCAACAAAAAAATTAGGGTTTATATCTTTGTACGTCACTCGTCGAGATGATTCACTTTCCATAATTGATACAATAAGGTTTTGTCTACATTGTTCTAAACTTGTCACTTGGTCATTTTTATAATTTCTAAGTAATCTTGATGTTACTATGTTATAATTCAGTGTCGTATTTATTGCAAACATGAGCGGATCGTCACCCATCTCGGACCTCGATTGCCATATCTTATTAAAGAATGTATGTTGCTTATATTTTACTAATTGTTGTAAAGATGGAAATCCTGCTTCAATACAGCAAACATCATTACAAGTTGATTTTCGTACACCAAGTAATTCTTTCAGGCACCAATTATACAATTTAATTATAGGCTTGAGGTCCGCGGTGAGCCACGACTCACAACCATATAACAGTGATGACATTAACGCTGCTTCGAACACTCGTCGTTTTACCATGAATGGGATATCAATATTTTTCTTTATAAAGTTCACAAATTTAAGGACATGTGGCATCTTTGAGACAGCATGTAGTTTTACGGCAGAGGATACCAAACCATCAGCAGTAAACAAACAACCCAAATACACATATTTATCACACCACTTCACTGATAAACTACCGACATCTATTGGTTCACCGTCGTCTTTATTTCCGTTAATCACAAAAAATTTAGTTTTTGATTCATTTATTTTCATGCCGTATTGAGAACAATAATCCTGGAGAATGTTAATCTTTGATACCATATTTTCTCGTGTTGTGGCCAGAAGTACAGTGTCGTCCATTAACACTAGTGTGTGTACCCACGATAAAAATCCGTCTACTCCTGATCCGTTCTTAATCATTTTTATTAAATCATTTACAAAAATTATAAAGAGTAGGCATGATGTTGGCGATCCTTGGCGCACTCCTAAAGATACTGTGACCAAAACGGAGCCAATAATGCTCTGTGTAACTGAGTACATAGCAACCAGGGCCGCTAACATCACCGCACCACAACCTAACCTACGTAAAACTCTAAATAAAACTTCTCTTGGGACAAGGTCATAGGCACACATACACACAGGCATATGCCTACAAACACATGCACGCACTTACACACGCGTGCACGCACGCCCGCACACACACACACACACACACACACACACACACACACACACACACACACACACACACACACACACACACACACACACACACACACACACACTCACACTGACGCACGCACGCACACATGCACGCACGCTCATACGCACACACAAACACGCACACTCACACACACATACATACACGACCTTTTAAAGCTGAATTACTCGACGTGTTCTGGCGAGTAGATCATAGTAAGAGAGAGAGAGAGAGAGAGAGAGAGAGAGAGAGAGAGAGAGAGGAGAGAGAGAATTTGTTTTGATGGTGTATTATACTCCCCACACCCAACCTGTGTGCGGGATGTAACCCTTACAGGGCACTTAAAAAGTGTACTGTATGGACCTCAAGATGCTTTGATTACCATATCACGTCAGGTGAGCTGTTTCATGTACGAAGCTAATTGTCAACGTAATTTATGTATTTATGAAATTTTAAAGATTCGTAGAACCCACTAGGGGACAGTGCTTCACTTATAGTAAGCAGTGTCTGCACTACTTGCTGGGAATTAAGAGATGTTTGTTACACAAACACAAATGTAAACGTTCATGAAATCCTCAGGATTCTCAGAGTACACTGCGTGATAGCACTTCACTTTCAATAAGCAAAATCTTGATATCTACTCAGAACCTCCCTAAGAATATCATGTATAAAGTATTTATACACAACTTCAAAGTTGTTAATGGGGGGATCGCTATATTCCTGTATCTTCTCACATTGCCTTATATAATGCCACAGCATGTGTAAAAGGTTTCTCTTGCATTGTTTAAATTTTTTGCCTACAGCAAAGCGATCTGTTTTTCTTGCCAAAGATACTTATAGCCTTCTCTAAGCCTAGTGGCAGTAACACCCAGGAGTCTGCTGACTCTGATGATCCATAAATACTGTACGAGTATGAGGGTCCCATCTCGCATCATCGCTGTTTCGTCTTTCTGAGAAGGTTAACTGTTGCTTCCTTCTGATAACTGTCTTCAAACTGCTTATTGGCAAACCGAGAAAAATAGCTGTCTCTGTGAGTAGCAGCATCAGTCAGCTCAGCTGCTTGATCATGCAACCGGCGGCCAATATGAGATGGAATCCATACACTGTGCAATTGACGTCCTCATTGAAGATTTTGTTGTACCTTACCTGGCTCCAGACGCAAGTACACTGCAGTCGTGATGTCAGGACTTAATTAAGGGTAGACAAAGATGACAATCCGTTACAATAAGGGTGTCACTTCTGGTTGTGAGTACGTACTTGTTTGTGTAAATAATATAGCACACAAATCGGTTTTGCAATGTAGAGGCCCAGTTAGAGAGAGAGAGAGAGAGAGAGAGAGAGAGAGAAAGAGCAGTGAGTCGTTGAAATAGGAGGTAGGAAACAGGAAGGATAAAAAAAAGGATTGGAATGTGTGAACAAGAAAAAAGAAGGAAGAAGGGATAATAGGAAGGAAGGGGACGGAGAGACAAGGGAGGAGGAGGAGGAGGGGGTGGGTGGGGAAGAAGTGGGGAAGAATTAACAAGCGAAGGTAGGAAGGAGAAAGGACGGAGGAAAAGGAGGAACTGGAGATAAAATATGAGGAAGACGAATATGCAGGATAGATTACAGGAGGAAGAAGAGGTAGGAAGGATAAAAGGGGAGGAAGGAGGGATGAAAAAGTGGAGGGGAGATATGAGGATAAGGATGAAGGAGGAGGCAAGAGAGAGGAGGGAGAGATAACGGAGGCAGAAAGGGAAAGAAAGAACCAAGACGGAGATTGAGATAGTGTCAGCAAAGAAGGAAGATGGAGAAAGAGGAAGTGGGAGGAAGAAAGAGGGCGTGGAAGGAAGAGGTAAGAGAGATGGAAGGATTAATGAGGGAAAGGAAGAGGAAATAACAGAGAAAGGAGTAAGAAGACAGGAGGAAATGTAGGTAACGGAGGAACGAAGAGGAAGAGAAGATAAGGGAAAAAGAAAAGGAGTGAAAAAACGAAAATAGAAGAGGGAGGAGGAAAATGAAGGGTAGATAAATGAGCTGAGGAAGATGAAGGAGGGGAGAAGAAGGGAAGGCAGGAGGAGGAAGGGGAAGAAGAGATGATGCAGAATGAAAGAAGATAAAGAGGATGTAGGAAGAGGAAAGAGCTAAATGAGAAGGGAGGAGAAGGAGAAGAGAGGGGAAGGAGAGATACAGAAGAAAAGGATGAAGAAAAAAGGAGGAATGGAAAGAAAGGGGTGATGGGAAGAGGAAAGGGAAGTAGAAGAAAAGCCGAGGAAGAGGTAGTGATGAGGCAAGTGAAAAATAAGGAAGACAAAAAAGGAGGAAGGAAGAGGGCGGAGGAGAGAATTAAAAAGATTGGTGAAGAGAAGCAAGGACCGATAAACGAGAGGAGGAAGAGGAGAGGGAAGAAGATGGAGAAAAAGAGAGGAGAGAGAAAAGGGAGGAAGTAAACCTTTGGAGTATCACTAGCGACCTACATTACTAAGGTATAAATCTGAAGTTCTCTCTCTCTCTCTCTCTCTCTCTCTCTCTCTTTCTCTCGTTAAGAAACATAACCATCTTAACTGCATATAAAACAACCCACACAGGCATCTCGTATTACTTTACAGCTCCTAATGCGTTAACTCCCCTTCCGCAGAGAGAGAGAGAGAGAGAGAGAGAGAGAGAGAGAGAGCTTTGGTGTGTGTATGTAAGTATATATATGTATGGACTAGTGCGTAAAGTGTGTGTGTCTGTGCTGCCATTTGTGTGTGTGTGTTCTGGTATGCAAGAGAGTCTGTGAATGTGTATGTAAATGCTGCCTATGCTCGTTTGTATGTGTTAGTATGCATGAGTGACTTGCTGTTTTTTGCGTGGTGTGTGTGTGTGTGTGTGTGTGTGTGTGTGTGTGTGTGTGTGTGTGCGTGTGTGCGTAATTCGTGTTTGTTGGTATATTTGCGTGTACATGCTTGCGTATGTGTTTGTATGTGTGTATGTATGTATGTGTGCATGCGTTTTGACGTATGTATGTGTGTATGCACTTGTGCATATATGTTTGTGGAATTATATGTATATGTTTGTGTATGTGTGTGGGTATGTGTGTATGTATATATGTATGTTGGTATGAATGCAAGCTTACCAAACGTATTTGCCTAGATGTACACAAGGCCTGAACTAATATTATATCGTCTTGTCTCTACACGCACTGCCATCCAGTTGACTCTTAAGCACGTGGATCTTCTCTGCTCCTACCACCTCCTCCTCCACACCTATCCACGCTTCTCTACTTCTGTATCTACGCGGGAAGCTCAAGTTCTTCACGTCTTTAAGGCATCGACTCCTCTTGGCTTCTACTCAGGCCGTCTTGTCCTTGCATCATATTCACTAGTGGATCATCTGTGTCTACTCCTTACACCTTTGCACTTCAGAGAGAGAGAGAGAGAGAGAGAGAGAGAGAGGTTTTCCATGCTTGTGTGACACTGAGAAGGGCATGTGAAGAGGTGGGTGGTAGAGGTGTCAGTTTGTAAGGGTGGCAGAGTGTAGGGTGGCAGGCGGGGTGTAGAGGGAAGGTGGCAGTCAGGGTGGTAGGGATAAGGTGGCAGTCAGGGTGGTAGGGATAGGGTGGCATGCAGGGTGGTAGGGATAAGGTAGCAGTCAGGGTGGTAGGGATAGGGTGGCATGCAGGGTGGTAGGGATAGGGTGGCAGGCAGGGTGGTAGGGATAGGGTGGCAGGCAGGGTAGTAGGGATAGGGTGGCAGGCAGGGTGGTAGGGATAGGGTGGTAGGCAGGGTGGTGGTGGTGGTAAAGTGGGAATGTAAGTCAGAGGGTAATGGAAGGGGTCTCTAGCTAGATTACCTCTCTCTCTCTCTCTCTCTCTCTCTCTCTCTCTCTCTCACACACACACACACACACACACACACACACACACACACACACACACACACACACACACACACACACACACACACACACACACACACACACACACACACACACACACACACACACACACACACACACACACACACACACACACACACACACACACACACACACACTACCCTTCTTGCTTCACCCACGGCATTCAGGTGTAGGGCCTCCTCGGTTTTCACACCGTCTGTTTGTTGGTGTGCGTGCATGCTTAGTTTTATGGCCCTGTATATTACACACTCTAGGAGCTGGACGAATGAAACTTGGACATACCAGGTGTGTGTGTGTGTGTGTGTGTGTGTGTGTGTGTGTGTGTGTGTGTGTGTGTGTGTGTGTGTGTGTGTGTTCTGTATAATGATGATTTTGTTCCTTCTTATAAAATTTGGCGAAATTGTGCTTAAATTGGTGCGTAAAGGCGTTTGAGATAATGGAGGTTTTGGATATGACTGGTGCAGATTTCAAAGCCGTTTGTAACATTAAAAATAATATCTAGAGATTCCCTCACCAGATCCAGAATTTTGAGTCAACTTTTGGTGTAGCAAATAATGTAGTTTGAATAATTTTGCCAGCTGTAAAAGTATTCAGTGAGTGCACATCTTTCGTTACCGGTAGTTTGCATGGAATCGTAAATAGTGTTCTCGTCATGTTTCACAATGAGAATTTCAAGTATTAATAAAATCTGCGTTTTTTGCCACGGTAGTTCAACTCCTTCACCGCCATGACGCCATCCTTTATATACCGGCTACCGAGTAGACGGTTTTATGCAACATAAAAAGGCGGCACCTCGCACAGTGAAGATGAGGGACGTCACTGAACATCACTTATCTCCGTAATTGGGAGACTTCCACTTTAATTACCTTATCACCATCTTGTAGTTGTTACAAGCAAATACACAAATAGGCATTATAGTGAAAGGGTTAATCAGTTTGATAGGTGTTATTAATAATAGTGTATATGTAAAGAACGAAATATGAAGAATGTGCAGCCTTTATAGTCCACTGCAGGATTGCACGTCACCATTACGCAGGGTTATAGCCAAGGAACCTTCCCGCCATGCTGAGGTCGAGTTGAAAAGGGATGTGGAGGGAAAAGACTGGGTTTATATAGGAGAGTTGGTGTCGTATGTTTGATGGTGTGAGAACATGTGTACTTTCTGCCCCCAGAATACCACCCGCTTGGTTGATTTACATCCACCTTCCTGTGCTAGGAGGTGGCGACCATCATCCACTCGCTTTATGTAGTGCGTCCTACCTTTCTTCACCTTTATCATTCTGTTTCAGTCTGCCCTCCTCTCCTACTTCGTCCACCTTTCCTATCGTTTTTTAGTACTTTTGCCACTTCAAGTGACCCTAAACTGATTGACAAGCCTAATGGTTTATTGTAACCCAGGAAACCATTTACAACGCTGGATGGTAACCATACAGTGAAGTAACGGGGTAATGTAGGGGTCACTATGGTGTCTAATCTCAAACTGGGTGGGGAGACGCAAATGCGGCATCCATCGTGGAACCAAACCTACAAACTCTTCCCGGCGCTTCGTTGTGGCGAGACGCTATCTACCGCAATGGAACATTAGTTCCTGAACGGGACTGTCCTGTAGGGACGGCTGCTTGCCTGCGGTTGATGATTCTATTTGGAAAGATAGATCGCTGTAACTCAACAACAGCAACAACATCCAGGTCGGTATTTTTCAGTTCGAGGTACTTTTCGAAAAGCGTAACACAAAAGGAATCAGTACAAAGGTCCCATGGACAGTTCAAGAACAGAACCCGAGACATGTAGCTTGCGAGGCCAGTATTCTGAATATCTCAGCGCCGCCCTCCAGCATAGGAATGTTGCGTATAGGCTTCATTCACCACTTGGCCCTTACCTGCTTCCACTTAGTTTCATCTGCACTTTTCCTACTTTTTTTTAAATATCTTATTCCCCCCTCTTTCCTCTCTTGCTTTTTTTTTTTTTTTTTTTTTTGGGGGGGTGCCTAATGAGAGCTCCGTTTGGATGGTGAGTCGTATGTTTGTAACTGACACATCTTTTATCACGGGGATTAAATTTATTCATTAACACTCTCTCTCTCTCTCTCTCTCTCTCTCTCTCTCTCTCTCTCTTTACGATTCTGTTCCTACATTCCTCAATTCCCTCCCAGCTCAGTGTGTCCAGGTATTCTTTCTCCTCATCCACTCCCATTTTCCTTCTTTCTTCTTCCTTCCTTTCTTCCTTCCTCATCTTTTACTCTTCTCTGCATTCTGTTTACTTCCTTTCCTGGACATATGAGTTTCTTCCGTTCGTTACCTTTCTCTCTTGGCTCCTTTCTTTTTCTATCCTCCTTTTGTCTTTTCGTTTTCTTTGTCTTACTCATGTGGTCTCATTCATCCTCATTGCCATTTCTCTCACCTCAGTCAACTCCTCCTGATCCCCTTGTTGCTGCTCCCCATGCCAGTATTCTCTCCTGTTTCTCTTCTTCCCACCTAACTCTTCTCTTGTATCTTCCTGTTTCACATCACTGTCACTCTCCTCCTCTTCCCATTTCTCTTCTTCTGCGTGTGTTCTTTTCACTCATCTCTCTCCTTCCGTCTCTGATTCCCTTTTCTGTCTGCCTCTCCTCTCCCTCCATCCCTCTTCATTCGCCCTCTCTTGCCTCTTCTCTCTGATTCCTCTTTCTCTCCGTCTTGTCTCCTCTCCATCCTGTCCCACCACACTACCCTGTCCCACCACTCTGCCCTGTCCCACCACTCTACCCTGTCCCACCACTCCACCCTGTCCCACCACTCTGCCCTGTCCCACCACTCCACCCTGTCCCACCACTCTGCCCTGTCCCACCACTCCACCCTGTCCCACCACTCCACCCTGTCCCACCACTCTGCCCTGTCCCACCACTCTACCCTGTCCCACCACTCTGCCCTGTCCCACCACTCTACCCTGTCCCACCACTCTACCCTGTCCCACCACTCTGCCCTGTCCCACCACTCTACCCTGTCCCTCCACTCTGCCCTGTCCCACCACTCCACCCTGTCCCTCCACTCTGCCCTGTCCCTCCACTCTGCCCTGTCCCTCCACTCTGCCCTGTCCCTCCACTCTGCCCTGTCCCTCCACTCTGCCCTGTCCCTCCACTCTGCCCTGTCCCTTCACTCTGCCCTGTCCCTCCACTCTGCCCTGTCCCTCCACTCTGCCCTGTCCCTCCACTCTGCCCTGTCCCTCCACTCTGCCCTGCCCCTCCTCTCCACCCTGTCCCTCCTCTTCATACAGACTCATCCTTCTAATATGCACTCGTCGCTCAATTTTCTCTCTTTCTTCCCCCACTTGGCCTTTCTTCTTTCCTCCTTCATCCGTCATTTTCTTCTCACACTGTTTCGTTTTTATCCCTCTCTCCCTTTCCTTTACCATCCATCAGTGTCTTTCAAACAGTTAATCTCTTATCATCATCTCTCCACTTCATCATTTTTCTTGTCTTAGCGCCCGCTCCTGTTTTTACCTGCGGCGAAGTCGACGGGTCTGTAAGTGGTAGGCCTACACCTGGGGATCTTTTTTTTTTTTCTCTCTCTCTCTCTCCCTTTCCTTCAAGGAAAGTTCGAATATCTGCTCGAGGAAAGTTCTAAATGAATTTCTTATTAAATACAAAGGTGCTTAGCTTGAAAATTTGAGTTGATATGTCAGCTGTTGCGTCAGCTGACTTGAGCTTTTCAATATCGGCTGTCAGCAGGCATTTTAGTGACTTTCTTACGAAGTACAAAGTTGCTCAGTTTGAAATTTTAAGTTGATCAGGTGTCAACTGCTGCATCAGCTGATGAATTATTTCGCCACAGGTCTATGATGATGCTCCCTTCTAGTTGGCTTGTATTCGCTTTCCAAGTTTTTCCTCGTTCGCTAATTGTATCTCCGGTTTATTCTTTACCTCTGTCTCTCTTCTCTCTCCTTCTTTCTTTCCTCTCATCTGGTCTCTCTGCTCCACCACTCCAAAGGTCCTGCCAGATCTCTCCTCACCTAGTTTCTCCGTGCAGATTACGTCTTGTCCGGGGATATACTGCCACCCGAGAGAGAGAGAGAGAGAGAGAGAGAGAGAGAGAGAGAGAGAGAGAGAGAGAGAGAATGTCCTCATACGCATTACATTCTTCTCTTGTTTTTCCCCACACACTACACCTTCGTACCTTCTCATAATTGCCTTCCACTTGCATTGTAATCCTTTTTTATTTTAATTCTTCCATTCCATACTACTCTCTCTCTCTCTCTCTCTCTCTCTCTCTCTCTCTCTCTCTCTCTCTCTCCCCAGGGAAATACGTCCAAAGAAGCCTTTCCATTAATACTATTATATGTGACCCCTTTTGTCAGAGAGAGAGAGAGAGAGAGAGAGAGAGAGAGAGAAGAATTTATGGACTTCTGGGCTGGAAGAACAAATATAAAGAATATGTATCTGTCTCTATCTATCTGTCTGTCTATCAGCCTCTGTCTGTGTACGGGTATGTGTATTATGTGTGGCATCCTGTCCCATTGCCCAGCCAGGAGGGTCAGGGTCTCGTCGGTTAAGGAAGCCCCCTAACGCATTTTCCTTAGCGATTTGTTTCTCGATACGGCTGGTTAATATCAACTTGTATGTTATTTGAGCTGAGTTTGGTGGTATTTTAATGATACGAATGACACAAGAGGATAGTTTGGAGTAATAAGCAAAATAAATCACATTAGGAAGAGGAGATAAGGAGCTGCCCAAACCAATGACAGTAAGGGCGTTAGTGCTGCCATCTAGGGACTGTGTCCAGACCCGCCCCCGTGGCACAGAGTTGGTTGGAGCGCCTGAGTCTGCTGGATCACTAGGCGTCCATCTGATCATTATATGGTTACCACCCAGCGTTGTAAATGGTACTGAAAGTTACAAGATGCCATTTAAATTTCATTCACTGTATTCATCTTTTGGCATTACGTGAAGTAAGTGGAATTGTGTGTGTGTGTGTGTGTGTGTGTGTGTGTGTGTGTGTGTGTGTGTGTGTGTGTGTGTGTGTGCGCGCGCGAGCTGTACTGCATATACGTAGAAGAGAGAGAGAGAGAGAGAGAGCAGCATTAAGCCCTCCCTTGCTGCACTCAGAGTAATGAACAAGTTTACTCTTACCTCAGACCAGAGAACCCCCCCCGCCTGAACTGTGGGATGGAATCAGGAAGGAAGGAAGACGATTATGTGGAAAGAGGATGAATATGACGTAATAGACCGTGGCAGAGGACTGAAAGGATAATGGAAAGAAAAAGGGATGAAGGAAGAGAAACATAGAAAAGGAAAAAAGATTAAAGGAAAGTGCGATGGAAGAGGAAGTGGAAGGAAGGAAAGGAAGAGCGAGCACTGTTATCATTTAATTATATAATACAAGATAATGTCTCAATGCTGTAACTACGACGGACTCATTAAAGTATTTCATCCTCATTAACGGCAAACTTTATTTCACTCAGTTATAGCAAAGTCCGTAACTACTAAAAGATTAAACATAAAAGCTCCACCCGACACCATCTTAATTATGGAACCCGGCTGTCGTAAATTTGCTGAATCAGTCGCCATAGTATCCTAAACTACATCAGAAACTTTTTTTTTTTTTTTTTGAGCAACGTAAAACATATATGTAATTATTTATTATTTTATAGTTTAATTTTATTTTATTTTTTAATTTGAGGAACATAAGTCACTGTCATACTAACTTCAACAAATCACACTAGGCATTACGTTATCTTAAACAAGCAACACCAGACACTCCTACTTCTTTAAACAAGCGGCACAAGACTATGTAGCTATCTTTACCATGTGACACCCAACACTTACCGTTTCAGACTAGGTGCTAGCAACACCAAACACAATACTAGAAGACCATGGCGCACTCTAGGAGCGCAACACCCACCCCCGAACATTGGTATGTGGGTCTGTGGCCTTGACCTTCGACCAACTTTTCTCAAAACTGAATGCTTCATCCTTGCCTGACCCTCAACCCTTCTTCCAGGTTTCATCCAGAATTAAAAACTGTTATAGCTGGTCTTCACACTGACCTGCTGTTCTTGAAATATGATATCTTTAAGGCTTCCAGCAAGTCTGGTCCACAGCGAATCAGAGTTGTTTGAGTTCCAGGGTCAAACCTTTAACGGTGACCAGTGACTCATCTTTGACTGATTTATGTAAAACTGTATCCATTAATTTTTGCATTATTCTCAACTCTTCCACCAAGTTTTATAAGATCAATACAGTTTGAATTATTTTGTTCACACACAGACAGACACACAAACCGTGCAAAACAATACCCTGGTCGCATTTCATGCAAGCAGGTGTAATAAATCAGCAACAACAAAGAGATGATGCACAAACAACAGCAATATTATTATTTAGCAAGAACACCAACACTATCATAAACTTGTAACATTATAGTAAACCAGCAACGCACACACCATAAACAAGACCAACACCATCATAAACCAGTAGCACCATCATAAACTAGCAGCATTATAGTAAAGCAGCGATGCTAACACCATAAACACCAACACCATCATACACCACCAACACCATCATACACCACCAACACCATCATACACCATCAACACCATCATACACCACCAACACCATCATACACCACCAACACCATCATACACCACCAACACCATCATACACCACCAGCACCATCATACACCACCAACACCATCATACACCACCAACACCATCATAAACCACCAGCACCATCATAAACCACCAACACCATCATACACCACCAACACCACCAGCACCATCATACACTACCAACACCACCAGCACCATCATACACCACCAACACCACCAGCACCATCATACACTACCAACACCATCATAAACCACCAGCACCATCATAAACCACCAACACCATCATACATCACCAACACCATCATACACAACCAACACCATCATACACCACCAACACCATCATACACCACCATAAACCACCAACACCATCATACACCACCAACACCACCATAAACCACCAACACCATCATACACCACCAACACCACCATAAACCACCAACACCACCAGCACCATCATACACCACCAACACCATCATACACCACCAACACCATCATACACCACCAACACCATCATACACCATCAACACCACCAACACCACCAACACCATCATACACCACCAACACCATCATACACCATCAACACCATCATACACCATCAACACCATCATACACCACCAACACCATCATACACCACCAACACCATCATAAACCACCAACACCATCATACACCATCATAAACCACCAACACCATCATACACCACCAACACCATCATACACCACCAACACCACCATACACCACCAACACCATCATACACCACCAACACCATCATACACCACCAACACCACCAGCACCATCATACATTACCAAAACCACCATACACCCCAACACCATCATACACCACCAACACCATCATAAACCACCATCATCATCATACACCATCAACACCATCATACACCACCAACACCATCATACACCACCAACACCATCATACACCATCAACACCATCATACACCACCAACACCATCATACACCACCAACACCATCATACACCACCAACACCATCATACACCATCAACACCATCATACACCACCAACACCATCATACACCATCAACACCATAACACACCACCAACACCATCATAAACCACCAACACCATCATACACCATCAACACCATCATACACCACCAGCACCATCATACACCACCAGCACCATCATACACCACCAGCACCATAACACACCACCAACACCATAACACACCACCAACACCATCATACACCACCAACACCATCATACACCATCAACACCACCAACACCACCAACACCATCATACACCACCAACACCATCATACACCACCAACACCATCATACACCACCAACACCATAACACACCACCAACATCATAACACACCATAACACATCACCAACACCATAATACACCACCAACACCATAACACACCACCAACGCCATCATACACCCACCAACACCATAACACCACCAACATCATCGCACACCAACACCAACACCGTCATGCACCACCAACACCATCATACATTACCAGCACCATCATACACCACCAACACCATAAGATATCACCAACACCATCATTCACCACCAACACCATAACACCATGAACACCATCATTCACCATCAACACCATAACACACCATCATACACCATGATACACCAATATCATCATACACCAATGACCCCAACCTCGTCATATACCAGCAACACCAACACACTTAAGCAAGCACCAGCTTTATCACAAACAAGCAACACTGTCTTAAATAAGCAGGACTGTCTTAAACACCACCAACACCACCTTAATCAAACATCACCAGGCTAATTTTAACAGTACCAAGACGTGTTGAGCATTGCACTGGTGTCTTGTTAGTCGAAGCAAATACCGTCACACAGTATTTCACCAAGGATAGGGCCAGGGAGTTTGTTACTTTAGCAGGAAACCCTAATTATGTCGTGGCACGCGACTCTGAGTTTGACATTATCGTGTCCTGACAACCTACCCGTCAACAGTGCGTCCGATTTCGTGTATAATATGATACGCGTGTGATTCGTGTATAATATGTTCGTGTATAATAATATTCGTGCATAATATATTCGTGTATAATAACATTATTCGTGTAAAATATGATACGAAATCGGACGTACTGTTGAAAGGTAGGTTGCCAGGATACGATAATGACGACCTCAGAGTCGTGCGCCGCGACTATCTGGATGTGTTGTAATAGTCGGCTTGCCTTTTAGCCGTTTCTTTTTACGTGTGCTAAAGGGCAACTGATTCGCATAACCAAGCCATGCCACTCGCTGCTACTGGTGAATTAACCCCTCCCCACCCAGTGCTGCACTCATGGGTATACTGTACGTATGAAAAGCTTTTGCAGTGTCGTATGTGAAAGTACTTACGGATATTTGGTGCTGTAGTGGCTGTGTTTGTGAATGAGGGAGTCTGTATATTGTTATCGACTGAACCTTTACGTGATGTGGATGTGTGAGAACAGATGCAAAGATATAGTGCTACATTCTCTTTAATGTCCGTCCTCGACTGGGACTAAAACCAGATCTGGAATATTGACATACGCACACACGCTACAGACCATACAACTGGAACCAGTATTTTAATCTGGCAAAACCAGGTATTATCTTACTTTCTGAAGCAAGTAGCACTAAGTAGTATCTATATATTTCTTACTGTCTTTTACTGGCGGTTCTAGGGGGAAAAACGACGCTTTGACCAAGTAATGTTTTATTATCTTAACCACAAGTCAGCTTACCTTTTCAAGGACTTATATTATTCTGGCGCCATCTCATTATCATATCCATGCAGTATCTTACTGTCTTATCCATCTGTTGTAGTACCTCACTCAGGTTATTGACATCCAGGCACCAGCTTATCACCGGTGTTTTATCCAGGCACTATCCTTCGATCTTAATCAGGCACCATCACACTATTTTACCCAGGCAGTATCATAACATCTTACTCTTATCAAACACTGTATCATATTTACACAGTTTTTATCGTTTAAACCAGTCACTAACTTACTATCTTGGCAAACACTGTCTTATAATACCTCGACATAAATATTCGGCATCTAAACCAGGCACTGCCGTACTATCTTGGTCTGCCCATGTACTGCCATACTCTCCTAGCCAGACCTCATCTTATCATTTTATCGAGACACCATCTTACTATATAATTCAAACATTATCTCGCTGTCTTATACATGCACGATTTCACCGCCTTATTCAAACACTATCATAGCATATCACACGCCTATCTTTCCATCAAAACCAGACATTTTGTTATCTTTTTATTGAGGTATTATTCTCTCTCATTCTGCCTTGTTATCCTAGTCTGTCCAGGCACTGTCGTATCCAGGTTGTCTTCCTACCTCCATCAGGCACTGTCCTGTTCTCTGAGGGCATTGTCGTACTATCGCCAGTTATTATCACAGTCTTCAGGCATTATCTCGCTATCTTCTGACACTACCTCACCATCTTTAGGCACTCTCACTATTTTCTGGCAATATCTTACCATCTTCTGGCACTGTCTCACTGTCTTCTGGGATTATCTCAATATTTTCTGGCACTATCTCACTATCCTCTGGGACTCTCACTATCTTTTGGCACTATCTCACTGTCTTCTGGCGTTATCTCACTATATTCTGGGACAATCTCACTACCTTCTGGCACTGTCTCACCAGCTTTAGAGACTATTCCACTCTCTTTCACTCTCTTTTGACACTATTTCACTATCTTCTGGTACTGTCTTACTACCTTTGACCCTGCATCACTGTCTTCTGGCACCGTTTCATTATCTTCTGGTACTATCCCACTGTCTTCTGGCACTATCTTGCTTCTTTCTCTCTGGTTCACCTTGACACTATATCGCTACCTTCTGGCAGTGTCATCACCTTCCGGCACCGTCTCATTAACTTCTGATACCATCTTACTATCATCAGCCAGGCTTTTTGTCTCCAGGCGGACCTTTCAGGAGCTATCCTATAATACTGAGGCACAGTCTTCTGATATTATCCCGCCACTACCTTATGGCATAAAATGGTGCCAAGACATGGCAGTCATATGCAAGTACGAGCTAGATTTTACTTCAGGCACTATCGTACTGTCGTTTCCAAGCACTGTCTTACTATCTCATCCAGATACCATATTACTGTCTTCCTCAGGCACTGTCTTAATAGCCATGTATAATCTGTAATCCACTTCGCATCGTATTAACCATACGGTCAGCAGTGCCATATACGTAGAGTTTATATGCGTTAAATATCCGAAACCTGGCGGGGTTTTAACGAAACCGCACATACGCAGTCAGTGGAGGCCAAATAGCCGACGCTGCACATTTTGGTCGTCTTGTCCACTTGTTCGACGACGAAGTTCATTAAACTCTACGGGCCTAGTCTGCCAGATTTCACTCAGGGTCGTATTCTAAGTAGCTTCCTTCGTTGATATCTCATCATTACGCCAAATATCCACCTGAGTCTGCTTTGACCAATTTTTTGTGGCATGTTGCCACGCCTCCGACAGGGCGCCTTCGTGAGCGCAGACATCCAAACAGTCTTAATCTTATCCAGGCACTTTCCTGTCATCCAAGCAGTGCTATCTTGTCTCCATCAGTCACATTCCTACTATCCAAGTACTATCCTATCATAATTAATCATTGCCTTTCGATCACAGTCCTATGTTAAGTCACTGTCTACCTGTCTCAGGTGGTATCTTACCACTCTGAGGCAATATCTTGAGCAGGAAATGGTGGTGTGTGGCGGCTTTAGAGTGACGCAGGTGGGCAGATCCGGACCCATTAGTGGGGAGGTGGCCAAACATGAGAGAGAGAGAGAGAGAGAGAGAGAGAGATGGAACACCTGTAGAATTATGTCATTAGAGATGACATTCGAGGAACAGAAGGGATATTCAAGTAAAAGAAGAGAAAGAAAAGAAAGCGAAGGACGAAAGAGAGACCAGGGATAAAAGGAAAAGAGACAGATGGAGAAATGTGAAGAACAGGATGGAATGGAGAGGGAAGGCACAGGGCAGAGGCTAGACTCGAGAATATAACCCTTGTTCAGAGCCCCGCCGGACCCTATTGAGTTTCACTGTGGTGGCCTGCCGCTCAGCTGATCTTTGTTGACATGGTACAAGTGGCCGCCAGTCCCGCTTGCGACGTTGCCAAGTGTCTCTCTTTGACGAGGGTAAATATTTGTCTCTGGGAGTGGCATTATTTTGCTTGGAGAAGAGTCGAGAAAATGTAAAACAAACAAACAAAAAAGCAAGGCAGAATAAAGAAACGAAAAGGACTACAGTAAAGGAATATACTGTAAGCAGGATGGGGAGACAAAGGCAAAATAGAAGAGAGAGAGAGAGAGAGAGGAGATAAACCGTGAGAGGAAGGAAAGCAGTAATTCGCGATACGTATACGAGAAACTGAGAAGGGAGGAGAATTGAGAGAGGAAATGTTGAAGAGGTGAACTGGGAGAGGGCGGAAGGAAAATAAAATGGTATGCAATAAATGCTGTGGGGAGGAAGTGGCGCTAGGGAGGCAAATGAATGAGACGGGGGAAGAGAACGGAGGGAGATCGAGAAGACAGAAATGAGTGAGCGAGCTAGAAGAGAACGAAGATAGAATGAAAACGTGTGAGAGAGAGAGAGAGAGAGAGAGAGAGAGAGAGAGAGAGAGAGAGAGAGAGAAGCAACTTCAAGCAAGTAAACAAGCATGACCCACCCCTCAGCCCTTGATAGACATTTCACATGACAGCAGGGAGGGGACCTGGGGGCGGGGGGAGGAGGGGAGGTGGAGAGGGAAATGAGGAATACTGATGGGAGATAGAGAGTGAGGAGGCGGAGGGTGGAGGGAATTGGAGAATATTGAGAGATGGAGGAAAGTGGGGGGGGAGGGGGAAACGGAGATGTGGAGGGAAGAGGTGTGTATTGAGAGCTGGTGACGGAGATAAGGGCTGAGGTGAGGGAAGAGAGAGGAGGAAATTGGAAATATTGAGAGGTGGAGGGAGATAGGGTGGAGGGGCGGGATGCAGAGGGCGGGAGGGGGACGGGAAGGAAAAAAATAGGGGTTGGAATGGGAAGCCGTAGGAAAAAATGTGGAAGAGGGGAAGTAAGGGGGAGGAGGAAGAAAGGGAAGAGATGGAATGAGGAAAATATGTGGAGGAGATAAAAAAGTGGAGGAAGAGAAGAAAATATGAGAGAAGAAACAAGAAAGGGGGAAAAGGAAAGGATGATTAAGAGAAGAGCTGGAGTTGGAGGGAAATTGAAGAAAATGCGGTAAAGGAACGAGAAAGGGTTTGAAAGGAAGAAGGTGGGGGGTTAGAAAAAATAAATAAATAAAAGGAAGTAAGCAGATGGAAGTAGGACAGGAGAGAGGAGGTATGAGGAAGATGCTGTAAATGGTGGAAAGATGAACAAAGGAAAAAATGAGGGAAGAGAGAAATTGACACTAGCAGAGGAGTATTAGAGGAAAATAGAGGAGTGTGAGTGTACTGTAGCGGGCGGCTAGCACATGCCCGACGTGTCTCGTCGGTTGAGGAAACTCACTGACACATTTTCTTCCGCGATTTATTTTGTTTATTGCATCTTAATATGCCTTTCTGAGTTACATTAATCCTTCCAATATCACCATACTGTGCATGATTATCGTACAAATGGATATTAACCAGTTGTATCCAAAAATAAATCGTCAAGGAAGAGGTGTTAGGGAGTTTCCGTAACCGACGAGAATACGGCTCCTAAAAGGCAACTAGATTCCTATTGCCGAGGAACGCCACTTTGCTGTCGCTGGAGAAGTAAGTGTAGGACGGCTCAATCGGTAGAGAGTTGGCCTGCAGTCCTGAGGGACCCGGGTTCAAATCCCGCTGAGGCAGGGAACAGTGTAAGGATTTGAATTTCATAAAAATCAGACTTTACTGATCTACCAGAAGGCCCGCCGACATGTCGTAAAAATACCCCCGCTAATACCAATACACCAGTCCTGTATGAGACAGCCCTAGCATGTATTCAGTATGGACGGTGGGTGTTAGCGCCGAAGTGATGACATGTAGAGGTATGCGGTACGTAGGAGGACTACTGGGCCTTGAAAGCAGGCTATGAAGCCCATGCCCAGAGTCGGTCACATAAAAAAAAAAAAAAAAAGGACGAGAAGTACGTGTGGAAACTGTAGGAGTTTATGAGAGAGAGCCTGTGTATGCCACTGAGGGAATGTGGATCGGGTGCAAACATGTGAAATATGAACAGACGCACCGTTGCACGCTCTTAAATGTCCGCCCATGGGAGGGACTGATCACAGACAAGGAGGATGCTTTGTCACGGGGTTTTTAATAGTATGTACTATATTAAAGGATATTTATTCAATAATACTTAAGAACAAGACAATGAATTGTTAAAATCAAGCAATGATTACTTTATGCTGGCTTATTTCGCCGATTCTCTTAGGACGAGAATTTATAAACTTTCTCAACAGTACACAGCAGAGACTAATTCCCCACAATTGCTGTTTGTTAGTACTGTTAGCCTCTGGAGAAAGTGACTTCACCCCTGACAATCAATAACTAATGCTATTAATGATAACAGGTTCTTGCTGATGCATTAACTCCTGGTTGCACAACGGATTTAAAGCTTAATACAAAAGGACTGGCCTAAGTACCAGTTATGAATAGCAAAGCATTTATGCAAACTAGGAGCTATAAGTGAAATAAGCTTAATATGGAAAATAAAACACGAGTTTACATTACATTAAACTCAAGAAAAAGAACTGTTAAATTTATTGATTACAATAAAATAAATTTACGTTACATGAGTCTCAAGATGAATTCAAAATAAGGAGATCGCACTCACTCACTCACTCAAAAGCTAACTCTTAAACCTAGGAAAAACGAAAAGAAAATACTGGTCAGAAAAGTGGACCAAGCGGATGACTGGGTGTCGTTGAGAAAGGACGCTGCACACGCTAAGTCTCTCGCCAATCACACTAGGTGGAAATTCAGGAACTGGACAACGGCGGGACTGCTACGCTCTGGGCCCAACCTGCTTTCACGGTGCTCAAACCTTGACTGAGTTCAAATCGTGAGAAAGAGGGAAGTGTTGTGGCCGCATTGCTAATGGCTAGAATGAGCGAAACACGCCCATAATAAATCGCTCAGCGGAAGTGTTAATGTCTCGCACAAAAACGATCACTCATGACAGTGGAATATTGTTCTGAAAACACTCCCGACCGGGTGAATACGTAGCGGTTGACTGAGTGATAAATACTGGGATTCCACTAGAATTCGCGGTTTCCCACCAAAGTTGATGTCACGAGTTTATTCAGTTACATAATCGAGCCGACTCGTGACATTCTTAAACGTGCACACTACCGACCTGACCGCCGGTGGCATTTTTATAAGAGAGGAAAGACTCTCCACGACATGACTGCTTTTCATCATTTTTATTTCAAAATTTCCTCATAATATTTCTCCTCTCTTCAGCCTTTCTTGTCTTCTTAGACAGAGGAATGAAATGAACAAAGGAAATAGAATGATGAGATTTGAGAGGAATAGAGTAAAGGACAGAAAATGACGAGAGCGAAAAGATGAAAGGAGAGCGGGGGAATGATGTTAGAGAAACACGCGATGTGGTAGAATGATGAGAAAGGAACATGTTGAAAGAGAGAGAATGGCGAGAGAGGAGAGAAACAGGGATGAAGGGAGAATGACGAAAGAATATATGAAAGAAGACATAAACAGAGGAATAGAAAGAAAGGAATGAGAAAGGAATAGTAACAAGTGGTGCCAGGCAAAACAAACCTCGCCCGACAGCATTTATTTTATAGTTGTTAGATACTTAATCGTTTACTGCCATTTATTATTAGTACACAAAGTCGAAGGTCATGGCGCAAATGTTTTCCAGTTATGCCCTCCGAAAACCCGTAATCTTGTGTTTGACCTTTCAGGGTCACTCAAGGTCAAAGGTCATGGTACCAAATGAAACCCATATGAGACATTCTATACCTTGATAATAGTACCGTAAATATCTCTGTCTTCAACGAGTTTCGAGTTATAGCCCCCTGAATATCCATGACCTTGAGTTTGACCTTTCAAGGTCACTTACGGTAAAGGTCATGGTACCAATTAAAAACCCATATGGGTATATACTGATAATAGTAAATATGTCCTCAACGAATTTCGAGCTCTGGCCGCCTAAATATGACCTTGAGTTTGACCTTTCACGATCACTCAAGGTCAGAGGTCTTGGTGCCAAATGAAAGCCCATATTACGAGTCCTTGTATGTTCTATAGCAAATATATCTATCTTCAACCTGCTTGAAGTTATAGCCCTTTGAAAATCCGTGACCTTGATTTGACCTTTCAGGGTCACTCGATTACCTCCAAAATTTTATCATTTTCTTTTGGGATCAGTGCCCACATATCCTGAAAGTTTCATGTAACTTCATTCTGCCGTTTTTCCGTAATGTTACTAACAAACAAAGAAACACAAATACAAACAAAGATATAACAAAGAAACTCGACCAAAAACAATACCTCGCTGGACTCCGTCCGGGCGAGGTAATGCCAAAAAAAAAAAGGGAGAGGAGAGAGAAGCCAGGGGAAGGATAAAGAGTGATGAGAGGGGAACAGGAGAGAGAATGATAAGAGGATGGAGGCATAGATGGGGGAAGAGAGAATGGGGGAAGGAAAGAAGACGACATGAAAGTAGAGGCACTGATAGGAGAAAAAGTAAAAAAAAAAAAAAAAAAAAAAAACGAAGTTGAGTCGCATCCTGTCCTTTATCATACCCAGTTTCTCTCTCTCTCTCTCTCTCTCTCTCTCTCTCTCTCTCTCTCTCTCTCTCTCTCATTTCTCTCCTCTTTTCTCTTTTGGGTTGGTAGGAACAGATGAGAGAGGAGGAGAAGGAAGGAGAGTAAATGGTCGGAGAGGAAGTAACAGAAGTGGTAAGAAAGGACCAGATGCAAATAAACGAGTACCTGCTACATAAATTCTCTCCCGGTTCACATCTCTCCCATCTTTATTCACTCTATTCTGAGAGAGAGAGAGAGAGAGAGAGAGAGAGAGAGAGAGAGGAATAGATGTGACCCACTTTGCAGATACATTGACTTTCGCTCCCCCCCCCTCCTTCATTAGCTACATTCTCGCCTCTCACCCCCTCATCACATTCTTATTTGTCTCCTTCCATTATTTCATCTTTCTATTTTTACCTTCTTAGCTTCTTATTCTTTTTTCCATAATTCTTTTTGCACCCTATTCTTTCTCCACCACACACCTTTCTCATCTCATTTTGTCATCGTCTTCTTTCTTCTTCCCACACCTCATGTTTCTCTTCATCTTCTCACATTCTGAATTCTTCTCTTCATTATACCCAATTTCTCTCTCTTCATATTTTTACCCTCCCTGTGGCGGGGGGGACACAACCTGGCCGCACTATGGGGTGGTACTACTACTCTGCGGCCAGGTTGTGTTAGGAAGAATACTGCCACCGTATTCCCTGCGTGTCGTAAAAGGCGACTAAAAGGGGCGGGGTGAGGGGACTAGGGATCCCCTCCTCTGTTTTGTAGTTCCTAAAAAGAGACAGGCCAGAGAAAGGGATGGGGGATGGAGTTATCCTCGTACCCTGAAGATTGGGTCTATGAATGTGCGTGGATGTAGTACGATTGAGGCTAAAAGGGAGGAGATTGGGAGAATGTTTGTGAGAAGAAAGTTGGATGTGTTAGCTTTGAGTGAAACGAAGATGAAAGGGAAGGGGGAATCTATGTTTGGAAGTGTGAATGGAAGATTGTCAGGTGTTGATAGAGGAAGGGCAAGAGAAGGTGTGGCCTTGTTAGTGAGTCCGGAAGTTCAGCAATGTGTGATTGAATGGAAGGAGGTGTCATCGAGACTGATGTGGGTGAAAGCGAAATTTGAACGTGAGTTGTGGGTGTTTGTGAGTGCATATGGGCCTGGTAGTGAAAGGGATGAACAAGAGAGGGAGTCTTTCTGGAATGATGTTGATGAGTGTCTGCAGAGTTTTGAAGCGAATGTGAGTGTGGTAATGATGGGAGATCTGAATGCTAGAGTGGGAAATGTAGCAGTTGAAGGTGTAGTTGGTATGCATGGTGTGCCTGAAAGAAATGAAAATGGGGAACGAATGATAGCGATGTGTGTTGAGCGAGAGATGGTGATTGGGAATACGCTGTTTGAGAAGAAAGATATTTATAAGTATACATGGGTGAGACAGGAGGGTGGAAGGGTTGTTGATAGAGCCTTGATGGACTATGTGGTTGTGTCTAGGAATGTAATAGGAAGATTGTTGGATGTGAGAGTTCTGAGAGGGGAGGGTGGAGGTATGTCTGACCACTACCTGGTGGAGGGAAAGTTAAAAGTAGGAAAGAGATGGATGAGAGCTAGGAGGGTTAGGTGTGGCAGGGAGGTTTTGAAAGTGAGTGAGTTGGATAAAAGAGAGAAAAAGATAGAGTATCAGGAGAAATTGAAAGATGAGTGGAACGCAGTGAAAGATCGGGAAAATGGCAGCGTGGAGGAGGAATGGCAGTTGTTTAAGAGTGCTGTGGTGGGGCATGCAGAAGAGGTGTGTGGTGTGAGACGTGTGGGTGGTGGTGTAAGAAAAGGAAGTGAATGGTGGTGCGAGGAAGTAAGTATGGCTGTGGCTGAGAAGAGACGTGCATATGAAGTGTGGCTGCAGAGGAAGGATGAGATGTCATATGAAAGGTATAAGGAGAAGAGGAATAGAGCGAGAAGGGCTGTGCGTGATGCTAAAGTGGCAGCAGATGAGAGGTGGGGTAGGCGGCTGACAGAGAATTTTCAGCAGAATAAGAAAATGTTTTGGAAGGAGGTGAAAAGGGTGCGAAAGGGAGAGTCTGGGAAGGAAGAACGAGTAAAATCAGAGGATGGAAGGATGTTAATTGAGATGGATGCAGTAAGGAAGAGATGGGCAGAGTATTTTGAAAGATTGTTAAATGTAGAGGAGGAAAGGGTGGCTGAGATTGTGGCGGATGGAAGGGTGCAAGGTATAAATGTGTTGGGAGAGTTGAATGATTCCTTGATCACGAAGGAGGAAGTGGAGAAGGCAGTAATGGAGATGAAAACAGGGAAAGCTGCAGGTATGGATGGGTGTGCTGTGGAATGCCTGAAGGGTGGTGGAGTGACTATTGTTGACTGGTTAGTAAGATTGTTGAATGTGTGCTTTGAGAAAGGTATGGTGCCAATTGACTGGGCAAGTGCTTGTGTGGTCCCGTTGTATAAAGGCAAGGGTGATAAGTATGAATGTACTAGCTTTAGGGGTATAAGTCTGTTGAGTGTTGTAGGTAAGGTGTATGGTAGAGTGTTAATTATGAGAGTTAGAGAGGGTACAGAGGGAGTGATTAGTGATGAGCAGTGTGGCTTTAGGAGAGGGAGGGGATGCGTTGATCAGGTGTTTGCTGTGAGACAAGTGTGTGAAAAGTATTTAGCGAAAGGCAAGGATGTGTTTTGGGCATTTATGGATTTAGAGAAAGCGTATGATAGAATTGATAGGGAGGCTTTGTGGACTGTTTTAAGATTGTATGGACTTGATGGTAGGTTACTAAAAGGGGTGAAAAGTTTTTATGTAAATAGTAGAGCGTGTGTAAGAGTGGGAAATGCTGTGAGTGATTGGTTTCCCGTGAGAGTGGGGCTGCGACAGGGATGTGTGATGTCGCCTTGGTTGTTTAATATTTACATGGATGGTGTTGTAAGGGAGGTGAATGCAAGAGTTTTAGGTGGTCTGAGTCTGGTAAATGTTGATGGAGGAGAGTGGAATCTGAAGCAGCTGCTGTTTGCAGATGATACTGCACTGGTGACTGATTCAGAGGAGAGATTGAGACAGTTGGTAGAGGAGTTTGGAAGGGTGTGTGAAAGGAGGAAATTGAAAGTAAATGAGAATAAGAGTAAAGTGATGAAGTGTACGAGGTTGATAGATGGTAGGGGGATGAATATAGTTTTGAATGGTGAGTTGCTTGAGGAGGTAGATTGTTTTAAATATCTAGGGTCACATGTTGCTGTGGATGGAAGAATAGATGCAGAAGTGAAGTTTAGAATAAATGAAGTAGGAAAGGTGCTGGGAGGAATGAAAAAGTGTTTAAATGTCGTTCGCTTAGAATGGATGTAAAGAGAAGGCTGTATGAGGGTGTTGTGGTACCGACTGCATTATATGGGGCTGAAACATGGAATATGGGTGTAGCAGAGAGGAAAAGTTTGAATGTAATGGAGATGAGATGTCTGAGGAGTATGTGTGGAGTGACGCGTATGGATCGGGTGCGAAATGATGAAGTGCGAAGGAGAACTGGAGTTGTTCGGGAGATGGCTGGCAGAGTTGAGCAGAGGGTGTTGCAATGGTTTGGGCATATGGAGAGAATGGATAATGAGCGATTGGTGAAAAAGATAACTAGATCTGATGTGAGAGGTGTAAGGCTGAGAGGAAGACCACGAATAGGATGGATGGACAGTGTGAAGAGAGCGCTGGATGCGAGAGGGATGTCTGTTGAGCAAGGAAGAGTGGCTGTGCGTGACAGAAATAAATGGAGAGAAATTGTGAATGAATAAGTGATGACGCAGCCCTGAGGGGATA
The DNA here is from genome assembly GCF_032717465.1 of Coenobita brevimanus. NCBI lineage: Eukaryota > Metazoa > Arthropoda > Malacostraca > Decapoda > Coenobitidae > Coenobita > Coenobita brevimanus. The sequence continues at coordinate 29,080,600 of NC_136967.1, forward strand.
TTCTCCCGCATTTGGTCTGATCAGCTAGTCAGGTCAGGTGCGGGTAAGGGGATGGGTCTGTTATGATGTGGCAGGGGTAAACCAGTTCTGCTGTCGGGCCCTGCTGCGGATGTCACTGATTGCATTGCCCAGTTGACCCTTGTGCGGTGTGGTGCGGTGAGGATCTGTCCGTTCTCCCCTTTGGGGCTAAGATGCGAATGAATGTGTTTGAATGGATGAGTAAATGGAGAGTGAGTCATCCTGTCTCGGCTACCTCCCTTTCCTTGGGGGAAGCAGCCTAGGTATATAGATAGATAGATAGACGTTTTCTCTTTCCCTTTCTTCATCTTTCTCTGTTCATCGTCTCACCTTTTTTCTATCTCTTATTTACCTCATCTTTCCATTTTTAGATGCGGGAGTATCTCTAGGAAGCAGGCTGTCCGCTAGTCACTCGCTAACTATTTTCGAAAACAAGGCGCTCAGTCCCTAAACGACATGTTACTCTTACATCTAGCATTTTTGTACTTGTTCCATTCTTCCTTTTTGCCAGTTTCCTTTTTTCGACCTGATTTTTTTCTTGTCTTCATCAGTCCTTTCATTCCTACCATCTCATACCTCCCCGTTACTCCTGCTATCATTCTCCATTATCCATCTCTCTCTCTCTCTCTCTCATTTTTTTGGTGCGAGAGCATCTTTGCCACGCACCATATTACCGCCCTAATGGTCCTGCATCCCTCTGGTGCTTTTGTTCTAGTTTTTGTATCTTCCAGAACTCATTTCCCCTTGCCAGTTCTTCTGTTTTCTTCCCCCCTCCCCCCCCTCTCTCTCTCTGACCCTCCAATCTTTTCCTCTTCCATAAGCTCATTATTACTTTTCAGCCATGTATCTCCCCTTCTCCCTGCCTTTATTTTCCTTTCCTCTCATTTCTTCGTCTTTCATTATCTGTCTGTTAACCCTTTCCATTTTAACACCGTCGCTGCGATGACATAATTTCTGTGTTATCAGTAAGCAGTGTCTAGTACAGGATGGGTTGGTGAAGGCTGGACCCAAGCCCTCCAGTTGGATGAACCTCCTTTGAGTCGGATGTAGTAGTCTGATAACAGCAAGAATAAGAATGACGTACGCGAGCAGAGCGGGCCACTATCTTCCGTTACATCACCTTCTTCCCTTTTTCATTCTTTTCCTCATCCTTCTTCATTATTTCTTCCCTTTCTTTCTCTGCTTTCCTTCCTCCAGCTTCCCTTCCCTTCCCGTCCTTTCGTCCACTGCTTTCGCCATATGCCTTGCCTGCCTTTTTTGTTTTTGTTTTTTGTTTTTCTCTCTTTCTCTTTTTGTCCATTATTTCCTCCGCTACTTGTAGCTCGTATTTCGATTATTACACCCGCGCGTGCGAAGAGACAGCTGCCATGTTTTGCTTGACGTGCGTGCGTGCGTGTTTGTATGTGTGCTTGTGTGTACGTGTGAATATTTGCGTCTGTGTGCGTGGGTGCGTACTTGTGTGTGTGTGTGTGTGTGTGTGTGTGTGTGTGTGTGTGTGTGTGTGTGTGTGTGTGTGCGTGCGTGTGTGTGTGTGTGTGTGTGTGTGTGTGTGTGTGTGTGTGTGTGTGTGTGTGTGTGTGTGTGTGTGTGTGTGTGTGTGTGTGCGCGCACAAAATAACTCGGACAGTTTTTACCTAATTTAAACAAAATATGGTGAAGGACTACAGCGACAGCCAAGGAGTTGACTTTTTTTCCTTTTTGGACAGTTTAGGTCAAAGGTCATGGTGTCAGGGTTAGATCAGAGTTTGTCCTTGCATTTTGAACTTACACAGTTCTTACGTGATTTAGACCAGACTTGGTGGAAGGGTTGATTTTGAGGAGTCAGTCAGAGGTCAGGGTCATAGGGAAAGGTCAGATTTCGACCCGTGAGTCTGCGTGCGAAGTAAAAGAATTAAAACAGTTTTCATTTGATTTGGACCAAACTGGATGGAAAAGACGAGGATCAGCCAAGGGGTTGACCTAATGTTTTTGTGAACAGTAGGACAAAGGTTAAGGTCATATGCCAAAGTCAACGTACTGAGTTATTATCCAATTAATACCAAAGTTTGTAGATGGGTTAAGGATTAGGCAAGGATGAAATGGCTTGATTTTGAAAACAAGCTGTTAAAGGTCAAGGTCACTTGTAAAGGTCTAAATTCCAGTTCACAGGACAAAGTCAGCTGAAAAAAAAATTATCTGATTTGAATCAAACTTGATGCAGAGTTAAGGGTCAGGCAAGAATGAAGTCTTTCGATTTTGAGAGCAGCCGATCGATGGTTAAGGTGGCAGGGCAGAGTCAGATGTTTGGCCCGTGGACCAGTTTGTGAGCGATACTGCTGCACTCTCATTAATTTTATTATTATTATTTTTACCATTCCTCGTTCCACCATTGTCTGCCTTTTTTTTTTCCCCTTCCCCTTCCATCATTTGATTTCATGCCTTCATCTTTCATTATATGTTCCTTTCCCCAATCCCCCTCCTCTCTCATTATTATCTTCCTTCCATCATTGTCTTTCCTCTCAGCCTTTAGATTCCTTGTTCATTTCTGTTCCTTCCTTCTCTCTCCCCCATTCCTTCCTTCGTTTACCTTTCCGCCCTGCTCTCATTCATTCATCCCTCCCCCTCACTTCAGTTTCTCCCCTCTGCCTTTCCCCTCTACTTCATCCCACAGTCACAACCTCTCTACATGTCCTCCCCTTCTCCCTTACCTCTCTCATCCTTCCCTATTCCCCTTTACTTCTTCTGTCATCACTACTTTCCTTTCCACTCGATCTCATTGCCTCTCGCCCTCTCCTTTTCTTTTCTTCCTGTTCCATTCATATTTTTTACCCCCTCTCTTTTCATTTTTCCTGTATTTCTCTTCCTCCTCTTTCCTTATTTCCTTTTTTCCATTTCCCTTTATCTGTCCCTTTCCTGCATTCTGTTTCCCATTCTTTTTTTTTCTGTCTGTCTTTTTACCTTCTGTCATTCTATATCCACTTTGACTTCCTTAACCCTTTCTCATACATTACCATTTGTCTCTTTTACCCTTTTTCGTATTTTGTCCATATTATCTTTCCTGTCTCATTTTTAGATATGGAAGCATCTTTTATAGCGGCTGGGTCAGTCAGTCACACACCAAGGATTTTCACTCCCAAGGTGCATCAGTTTAGTAAAACCGCGTGTAGTTCATCACTGAGGCTCCCTAACGATGATCACAGCAAGATACTTCACTATCGAAGCCCCACATGGTGCTTCTTATTAGTCAAACCCCATATGATCTCGTATCTGTTTAGAAATTCTACACTTGCACCTCCATTTCTCATTGATGCTTTCCTCTCTCCTTCATTATCTCCACCATCATTCCATATGGTGGGGATACAGGAATCTCCCTTGTTCTCACGTCTGTCCGTCTGCGCCTGTATCTCGTAAACCACCTGGAGGATTGGCTTCATATCCCACAGAAAGATAGAGTATGTGTCGTGGTTAATGCCCGTATATGTAAAATTGCCATATTGTCCGTACTTTACGAACCATGACCATGTAAGAAAAAATTTGTCTTGTGCGCTCGCCATCCACTCACTCGATGTAATGCTGCTCTCGGGTGTCTGCCCTTTCCTCTCCTCCATCCTTCTTTCCTTACATCCTCTTCTGTCTTTCATTCCCTCATTCTTTCCTCGTCCTTCTGCCTGTGGGTGACTCTACACTGAGTGACAAACCAAATGGTTTCCTGTACACCAGGACACCATTTACTACGCTGGGTGGTAACCATATAACCAAATTTTGGCACTTGGTGGTTTAGTGGGTAATTATGGCACTCCAGTCGGATTGAGCCGGTGAAGGTCTATATCCAAGGGGTGGTTGGGGTTGATTGCTCATGTAATGCCACCCAGGGATGAGTGAGGCTGGTCACTCTCATCTTAAATGTCAGGACCAACTTGCCTAGCCCCGGACTCCTACGCTCCTCATGGGGCAACGTAGGACTGGATGATGAATGGATGGATGTTACATATATTTTGGAAACTTTTTGCTGGAATCTCTTCATATCTTCAGAAAGACAGAGTGTGATTCCTAGGTTATGTCCGTATGTATGAAACTGCCACATTGTAAGTATTTTACGAGCTGTTTCCATATAAGGAAACTATTCTGTAAATATGTGTATCTTGGGAACTACTTGCTGGATCACCTTCACTTCATAAAGAAAGATAGAGTACGAGTCCCAGTTTATGTCCCCATATACTATATATGCACTGACAAGTATGGCAATTTCATATTATGAAATTGCCGTGTGTATTAGTTCATATCTATATATTCTTTACCACATGGTGGGAAAACGTCTTGACTGAAGGCTTGATGTTATGGTTTCCCTCTTTTTCTCCTCATTTGCCCTCACTTGTTTGTCCATTGCTTTTATTCCCTTTACCTTTATCTTTAAAGGCTCTTCTGATTTTCTTGTCTTCATTTGACTTACCCATTTTCTGTATATATCCGTGGGCTTCTTCCTTTTAACTTTTTTGCTAATAGTTTCCTCCCATGTATCGTTCCTTTATAGGTTTCCATTCCCTCCATCTTTGCTACTGTTTCATCATCCTTCCCTTTCCCCGATTTCTCTCCCTTTTGTGTGTTTCTCTTCCTCTCTTCCACCGACTGTCTTCTCCGATCGAGGCTGTGAGATTTTGGGTTCGTGATTTATGGTGTGGAAGTCCCGTAGAGTTTCATAAGAAAGGGTTGTGGGGCATCATTAACGGGGATCCAGACGTGAATTTAGAACTAGGGAGAAAAAGTGTTGATGTTGCCTAATTGCTCGTCGGTAAGAGAGAGAGAGAGAGAGAGAGAGAGAGAGAACAATCAAGCTAGTTGCATTTTCTAGGTCTTCATTTACAGTGAATCAAATGGGCTGTGAGTGGCATGTTGTACCTGTCCAGTGAATTCGAGAGAACCAATAGCTCATTCACTTTAATTACGCGAAGCTTTCCATCCATTTGCAGTTGACTTTCCGTAGCTCAGTGACAGAATATGACAATACTATGGCTCGGCATTCCCTCCATAGATATTCTCCGCATTCCTTCCATAGATATTCTCCGCATTCCCTCCATAAATATTCTTCGCATTCCCTCCATAGATAATCTTCGCATGCCCTCCTTAGATATTCTTCGCATTCCCTCCATAGATATTCTTCGTGACGAGCACCATATTCTAGTCATAATCTGCTTCTATAACTTAATATTCGAGATAGATATGGTAATTTTACGCCAAGTTAAAGTGAACAGTGTGGAGAAAACCTGAACTCTGCCAACCATCCGTCTGTCTTTCAAGCCGAATCCTTCAGGAAAAAAGTAAAATTATGACAACTGTGTCCTGACGTACAAAGTTCTGGTTAATATTAGGAGAAAAATGAAGGGAGCCATCATGTTGACTTATTATGTGTACAGGAAAATATCGTTACCTGCACGACGATATTGCGATCTGGACATATCCTTTATAATCGGTAAGGGAGTACAAGAATAATTAACTCACATTGTTCTTTTGTGAACAATGATTAGCTGAGGGATTTGAAGTCAGGTACTACGTCCAAGATACATTTGAAAATTTATTATTGTATCCCAGTCAACCATATAGCAGGGCAATTTCGTGCCTTATTTCTCTTTTGAATAATGAGTACTTACAGCTCGTGGGGACGCTTACCATCCACTCACTCGATGTAGTGCTGCATCGGGTGTCTGCCCTTTCCTTTCGTCCTTCATTCCTCTTCTGTTTTTCTTTCCTTCATTCTTTCCACTTCCTTCTACCTACGGGTGACTTTACACTCCCTTGTCTGTCTTCTTGCCTTCATTCTTTCCCCTTCCTTCTGCGTATGGGTGACTCTACACTGAGTGACAAGCCAAATGGATTCCTGTACACCAGAAAACCATTTATTACGCTGGGTGGTAACCATATAACCAAATTATGGCGCCTGGTGGTTTAGTGGTAATTAAAGCACTCCAATCGAACTGAGTCTATGTAGGTTTATATCCAAAGGGTGGTTGGGGTTTATTGCTCGCGTAATGCCACTCAGGGATGAGTGAGGGTGGTCGCTCTCATCTTAAATGTCAGGACAACTTTCCTAACCCCCGGCTTCTTCGCTTCTCATGGGGCAACATAGGATTGGATGATGGATGGATGGATGGAATTTCTCTTTTGAATAATCAGTACTTACAGCACCTATTTCTAGTGTAGCTGCCTGGTCTCCTGTGAAGTTATTATCAGCTGCCATATCCTCAGGCCTTTGATAATATTTTGTACGGTACTTGGGTTTAAGTCCATCATAATCTACTGTTCAGTACCATGAGCAGAGCAGTTTTTTGTTTATCTTGTAAGGGTTGTATTTTGACCTGCATATAATTTTAGACACCGTGCGTAGTACTCGCCCAATTTCTCCTTTAGCTGTTAATCTGTTGGCTGTCTGGAGAGCCTCTGCACTGGTGTTTAGGGTTGATATTTGTCGTTATACAGTATTCCTAAGTCTTATTCTTAGGTTTACTGAGGCTGACGTAATATTCTTGACATAGGTACTTGGTAACTATAGCCTTACAGTAGTACTTAAGCTTTGCATTTTTAATGGTACATCTTTTTATTTTACATGGTTCAAGTAATCTAGTAAAACATTTCATCACAATTACTCTGAATCATCAGCCTTTGCAAGAATGTATCAGGTTGCTATTCACATTGTTACGTAGCAGCTTTTGTTCTTCTGCAGTTTTTTTTTAAATCAGCACAAACCTGCATTGATATCATTCATGTGCATTTAAAACAGAACAGGACCCAGTATCGAATCATATGGTACACGACCTGTGACATCTGTCCGGGCTAATACTTTGACCGTTTAAAACAAATGTTTGGTTGCGTCTCACATGCCAGAAACTTACCCAGTTGAAAATATTGTCTAGTAAGCCATTGATTTTCTGTTTTTCAGTCTCTCATGAGCCAATGTATTTGGAAGTGCATGATGTCTGAGTTTTGGTTAAACCATGTACCATATACTAAGCCTCTCGTGGCTGGTTCACCTTAAATATTCTATTCAAGCTGATACCAGACGATTTTATATGGCCGAGAGTGAGTTGTAGGACCGAGGTACTGATAATACTGATACTATTAACTCTGTCATCACAGGCACAGCTGTAGCACTGTATTCCAGTTGACGCCACGTGATTTTTTCCAGCTGTGAGTTACAGGAACCAGAGTGTTAAGGACCTGAAATTTATTGTAGACTGCATGATCGCTAGGAATGATGGTCCTCTTTGCGGACCTTACATCACCAAGGAGGAATTGAAATTCTGCCTGCGTTGGAAAGACAATTTTTCTAGTTCTTTCTCCTTAACTTAGCCCAGATTTTCGTCATTCTGTTCCTTACCTCACGCAGCTCAGTAGCAGAAAGAGACAGTACGACGGTTTTCCATCCTTTTCATAGCACTTCTTCGTGACTATAGGCAAATTCTAGTGTTAATCTATTTTTACAAATCAACTTTCAAGACAGAGATGCGATACAACTGCTGTGCTGTGGCTAAGGTAATGGGATGATGATGACAACATGAGGCAAATAGAGGGTAAGAGGAAAAGGTAAAGAGATGATGTACATCATTGGGAGGGGGGGGGGAGATAGCAGGTGCAGGGAGAGGAGGGAAGAAGGGACATTAATGAAGGGAGGGTAGCAGGGAAAAGGAATGAGAAAAGGTATAAATTAAAAGTGAGGGAGAAAAGAAACTACTGAAGGGACGTAATAGGTAAAGGAATAGGAATAGGAAGTAAATAAAAGGGAGGGCGTCATGTAATAGGAAGGGGAGAGAGTAAAAGCAGTGGAAGGACGGAAAGGGAGAGAGTAGGAAGGAAGTAGATTAAGGGAGGGGAGCAGCAGGGAAGAGGAGTAAGGAGGCAAAGGAAAATGAGGTAACAAAGGGAGGGACTCCGGAGGTAATGGGAGGAGACTATAAGTACAAAGAGGTACAAAGGCAAGCAAACAGCATCAATTTTATCGGTCCTTTCGACGCTGTTTGTTGTAGGGTAGGCTATAACAAAGGTAAACAGTATAATAGTCGAAGACAAGGATGGAAAATCAGGAATGCTCCCCCCAACCCACCAAAGCCTCCAGCCGAAGCCGGGAGGAAAAGTGAGAAGGATCACCATGCAATATGAAAATAGTGTCATGGAGATTTCATAGGAAAGCGTGACAGGAAAACCAGGTCTATACTTACTTTGTAAGGAAAAACTGCAATTAGCTGCTTAACAGTGTTGCGCTGTTGTATTCTCTGTGGTGCGGATGAGAGGAAATTGTAATTAATTAGATATATCTATATTAGTCAGGCATGAACTTAGCTGCGGATCAGAGGCTTGATATATACTAAAGAAACGTTTATGTCTTATAACGGAACCACAGTCAACTACATTACTAGACAGTTTGTTCCATATGTTTGTGATTCTGTTAAAGAAGAAATAGGCCTACTTTGTTTCACTTGACTGGAAATGTTTGCTAGTAATTTCTTAATGTATTTTGGCGTTTCTGATGCGAAGGACTTACCAGCTGTCATATTATCATGTCCTTTCAGTGTCTTGTGCTGTATGCTTGAGTCAGCTTCTCTCATGGAATAAACTTTGTCAGGTTAAGCAGATGTAGCATTTCTAAGCGTTCCTTGTATGGTTGGTCCTTAATCGGGGTATTGCTTTTGTCACTTACCATTGCACTACCTCTGGTTTCTCAGTATCCATTTTGAAGTACGGTGACCAAAACCGAATACGATGCTCAAACTGTGGGCATATTGTTCAGTTATGTAGGATGAGGATGATAATCTCTTATATAAATTCCAGTGCTCAGACTATGAATCCACCTCTGCTCTTTTTACACTAACTTGTCCTAAAATTGTCATACCTCCAACTTCAGTGCTTAGTCGTAACAATGATTTATGATCTGAATATAATATTAGTCACGAAAAAGAGCTTTGGAAAGGGTGTAGTGTCGTAGCATTGTCTTATTCTGTCATTTAGCTGCGTGAAATACGCCGCACCAGTAGAGTAATCCAGGCAGTTAAGATGAACAAAGTACGGTATACTGTGTTTGCTTGCTTTGCTGCCTTTGGGCATTGTAAACTTGGTTTTGAATAATTTACATTTATTCTTCCTTTATCTTGGTGTACATTCTCGATTTGAGGATTATTTATAGTGTAGTTAACTTTTTCATTATAACTTCCAATATTTAGGACTTTGCATTTTTCCGTACTAAATTCGTTTCTCTTACCTGAACCCAGTTAACAGTTTCTGAAGGGCCCTCTGATTTTTTCGGGGTGGGGGTAATCCGTTCTGTTACCTATTTTAGTATCCTCAGTGAATCTAGATGTTTTAAGACATACGCTTTCGTGAGTATCATTCATGTAAACTTGAAAAGACCCAAGACTGAACCTTGTGGCATTCCGCCTGTAACATTCATCTGGTCTGACTCCTTTCCATTAATTACAACTCACAGTTTGCGTTCTGTAAGCCAGTTTTCTACGTAGTGCATTGCCACCGACCACGTGTATTTTTAAGTTTCGGAAGAAGCCTCTTATGGTAAACTTTATCAAATGCTTTCTGGAAATCTAGACACATTACATCGACAGATTTTGCTTCATCGTACTGTACATATCAGTGGTTTCAGTGATAAAACCCACGAGATATTTCAGACGTGAAAGATTATTCTAGTTTCCATGCTGTGAGAGTCTGATGGGATTATTTTATTTTACGTACTTGACTAGTTTATCTCTAATTATGGATTCCAAGGACATGCAGGGAGGGCCAGTTAGGGAAGGAAGCAAGTAAGAAGTTGTATGTGAGGGAAGGAGGGAGTAGATGAGAAGGAGGGAGGTAAGGAGATGGGGATGAGGACGGGAGGTAGAGATATAGGGAGGGAGGCAAAGGAAAGAGGGAGGTAGGGAAGGAGTAATGGGGTGTTTAAGGGAGGGAAGGAGGGAGCGATGGAGTTACAGGCGAGGGAGGGAGGATGAAGGGGAGGTAGAGGTGAAAGAGGAAAGGTGAGGGAGTTAGGTAGGTAGCAGAGGTGAAGGAGGGAGGGAGGGAGGGATGGGGGAAGGAGAGGCAGGAGATTGGAGGGGAGAGTTAGGGGTTGGGGGAAGGAGGGAGGTAAAGCAGTAAAGGTGAGTGAGTAATAGAATGAGGAAAAGATGAAGGTGAAGGAGGGAGGAGGTAAGGAGGTACAGGTGGGGGGAGGGAGGAGGTAAGGAGGTACAGGTGGGGGGAGGGGGAGGTAAGGAGGTACAGGTGGGGGGAGGGGGAGGTAAGGAGGTACAGGTGAGGGGGGGAGGAGGTAAGGAGGTACAGGTGGGGGGAGGGAGGAGGTAAGGAGGTACAGGTGGGGGGAGGGGGAGATAAGGAGGTACAGGTGAGGGGGGGAGGAGGTAAGGAGGTACAGGTGGGGGGAGGGGGAGGTAAGGAGGTACAAGTGAAGGGAGGGAGGAGGTAAGGAGGTACAGGTGGGGGGAGGGGGAGGTAAGGAGGTACAGGTGAGGGGGGGGAGGTAAAGTTGGTCATGATCGAATATGGATTTTCTTCCCGAGGCGACACTTGTTGGGAATAACATCTCTCCGGGCCTCTCCCTCCCTCCCTCACCTCCCCGGGCCTCTCCCTCTCTCCCTCACCTCCCCGGACCTCTCCCTGTCTCCCTCACCTCCCCGGGCCTCTCCCTCCCTCCTTTCATCCCTCCTCCTCACTCCCTTCTTTCCCACAACTTTCTCTCCCTTTCACCCCTGTCTCTGCCTTCAAACCCATTTTCACCTTTGTCTTTCCCTCACTCATCTTACTTTCATTCCTTTCTTTTTCTCTCCTTTATTCCTAATTTTCTTTTCTCCGTCTCTTCCTCCGCCATCATTCTCTTTATTCTTTCTTTACCTCATCTTCCCTCCCATTCTCTCTCTCTCTCTCTCTCTCTCTCTCTCTCTCTCTCTCTCTCTCTCTCTCATTACCTTCCTCACATTCTTTCTTTTTTTCCCTTTATCATTTTTTTTCTTTCTTCACCTTGTTGCTCATCTTCCTCACCTCACCCTCATCCCCATCCATTACTTTCCTCTCAGCCCCTTCAGTCTGTTGTATCAGTGTTTATGCCCAGAGAGAGAGAGAGAGAGAGAGACACCTTGGACCATAAGTGGTGATCGGGAGGTGAGAGGGGATAGGAGGGGAGAGAGGGGAGGGGAGTGAGGTTTGTGGAGGGAGGGGAGAGGGAGGATAGAAGGGGAGGAACAGAGGGTTGGGAGTAATGGAAGGGAAAAGGGAGAGAGGACTGACAATTAGTGATAGACAGGAGTTACATACCCAGCAGATATACAGACCACACAGACCTGTCCCATTGTACACTGGCTCACAAAAGTATCGGTGCACAACATGCGTGAAACATTTTGGACCACAGAACGAAGATCACTGAAATATTAGTGTTCGACCCACCACACGTTGGTAGCCCTGATGTCGGGAGGTGCCACAATCGCCGACCAGCAATATCCTCTTGCAAACATATAGCAAATGTTATGTTATTATAAACCTACACTGTTTATACACAATGAGACGTTGGCAATGTCAGCA
>NC_136967.1:29094667-29129667 GCF_032717465.1 Coenobita brevimanus
AGTAGAGTTGTCATATATCTCCACTTTTTGCATAAGCCCAGAGTATATGTAAATGCTCGGCACCTCACTTTTTAGCTGACCTCAGCACCGCGCCCTAGTTGGCTCGGTGAGTGTACAGCGTCAGAAGCCATTTTATAATTATAAAGGGAGGTGGTATCGCTCTTACATATCTCTCGGGTCACAGTTATATTATTCTGTACCCAATAAAGAGAGATTTAATCTGCTCATTTCTGTCACCTTATGCTACCACTTAATAACAGACCAGCTTCCACCTTCTAGTGGCAGAGGACCTTTGGTGGGAAGTGTCGGGCAGTGACGGCGAGTAGCTGACGTGTACTACAGACAGTGTCGTCGGTCTCCAACACGGTGGTCTAGTTATACTATAACAGCAGAACACATAATATTTATTGGTGCTAGCGGTGGCGCGATATTTAGTGCTAGCCGTGTACCGATACATTAAATTGGTGGCAGCGGTGGGATACGATACGTGCTAAAGGGATTTATGCTGTGAACCAGTAACCCTTGCAATCGCTCGTTCCTGAAGGTGAAACAGAAAATCTTACTCAACTGTTGTAAGGGGACTAATTACCAGTGAGTTAAGTGGAGCAGATAAACTGGAGTGGTGCATATTAATTCCTCCCATTATTCTGCCAGTGCGAGATTCCTATCTTAAGCACAAACTGGCAGTTATCTCGCCCTGTGGTGTACGAGATATCTCCATCTTCAAACGCAAACTGGCAAGAATCTCGCTCTCGTGTGTGAGAGCCGAGATAAGGAGAGTTCAAGCCAGTGCGGTGAGGAGTGGGTCAACTAGCGACTTCTAGCAACTCCAGAGGTGCGGGCGGCCAAGGCGAGTCGAGGGGAGCGAGAGCGGCGGGCTTGGCGTGATGCAGGGCGAACCAGTCGCTTGCTAACTCCCACAGCGAGCAGGCTGCCGTGTATGGTTGGAAGAGTCTTGTGGAGTGTGGAACGTGGAATGTGGAACATCATCCTGGACTTTCATATCTAGGTAGTGTCAATGCATTAGTAATCCACACACACACACACACACTTGAATCAACACACATTAGTTAGTTAATGTGTGGAAGTAAAGGTTTCTCAGAATTCCCTTGAAATAAATATACTTTCTGTGTATTTTATGTGTCCCGTTCTCTGTCACTTACCGTAACTATCCTTTTTTTTATGTCAGTTTATCTTCCTGTAACTGGGAGGGGAATATTACTGACAAGGTTGGATGGATACAGTGAAAAAGTGGGGACGTAGAATTAGGGAAATAGAGATTAGCCAACCCCACTAGACTCAGCATTTTATGAGTGGGTTGATACATCAAATAAAAGTGCTTAGACATATTAAATGAGTGAAGGACATATTGAGGATCAAGGTGATGAGGATATTTCTGAAAGACTGGATGAGGATTTGAACGCTTTGCATTTGCGTTCTGGTCATACTTATTCAACAGTCCCAGAGCAATCAGTTAGATCCAAAATGGCCACTAGTCTTGCTAATGAGGGTAATCCTAGTGAGGAGACTGTGGAAGTTGAGACTACAACAGTACCTTTGGTCACTCAGGATATGCAAAATCCAGTCATTAGTGATAGTTCTACAACCACTCACATACCTGTGTATACTTCTGATGTTTTCAGTACACCACAAGGTTTTGGACAGAATTTATTTTCTGTTCCTTATTCAAATGCATGGGTTATAAACACAGATGGTATTGGCATGCGAACCCAGAATCCTAATCAATGGGGCATAAACACTAATATTGGCATGCAAACCCAGGGCCCTTATCCAAATACCTGGGGCATGACTAACAATATGGGCGTGCAAGGTCAGACTAACCCTCCTCCTTTGTGGCAGATACCTGTACCTAATCTGGCTACTGATATAGCACAGCAGTATTCTAACTGTACTGAAAGTCAGGCTTTGGCGAAGGCAGGCATGTGCTATGCAGAAGCTAGCAAAGCCTTGCAAAATTCGGGCTGGAGAGATACAGGTAGTAGTTCTCCACAGCAAAGGACCAAGGCTGTTAAGCCAAGGGTGAAAAGATGGTGTGTCATACATGGGCATTGTCCTCATGAAACGGACTGTTGCCCCTTTGTCATTGAAAAGAGGAAGAAACTAGGGAACCCAGCTAGTTCGGGGGAAGCTCAGGGCCGCGCAAAAGTAATTAAAATAGTACAATCCACCGATGCGTGTGTGGCAGCTATTACTAAGGTGGACTTATTATCTATTCCTTGGATCATAGGGAAAGGCCAACTGTCCTTGATCGTAGATACAGGGGCATGTACAAACATTATTTCTAGTAAAGCGTTGGAAAGACTTAAAAGTGAAATGCCTCTAACAAACTGGACATTATCACCACCTGATGTAATGTTGACAGGTGTGACAGGGAGTAGAATGAAGATTGTAAGCCAGGTGCCGTTGACATTGAGGGCAGATAAACGATCTCCTGTGTTACGTGCTACGTTTTATGTGGTTGAGGATTTTCCTCTGCCAGCTGCTGGGCTGTTAGGCTTTGAAACCATGGAGGAGTATGATATAGTAATACACCCTCAAAGACATTCCATTTCCTTTAATGGGAAAGAGCTTGTAGGCCTTAATCCCTCTACGACACAAACTGGAACTGGCATCCAATCAGGAGCCGTCCAACCAGTTGTGATCCCGACAAGTGAAGCGTCAAGGGAGTCCCCGGATGCACACGAAGCGGAGGGTATGTACTGGAAGAAAGTCAGGGCTATAGTGAGTGGTAATCACCACTTACCCAGTCAAACTGTCTGTAAAATTCCTGTCCGAGTACCTGACGTGTCGGTGGGAACTGATGTAGCATGCTTAACTGAGACTGTAAAACATAAGGCATTGTCGCTGGAATCGACTCTGACTAGCATTGGCCAAGACCAGAAGACGCCCCTCTTCATCGCAAATATGAGTGGTGGCGCAGTTAAGCTCAGAGATGGTTGTTATATAGGCGACTTGATGTGCTATGGTGCCCCCATAAAGGAAGTCGACGACGTGCCGGTGATCTCTCCTGTAGTTACATCTCAAGCAACGACTCAGTCGGAACCCGGTCGTCTGGCTAAGGAAAAACAGCTGGAGCAATATGTGAAGGTCACAGATAATGTAGACCATAAAACACGACTCCTAGCCCTACTTAGAGAATTTTCCGACGTAGTAGCACTTCCAGGAGAAGCGCTACCATAGCGTATGCTAGTAGGGCACTAAGACCCCCAGAGAAGAACTATTCAACGACACATTTGGAGACATTAGCAGTCGTGTGGGCGTTGTGACATTTCCGGGATATTATCTTTGGCTACCGGATAATTGTTTTAACTGACCATGCACCCATACGCGACTTGTTTAAAGGAAAAAAATTGCACGGTAAGGTTGCGCGTTGGTTTGGCAAGGTAATGGAGTTTGATCCAGAGGTCAGATATTTACCAGGCCGTCAAAATGTTGTAGCCGACGCGTTGAGTAGAAATATTGCTGCGACCATAGCCGAGGATGTTGCTCTTGCTGAGTATTCCTCAGACACGGTAAAAGCAGAACAACGTAATGATGCGATGTGGTCTCAAGTCATCTATGCCTTGGAGTCTGGCAATGAGACTTGTCTACCTGAACTCCCAGTACCAATGACTCACTTCCATCTTCAACAGGGTCTTTTGTATAAGCAACCCCCAGGGAAAGACACTGCATATCAGTTGGTTGTTCCTGTTACCTTACAGCAAGCTGTGCTACAGTTAGTCCATGACGTACCTCAAGCGGGTCATCCCGGTCGCGATAGATGCATACGTGAGGCGAGAAAGAAATACTATTGGCCGACCATGAGGAAGGACATAGAAGCCCATGTCAGTCAATGTGTCAAATGCGCAGAAATACGAGGAACAACGGGACTTCCGACTCCCATCTTAGAGTATCCTCTGCCGGAAAAACCCTGGGATACAGTCTCCATTGATCTCTTAGCGTTGCCGAGAAGTCGTCAAGGTTCAAGTTATGTACTGGTGGCAGTGGACCATTTCTCACGATTCACTGTTTTAGCACCTTTACAGACGAAAACTTCAGAGGAGGTGGCGCACGCTTTTGTGACTTCAGTGATTTGTCCATACTCTACACCCAGTGTATTGCTCAGCGATAATGTAGTGAATTTCGTAACCAGGTGTTACAAGAAATCTGTCGTATGTATGGAGTAAAGCAAGTCTTTGTAACGCCTTACAGTCCTAAGAGCATTGGCCTGGTGGAGAGAACAAACAGGAAGATACTGGAAGTCTTGAGACCAGTAATAACCTCAAATCAAGAGGATAACTGGGAAGACTGGTTACCACATGTAGCGGCGACCATCAACTCCTCAGAAAATTCATCAACTGGGAAGTCTCCTCATTATATCCTCTATGGAGAAGAGAAAGTGTTACCCTACGATTTGTTGGCTGGACCTCCTACTCCAGTATACAACGAAGAAGACTACGCAAAGGTACAGTTGTTGAAATTCCATTGTATACACAGTGAAGTACGGAAAAGATTAAAAGCCTCAAGAGCGGAGATGATGGCGAAACAACACAAAGGTAGTCAAGAAAAGACGTTACAGGCAGGCCAGAAGGTCATGATCCACAAGCCTGAGAGAATTTCCAAGCTCAGACCTAAGTTCCGCGGACCATATACCGTTGTGGAACGAGTACGTGGAAATACTTATAGAATAAAGAATGAAGCTAATGGAACTCAGGAGGTAGTACATGCTGATAGGATCAAACTAGTAAGTCAAGAGCTAGTCCTAACTAACCCTGCGTCTGATGTGTTGTCCCCTCTGTCTTCGTCGCAGTCTATGTCATCGTCCGTACCTGCCCCTAACCAAGAGTATCGCAACAAGCTACGATCCCACAACAAGAGTGATTAAGGGAGTATCTTCTCTGCAGAAAAAAATGTGGCTGTGGCTCATACTCCTCGTGCGTTGCTTGGGGTGGACCTATGGAAAGACGTCGGACACGGACACGACTGCGTTAATGCCAGGAGCACTGAAGAGCCCACTTGGAGAAGTCGTGGTAGTGGAAGATGCAGTATGCGTCTACTATCCAATGGAAGGCTATCTCCAAACGCCAGATATTGTCAAGGAGGTCTCCAAGGGCTTGTCGAATCTCAGACAGCAACTGTTGGAAGTGGGAAAGATGTTTAATCGAAACCAACGATTGACGAACTCTGACACTGAAGCCTTGGAACGAACCTTGCATGGAATTGTTGAGCTTCAGACTAGGCATATAGACAGGCTCACTAACTTGCATGTTGCTTTACCTAACGTTCACTCTGATCTTTCCAAGCATGTCCATGCACGTACTAAGAGAGGACTTGTGGATTTTCTAGGAATCCTGTCTCAACAACTCTTTGGCACGGCATTAGATAAGGATGTAGTGCAATTGGGTAGACAGATGCATGACTTGACACTAGCTGCTAAAGCCAATAATAGATTAATCATGCATGTGTATAAACAGTTAGATGAGTTCACTAACAAAGCTAACGAGATAATTAGGACTACCAACTATCTAGTAGAGCCTGTGAACAACATCCAAATTAACCTACCAACCCTAGCTAACTTGGTGTTATTCGCTGAGTACTTACATGCTCTCGACGAGTCAACCACTGCTTTGGAGAAGCATGTAGCCAATATGGTGGGGACGGCTTAATCGATGCAAGTTTGAGCAGGGTTAATGCTTTATTGCTGCCTACTAATATACTAACAAATGCACTTGATATAGCTATGTGGAAGCATGGACTTATGCCACTCTTTGATCTGAGTCAACTGGAATATTAGTACCCATTGTTAGAGGCCCAGTTGACCCATGAAGGCATCCTGATATTGGTACCTATGAGGAATGCTGTAACATACCAGGCATGGCGGTTCATTTCCTTCCCTTTTGCTACTGCTAATAATACACTTGTTATTGAAGAGGGTCCAGAGGTGCTAGTTGTCTCAGATGACAAGAAATATGTAGCAGAAACGACTGTGGATGAATTTGAGAAGTGTAAGGCCTCATTTCTTGATCTCCATGTATGTCCTGCTTTCCATTTTGTCTTCGTACCATTAAAGGTAGAGGAGTGTAAGAGGGCCTTGTTGGACACAAATACTTCCTCTGCTCTGCAACGTTGCACCTTCCAACCCATTCAGTTGAAGTCAGTTTTCCATGCTCATATTCATGCGAAACAGTACTTTTACTTTCCTGAGACAGAGGACGTAACTGTGACTTGTGCCTCGCAGAATCAATTCCTTACAGTAAAGGGGTATTATGTTGCACCTGATTTTTGTGAGTTACACAGTAAAGAGATAGCAGTTCTGCCTAGCAAGCGTCATCTAGCTTTGTCAGTGAACTTCTCATCCCAACTACGACCCTTTTTACCTTCATCCAGTGTTACTTCCTTGAATGTGAACAGGCTGTCTCATGTATTAAAGGAGCTTACCTTCCTCTCCCTCCTGAACAGTACTGATTTAGAGCCTCATGTACTGTCCTATCTTCCTACATACCTTTCTCCTTCCTATTTTGGTCCTGGCGTTGGTCTTCTACTTATTGTGGTCTTGTCCTGTGTTTGTGGTTTAGGCTACTATTTAAGGCGCCAATTAAGGAACCCACTGAGACCACGTGTCCGTACTCGCGGATTGCAAGTGGATGTTCCTGAAGAGTTAGCTACCCTACACCCTGGTTAGGCTACACGGTAGTTAGGACAACAATTTAGGACAACAGTGTCGACGAGGACGTCAATGGTGTGGCCAAGCGATATTCTGGTGTCAACATCTTTTTCCATAAGAAGTTGTAGTATCACACATTTTACATAATAATTTTTAAAGCTGTTTAGTCATAATTAACAGTGTGTAATGAAGTGTGAATGATGAACAACCAAATATCATTTCGCTGTTAGCTGTGGTATAGAGAAGAAGGTGGATGGCAGACCACAAGTGCCACCCTGTTTCAATTATAAAATGAAGGTTAGGAGAAGTGAAAAGATATCTGAATAGTGCATAAGTGTAAAGTCCTGGGGAACCATTTATTATGTTGGTATATGTGAATGTACTTAATGCCATTTAATAGAGGTGTATAATGTGCTAGTAGAGTTGTCATTTATCTCTACTTTTTGCATAAGCCCAGAGTATATGTAAATGCTCGGCACCTCACTTTTTAGCTGACCTCAGCACCGCGCCTTAGTCGGCTTGGTGAGTGTACAGCGTCAGAAGCTGTTTTATAGTTATAAAGGGAGGTGGTATCGCTCTTACATATCTCTCGGGTCGCAGTTATATTATTCTGTACCCAATAAAGAGAGATTTAATCTGCTCATTTCTGTCACCTTACGCTACCACTTAATAACAGACCAGCTTCCACCTTCTAGTGGCAGAGGACCTTTGGTGGGAAGTGTCGGGCAGTGACGGCGAGTAGCTGACGTGTACTACAGACAGTGTCGTCGATCTCCAACACGGTGGTCTAGTTATACTACGAGTATAACAGCAGAACACATAATATTTATTGGTGCTAGCGGTGGCACGATATTTAGTGCTAGCCGTGTACCGATACATTACTCCGATGAGTTATTACCCGTTCCCGCCCCGGAGGGGCTCAGGGACGGGTATTTTCACTTTGTTTGTTTGTCTGTCTGTCTGTTAACAGCTTTACGCCAAAACTATTGGTGCGAGTTTGGCTAAAATTACAGGGATGATGGGCTCTGACCTTCTGATCACCTGATTAAATTTCGGGTCCAATTGGGTCCAGGCCCAGGCTGTAGGCCCGAAAAATGTAAAAGAAAAAAAATCCATCCATCCATCCATTATCCAATTTTACGTTGCCCCATGAAGAGCGTAGGCGCCCAGGGCTAGGCAAGTTGGTCCTGATATTTAAGATGAGAGTGACCAGCCTCACTCATCCCTGATTGGCATTACGTGAGCAATAAACCCCAACCATCCCTTGGATATAAACCTTCACCGGCTCAATCCGATTAGAGCGTCATAATTACCAACTAAACCTCCAGACGCCAAAATTTGGTTGTATGGTTACCACTCAGCGAAGTAAATGGTTTCCTGGTGTATAGGAAACCATTTGGCTTGTCACTCAGTGTACTGTAGAGTCACCCACAGGCAGAAGTTAGAGGAAAGAATGAAGGAAAGACAGAAAGTATGGTTAACTAGGGTGTGTTAAAGTGGTACAGACATACGAAGAGATTAAGTTATTTGAGATAGATAAGAAGCCTAATTCCGAATGATCAGGTATAAGGGTGTTAGAAGAATGGGACAGGCAAAAAGGTGGTGAAGGGATTATGTAAAAGAGATTCTGAATCACACAGACCTGATAATCGAGGATGGTAGGAGTCGCGTATAGAACAGAGTAAAATGGAATGAAGTGTTGTATGGATGGATGTCTTAGTGCCAGTGGTCTGTATTCTGTACCAAACAAGATATCAAACGATCGTGGTAAACTGCGGATGCACGGTCTGGTTTTCGATATTTCAGAATTGCATTGATGTTGATATTTATACAAGACAGTTGGGAATGAATTTTGGTGAATGAAGAGACATTTTCCCGCTTTCAGGTCCCGTCCCATTGGAGTGAGAAACAGCGAGCTAAAACATATATATATATATATATATATATATATATATATATATATATATATATATATATATATATATATATATATATATATGTGTGTGTGTGTGTGTGTGTGTGTGTGTGTGTGTGTGTGTGTGTGTGTGTGTGTGGATATAAAATAAAGACAGTAAAAGATCATCAGATATTTGAGAGAGAGAGAGAGAGAGAGAGAGAGAGAGAGAGAGAGAAACTGCCTGGAGGGGGGGAGATGAGGGGTAAGGAGAAAGTGTGTGTGGGTGAAATATGAGCGAGGGGAGAAAGGGAGAAAGATATTAAGATGGAAGGAGGGGGAGGGGGGAGGAAGGGGTGAGAGAGACGAAAGGAGAAGGAAGGGCGTGGATGTGAAGGGGGAAGCATAAGGGTGGAGGAGGGAGGAAGTGGTGAGGGAGGGGAGAAAACAGAATATCAAGAGTAGGAATGAAAGGATAAGAAAGAGAGAGAGAGGAGGGCGTAGGGACAGAAAAGATGGGAAAAGAAAGGTAGGAGAGAGTGAGAGAGGAAAGAAGAAGAAGCAGAAGAAGAAGAAAAGAAGAAGAAGATGAAGAAGGTCCAGGAGGGGAAGGTGGAGGAAGGGATTAGGGGGACGAGAGGGAGTAAATCTGAGTAATAGGACGATAAAGAAGAGGAGAGAGAGAGAGAGAGAGAACCTTTGCACTTCATGCTTCCCCTATTTTTCTAAGTCTGTGTATATGGTTAAGGAAGGCCATCTCACTACCCCCCTGGCCGTAGCTCAGCCCTCCCATTCACTCCCTCCCCCATAACTATCCTCCTGTGTTCCTTACCTCATCATCCCTCCCTCCCCCACCACTCTCCCTCCTCGTTCCCTCTACTCTCTCTCTCCTTTTCTCTTGCTCCTCCTTCTCCCTTTCTCTCCGCCCCTCCTTCTCCCTCTCTCTCCACCCCTCCTTCTCACTTGCTCTGTGCCCTTGCCCCTCTCTCTCTCTCTCTCTCTCTCTCTCTCTCTCTCTCTCTCTCTCTCTCTCTCTCTCTCTCTCTGTCCCTGTCCCTGTCTTTGTCCCTGTCTCTGTCCCTGTCCCTGTCTCTGTCCCTGTCTCTGTCTCTGTCCCTGTCCCTGTCTCTGTCCCTGTCCCTGTCTCTGTCTCTGTCCCTGTCTCTGTCTCAGTCCTTGTCCCTGTCTCTGTCCCTGTCTCTGTCCCTGTCCCTGTCCCTGTCCCTGCCTCTGTCCCTGTCCCTGTCCCTGTCTCTGTCCCTGTCTCTGTCTCTGTCTCTCTCCGTCCCTGTCTCTGTCTGTCTGTCTGTCTGTCTCTCTCTCTCTCTCTCTCTCTCTCTCTCTCTCTCTCTCTCTCTCTCTCTCTCTCTTTCCTTTATCGTCCAATTACTCAGATTTACTCCCTCTCCTGTCCCTAATTCCCTCCCCACTCCTCCTCCTCCTCCTCCTCCTCCTCGTTCTCTTTCTCCTCCTCCACCTCCTGCTCCTGCTTATGCTCCTGCTCCTGCTCCTACTTCTGCTTCTGCTCCTGCTCCTTTTCCTCCTCCTTCATATTGGAAATAATAACGTCCACGTGAATTACAAAATGAACAATATCCAGTTATCAGATACAGACAGTGAAAAGGATCTTGGTGTGGTAATATCAAATGACCTAAAACCGAGTAAGTAGGGCAGCGAGGCGGTTATAATTGCAAACAAATTGGTGGGTTTTATGAGAGGAACTTTCGAGTTTAAATAGGAAGAAGTCGTACTTGCCTTGTACAGCTTGCTAGTGCGCCCCCATCTCCAGTATTGTGTGCAGTTCTGGTCTCCGTACTACAGAAAGGACAAAGAAAAAATCGAGAAAATACAGCGAAGAATCACAAAAATGATACCACGACTGAGAAGCAAACCACATAAGGAGCGCCTTGGAGAACTTAAATTATTTAGCCTAACGAAACGCGGGTTTAGAGGTGACCGGACTGAAATTTTCAAAATCATGAAGAGGTATGACAACTTAGACATGAATAAATATTTTGAAATAGACCGGTCAAGTCAATCCTGGACTAATGGCTGCAGAATTAACTATAGGAAATCCCATGAAGCAAAATACTTCTTCAACAGAGTCGTAAATATCTGGAACAGATTACCCTCAGATACCCTGAACAGTATCTCAATTAAGACTTTTAAAAACAAAATAGACAAGTACTTGCACGAGAATCCTCAGCTGACTCTGTCCCAATAGCTCTGTTTCACTAGCAATGCGTAAGTTCATTCCCCTTCCATCTACAAGACACCCTGTAAATTTGACGTACCCGTACATAACGGCGCGTCACGTCATTATATATATTTCAATTTATTCAGTGCAAATAAAGAAATATAAACACAGGCTAGGATCTGCACAGATAGCCCTGAGTTAACGATCACTAGGCTTACTTTCGACCTGTGATGGGCTGTGGATCATTGAGGGCCCCTGTTAAGTGACAACCATCAGGATTTTTTTTTGATGTACCAGAGGTCACTGCTTCAGGAGGTAATTGTGTACTTGTTCCACATGGGAGAGTTCCTTGTCTCAGTAGAGTAAACGGAGCTGGAGCCTGATTGACTGCTGCCTACCTTAAAAGCGCCAGACAAGGCTGCTGCACTACCCCTGAACATCCACACTGTGCGTTTTCCGCACTGTGTCTATAGACGCCCCGTCAACTCAGCGTACCCGTGCATAATGTCATGTGTTAGTTATTTGTCTATTTGATTATTCATTTTACTTTGTTCGCTACTTTACCTTTCAGGTTATTGAAACTGGTGGCGTATAGATAAAGTATTATAGAATGTAACTTTTCCTTTTCTTACTTTTGTATGAATTATCCATGTCATTTTTCCATGCTGCATGGTGGTCCTTCTCACGTTTTCCTGGCAGTTTTAACTGGAGGGTTTGGAGGCAGGGGAAGTCATCGTGCTTTACTATCCTTATGCTTCCGCATGTGGAATTAGATCTCGTAGTCATAGTCTACTCTGTAAGAAACAACCTCGAAAGGACCATAAGGTCTGTTGCTGTTTGCTTTCCTTTGCATATTCCTTTGTATAATCCTCCTCCTCTTCCTCCTCCTCACCCTGCTGTTGCTGCTGCTTCTCGTCCTCCTCCCCCTCAGCCTCCTCCTCCTCGTCCTTCTCCTTCATAGGTATAGGAACTTACTGACTGAGAGCTATAATAAATTTGTCAGGTTTTGTGTCAGTTTCTTCGCCAGCGCCACCTGCACCGACGCTGATTTGAACCCCGAAGCCTGGGATATATTTTGCTTGGGTCGCAAGAAGCCAGGCACAGGAGACCAACGGGAGCTTTTCTTGCTCTTGTTGAGGAAAACTTTGAGATAAACTTTCGCACCACCCAAACCATTAATTATTCAAAACCCATTTTCACCGAGTATATTCTTATGGCCCCTCCCTACACCCCACACCCCACCCCACACACCCCACACCACATACCACACACCCGACACCACATACCACACACCCGACACCACACACCCCACACCACACCACACACCACACCACACCACACACCACACCACACACGCCCCACACCCCACACCCCACAGACCACCCCACACACCCCACACACCACACCATACCCTGCACCACACATCCCACACCCCACCCCACACACCCCACACCGCACCCCACCCCTCACCACACACCCCACACCCCACACCCCACACCACAAACCACACACCACAGACCCCACACCCCACACCACACCCCACACCACATACCATACACCCCACACCACACCACATACCACACCACATACCACACACCACACCACATACCACACCCCACACCACACCCCACACCCCACACCACACACCCCACACCACACACCCCACACCACACCCCCCAAACCACAGACCCCACACCCCGCACCACATACCATACACCCCACACCACATACCATACACCCCACACCACACCATATACCACACCACATACCACACACCACACCACATACCACACCCCACACCACACCCCACACCACACCCCACACCCCACAGACCACCCCACACACCCCACACACCACACCATACCCTGCACCACACATCCCACACCCCACCCCACACACCCCACACCGCACCCCACCCCTCACCACACACCCCACACCCCACACCACAAACCACACACCACAGACCCCACACCCCACCCCACACCACATACCATACACCCCACACCACACCACATACCACACCACATACCACACACCACACCACATACCACACACCACACCACACCCCACACCCCACACCACACCCCCCACACCACACCCCCCCACACCACAGACCCCACACCCCTCACCACATACCATACACCCCACACCACATACCATACACCCCACACCACACCACATACCACACCACATACCACACACCACACACCACACACCACACACCACACCACATACCACACACCACCCCACACCACACCCCACACCCCATCCCACACCGCACACACCGAACACCCCACACCGAACACCCCACACCCCACACCACACCCCACACATCTTACACCACGCACCACACATCCCACACCACACACTACACATCCCATACCACGCACCACACACCCCACACCACACACCCCACACCACACCACACACCCCACACCACACACTCCACACCCCACACCACACACCCCACACCCCTCATCACAATTGCAGCTCATGTCATGCATTTTGTTTTTTCCTGTATTTTCTTTCCTGATATTTTGAAGTCAACTTTCACAGTACTCAAACCGCTGATCCTACAATGCTATTTTTCTTTGCATGCTTTCCTGTCCCATCCTCACTCCCACCACGTTCCCAGTCAGTCCCACCCATTCCTTCGCTCACCAGGCCCATTTCCTTTCCCTTCCTTTGACCGTTTCGTGGAGCGACGCGGGTCACTCGGTCGACGAACGCGCATGTTTATTATTTATTCTCCGTGTTTATTCTTGCTACTGCAGGACCGGCCTATCCCTACCGAAACAGGGACGATACAGCCAATGTATCTCTACCAAGTGGCTTAGGCTGTCTGGCAGAGATTGTATGTAGGGTGAGAAGTGCTTGTGAGTGATTGTAGTGTTGGAGTGGCTTTGGATGTGTGTGTAGTCTGTGAACCAAGTGTAATCTTCCCTCCTTAAGCCGATTGGGTGCAAGCATACTAGTATGCGACACTGGTTCAACCACAGCACCCCTTGTGTCCGCCAAAGTAGCAAGTGGCATGGTGAACGCTTCCCAAAGTTTTTAGAACTCTGGCGGGAGGCGAACCCGCACTCACCAGCGTGCGAAACGCACATTGTACCACTGTACCACAGAGGCTCCATATATATATATATATATATATATATATATATATATATATATATATATATATATATATATATATGTATGAGAGAATATTTGTCTGTCTATCTGTCTGTCCCCAATGGAAATCGATGGGAATCCATATAGAACTCTCTCTACAGTTCTGATCAGTGTAGCTTTTTACGACGAGTTTAGATGTGTTCATTACAGTTGCTATCATTTTGCGAAACGTTACTAAAATTGAAAAAAGTTTATTTTCTTAGTGTCCTTCTGTTGGTCTAAATTAAAACTACACGTTTTTCGGTGTGCGGAGCGGAGCAAGCAGAGCGAGCGGTACCAGCAGGGTAAGCAGAAACTCAAATGTGAATTTGAAAATTGGGCTCAGAGAACATAATTCAGAGTCAATGATGAATCATTTAATCTGTGTACCGGTACATATAAAAAGATAATGTTTGTCTGTCTGTCTTTCTGTCTGTGGAAATCGAGAGGGATGCGTACAGAACTCTCTAAACAACTCTAACAGGTATAACTTTTAACAACGAATTACTGTTGCTCAGGTGGCGCCGCTGATGAAGATTATAACTAATTAGAAATAATCGTCAGTATGATGGAAACATGGTAGGCAATTAGCGTAGAGTTTTGTACATATACACCATCAGTATTAGCTATACCTGGTCAGATTGGAGGATGTTTAGTGGGGTGGGCAGGGTGGGTGGCGTGGGCAGGGCGGATGCGGTGGGTGGGCAGGGTTAAGTGGATGGGTGGATGTGGAGGGGTAGGGTGGGTAGAGTAAGTTGGAAGGTGTGAAAATGGGTGTGGTGGGTCAAGGTGGGTAGGCAAGGTTGGGTGGGTGTGGTGGGGCAGCATGGATGGGTGAGTGGGTGGGTCGAGTTGGTGGGCAGGATGGGTGGGTAAATGTGGGTGAGTGAGTGGGCTGGGTGGATGAATGTGTAAGATATGTGGGTGGGTGGGTGAGCAGGGTGGGCTGGTGGTGGGAAAATAGATCCATGGTAGGAATAGGTCCATGGCGAATACATCCCTGGTGATATGGGCCCAAGGAGGAACATAGGATCAGTGGGTAAAATGGGGCCCCGGGGGTCTTCTGCTGCAGGGAGAGAGGCCATTCAGGGTCCCAGGCAATGCTGGATACCCCTGCAAGTGTACATATCATATTAAAGGGGTTACTGTTGGCTCGTGTGGCCTTGTTTTTGTAGACATTGGAAGGGTTACTGTTGCCACTTCCTTATCACTTTACTTCTGTAAAGGGAATGTTTACAGTGTTGTATGGTGTAGAGGTAGAGGAGAGATGACTATGATGCTGTGGGTAACGTGCTAAGCTTTATCCTTGAGGGCCAGGCTAGTGCGGAGTCGAATCCTGCTGTGGACTGGGACTTTCCAGCAAGTCCCTCTTACAACCCCTCTCCCCTCTGCCCCCCGTAGTTACTCTCAGCCACTTCTCACATCTCTGGTCGGTCCTCACCGACACTGTACCCTAAGTGTTGGGGCCGACCCCGGGGTGGTAACCAAAGACAACAGTAACTTTATGCAGACTGTGTCGATATGAAATACTACCATCATCATCATCGTCGTCGTAGTCACCCTATTCCTGCCATCATATTACAACAACAGGAAAAAGGAAATCACAAAGGCCGGATACCTTGTGTTCGAGTGTTCAGCAAAAATGACCCAAACCTCCATCAGTCATAATTAAAATCCTCGAACTTCTTTGCCTGAAGAGAACATCGGGCGTATTAATGAATTTGACTCATTCTTCACTCTCATCTAAAATGTCAGGATCAACATGCTTAGCCTCGGCCTCTTACGCTCCTCGTGGGGCGACATAGGATTGGATGATTGATGAAATGGAGATTGCGAAGGGGACGGCAGATTCCCAGTTTTTGAAGTTATTGTTAAATCACACGACGGAAAAATTAATAGTAGTTTACCCTTTCTTTTGTCGTTGTCAGCTACGATATATAGTGGAATGCAGCATAACCATTGCCTCTCCTGAATGGTGATGAAAATGGCCATCAAAATATGCGTATTGTGGACCCCATTGCGCTCTGTGTTAATACTACGGTCCTATTATTCTGTCACCCAATTCTGTGTTGCCCCGTCAGGATCGCAGGGGCCCAGGGCAAGGTTATTCAGTTCACACATTGAAGGCAAGGGGGACACTCACTTGTCCTTGACTGACATTACTCGTATGTTGGCATTAAACTCTAACCATTCCTGAGACTTAATCCCTATAGGTTGCAGCCGACTGGAGTGTTTTAACCCACTAGAACACCAGGTTACCATTTGTTGATATTATAGTTACCACTCAGCGTAATAAGTGGTTTCCCGGAATGAAAGAAGTTATTTGGCTTGTTATTCATTTTAGTGTCCCATGAAGGTGCATCGAGAGAGTGGATGGTAGGCTCTCTCACCTACTCGGATGCTCCTCTGTGTGAGGACCTTTAGTCATAATGACCTGTAATCTTTTTTCCTTTTATCCCTGATACCAGCAGACAGTTACTCAGCTGTGGATGGAAATGTCTGAGACTATATAAACCACCCAGTTTGAGAAGTTTCTCTTCACAGCTGAGTTAACTGGTCAGGAAATAGCAAGATTATAATACAGAAATACCCGGTACGTCATCGAATCCAAGGGTGTAAGAAGAGATTATGAACTTTTTATAGTACGAAGTAAATCGCCAAGGCAGATGGCTTAGGAGTCTTAGAAGCTCACGAGAATACAACCCTTCCAGTTGTGTTGTGTCAACTGAGGGAACCGGGTGTAAAGAAGCCCATAATTTTTGACCGTCATTTATGGAACACCGACAATTCTTAGATACGACTGTCTGCATCCCACACCACAGTGTCGTCAGCAGCCTTACAACAACGTCAGATTCTATCTTCATCACATACTTAAGAAATTAATGTCAAAACCTGGGGTATTATTCTCACTTTCCCCGCTGAGTTTTAATAATATAGACCTTGAGCGTAGATGAACATTTCCAGAAGTTCTTCCTAGGCTGTAGTAAAATAGTATAGTGATAAGTATAATGAAATGGAAGTGTTATCATCGTTGTGAAGGGGTATGTGGAGACAGTTTGTACCCCTTTAGCTGAGCAAGGTCCTTTATAAGCCGTAATGAAATCCTCTGAGAATGCCAAGACTGTAATATGAATGCTGTTGTCTCAGGGGAGGGTTTATACATTAAATTTTCTTCAGGTTAGTTTTGCTGAACAACTCTGAAATGCCTATTGTATACGTTGTCCAAACCGTTCTCAAGAAGGACAATGCTCGTTTCAGGCTAGGTAAACGGAATTTCACACACACACACACACACACACACACACACACACACACACACACACACACACACACACACACACACACACACACACACACACACACACACACACACACACACACACACACACACACACACACACACACACACACACACACACACACACACACACACACACACACACACACACACACTTCCATTGCTTCTCAACATTCTTCTCTTTCCATTTTATTGAATACATCCATTTCTTCTCCGTCTCTGCCTCCTCCATAATTTACACTCCTTGATTTCGCTCATCTCTGCATTTCTTTAACATCTGTCGTTTTTTATTCTCTCTTTACTTCGTCCACACTTCAGTTTCTTTTCGTTTTCTGTGTATTATTCTCGTTCCATTTGTTATCCTTCACTTTGCTCCAGCGTCTCTTTTGTCTGACTTCCTTCACGTCTCTGGCAGCCTCCATTCTCCGTCGCTGCAGTTTCCTCCTCATTCTTCTCTTTTGCCTTTACTTTTTCTTTTTCTCCCGTCTTCCACTCATCCTTCCCTCTCATCTACCCTTTCTTCTCTTTCTTCCTCCTTTCCCTTCCTCTTTTTTCTTCTCTTCCTCTTTTTTCTTCTCTTCCTCATTTTTCTTCTCTTCCTCTTTTTTCTTCTCTTCCTCATTTTTCTTCTCTTCCTCTTTTTTCTTCTCTTCCTCTTTTCTCTTCTTCCTCGCCTCCTCTTCCATCTCTCCCTCTTTCCCCCCTGTTTCTTTTCTCCATTCTTCTCCTTAAACCCGCTTGTCTGCTTTCTTTTTTTTTTTCCCCTCAGTTTCTTCTCCCTTTTTCCTTTTCACTTTTTTCTTATCTCCTCCTTCTCCTTTGCCTTCTCCTCTCCTACTTCTTCCCCTGTATTCTTCCCTTCGTTCTTCTCCTGTTTCATGTCTTTGTTTTCCTGTCTTGTGTTTATTTCTCCTCCCCCCCCTTTTTTTTTTTTTTCATTCTTCTTTCCCTTCCTCATCTTCCTCCTCCTTTGCCCATTGTTCTCCTCCTCCTCCTCCTCCTCCTTCGTCTCCTCTTCATCCTCCACCTCGTTTTTCTTTTCCTTCGTCTGTTTCTCCTCCTCCCCCTCTTTTTTCTTCGCCTTCGCCTCCTCCTACATCCTCGTCTCTTCTTATTCCCCTCCGATATCTCCTCTCCTCCATCTCTTCACAAGCGATTAACTTCACTGCCTTCCCCCCCCCTCTCTCTCTCTCTCTCTCTCTCTCTCTCTATTTTTGCTCCTCTTCCTTCTCCTCCTAATTCTCGGACCTGAGTTTAGTTCCAGCGATCATCGACTCTTACAGTTTAATATTACTACGGAAAAAGTGAATGAAACAGTGCAATGAATAAGTCCCGGGCTATCGCAGAGCGGATTTCACTAGGCTCAGAGCGCTACTTACTACTAGCCATCGGATTGGAATGAAATGGCTGAAACCGATAATCTAAACCAAACATGGGAAATTTTCAAAAAAAAAAAAAAAAAAAATTAATGAAGCGGTAGAGTCATGTGCACCACTACATAACAGGCGTCCAGCTGGTAATAGTAAAAAAGAAAAAAAAAAGTGGTCCAGTGAAACAAAGTAGGTTAATAGCCAAAGAACATGCTGCTGTAAAAGTATAAAACTACACAAAATAATGATGATAAATTAGAGTACGATCATCTACGCTGCATATCGAAAAGACTTGTAAAACGAAGCAAGAGGGCACTGGACATCCACATTCCTATTATGTGCAAGTCAGATCCAAAAGTATTTTATACCTACGATAGAAAGAAAAGGGTTATGACTACATCAATAGGCCCTCTAGAAACGAACAATGGCAACCACACAGAAAATGAAGTTGAAATGGCGAACATTCTTAACGATTATATTGCGTCTCTTTTTACAGTAGGAAACACCACCAGAAGCCTACTGTCGCCCATTAACCAAGCAAATAGCGCCGTCCTCTTTAACCATACTATCCACAATAACAATATCCTTTCAGCCATAAATAGTACAAACATAAACAAAACCCCTGGCCCTGGTAAAATATCACCGAGAATTCTGAAAGAATCAAAAAATGGGTTATTGCAGCCACTTTCTGTCTTATTCAATTAATCGTCAAATGCGAAGGGAATCTAGCAAATGTAACACCGATTTTCAAAAAAGGAAATAAGTTGCTCCCAGGAAATTAGTAATTTCAGACCAATCAGTACTGTGCAGATTAATGGAAACAGTCATAATACGTAAAATAGTTATTCCCTATAAGAAAACAATATAATTAAAGACTTGGAGTATGGATTCAGACATCGACCATGCTTAACTAACTTACTGGACTTCTTCCATGATGTTTACAAATTATATGACGACTCAAGAACAGTAGATATACTTTATCTCGACTTTCAGAAAGCATTTGACACTGTCCCTCACAAGGGGCTTGTAAGCAAAATAGAAGCCCATGGAATAAAAGGAAATAGGCAATGCAGAAATGTTTACAAGACCGGCTTTCAGACCGAGTTGTGGTAAACAGAAAGGAATCTAAATGGCATAATGTGATAAGTGACGTTCCCCAAGGCTCAGTACTTGGACCGATACATTTTATTATCTACATAAACGACATAGATGAGGGTTTAAAATGTAAAACATCCAAATTTGCAGTCGATA
Source organism: Coenobita brevimanus (assembly GCF_032717465.1). Classification (NCBI taxonomy): domain Eukaryota; kingdom Metazoa; phylum Arthropoda; class Malacostraca; order Decapoda; family Coenobitidae; genus Coenobita; species Coenobita brevimanus. The sequence continues at coordinate 29,114,495 of NC_136967.1, forward strand.
CTAAAATAACCAGTAAAGTAACTTCAGCAATACAGTGGCAGCAGCTACAATATGACTCTAATACTTTGGCATGCTGGGCAGAAAAGTGGCAAATGAAAGTCGACATAGGAAAATGCTAAGTAGGCCTACTTCATATTGCAAATAACAACATCCATGTGAATTACAACATGAACAAAATCCAGATCTCAACATGAACAGATCTCAACATGAACAAAATCCAGATCTGTGGACCCTCCAGGGAAACGTCGTCTGTGGCATTTTGGAGCCGTGGACTGGGAAGCCCTCAGGCAGTACTTCTTTGATTTTCCCTGGAATGATTATTGCTTCCATGGCCGGGAGCCATCTGAGTGTGCCTTGCGCATTACGGAGGTTATTCTCTCGGGCATGGAAGCATACATTCCTTTCCCATATCCTTTGACTAACGTAAGAAAGCCTTGGTTTAATCACGCTTGTTCTAATGCTGTCTGCAACAAGGAGAGGGCCTACAAAAGGTACCAGAGCCAACCCACCCCTGAATCACATCATCTTTACGTTTTTGCCCGGAATCGTGCTAAGTCTGTTCTTCGCTCTACTAAAAATAATTTCATCCATACTAAATGCTCTCAACTCTCCAACTCGAATTCTTCCCGCTCCTTCTGGCACCTTGCCAAAAATCTTTCTAACAACTTTACCTCATCATCCTTCCCTCCTCTTTTCTACTCTGATGGCTCTGTAGCTATTTCTTCTACTGATAAAGCAGATCTCTTCGCACAGACTTTCTCCTCCAATTCCACCTTAGACGATTCTGGCGCTGTTCCTCCATCTCTTCCCTCCTCTGACTTCCTCATGGCTGACATTAATATTTCTTCAGTTGATGTATTTTCTGCCATCACTGGCCTCAGTACTAACAAGGCATATGGGCCTGATGGGGTCCCTCCTGTTGTTCTCAAGAACTGTGCTTCTGTGCTTACACCCTGCCTAGGCAAACTCTTTCGCCTTTGTCTGTCAACTTGTACCTTTCCTTCTTGCTGGAAGTTTGCTCTCATTCAGCCAGTCCCAAAGAAGGGTGACCACTCCCAACCCTCCAACTATCGTCCAATTGCTTTAACGTCCTGTATTTCAAAAGTTTTCGAGTCAATTCTTAATAGAAAAATTTTAAGGCATCTTTCCTATCACAACCTTCTTTCCGATTGTCAGTATGGGTTCCGTCAGGGACGCTCCACTGGCGATCTTCTCACCTACCTTTCAGACTCCTGGTCATCCTCCTTTCGGGACTTTGGCGAAAGCTTTGCCATTGCACTTGACATCTCAAAGGCTTTCGATCGAGTCTGGTATAAATCTTTAATTTCCAAACTGCCCTCCTACGGTTTCTATCCTTCTATCTGTGCCTTCATCTCTAGCTTCCTTTCTGGTCGTTCTATAGCCGCTGTTGTAGACGGCCATCGTTCTTCTCCTAGATCTATCAACAGCGGTGTTCCTCAGGGCTCTGTCCTATCACCAACTCTCTTCCTTTTATTCATCAATGATCTTCTAAGCTGTACATCTAACCCTATCCACTCATACGCTGATGACTCCACTCTTCACCTTTCCATTCGGTTCCCGCAACGCCCATCTCAACAGTTACTTCAACAAACAAGGGATGAGGCTATGGCACACCTAATGTCTGACTTGGCTCGTATCTCTGACTGGGGTAAAAATAATATGGTTGTTTTTAATGCATCTAAGACTCAGGTCTTACACCTATCAACCCAACAAAATCTTTCATAGGTATACCCACTAATGTTTAATAATATTCAGCTTAATCATGCATCATCCTTGAACATGCTTGGGGTTTCATTTACTCGGGACTTATCTTGGAAAGATCATATTACATCTCTTGTAAATTCTGCTTCCAAGAGATTGGGTGTGCTAAGCCGACTCCACTCTTTCTTTACCCCTGCACAATTGTTGACTCTATGCAGGGGTTTTATCCGCCCCTGTGTGGAGTACAACTCTCATGTGTGGGGAGGCTCCCCACATACAGCTCTTCTCAATAGGGTGGAGTCAAAGGCTTTTCATCTCATTAACTCTCCTCCTCTTACTGACTCCCTTCAACCTCTGTCTCTTCGCCGCACTGTTGCATCTTTATCTCTTTTCTATTGCTACTTTAATGGTCACTGCTCCTCTGAACTGTCTGCTTGCATTCCTCCACCTCTACGATGGGTGCGTAGCACCCATCTGGCAGCAAACTCTCATCCCTTTTCTGTCCAACTCTCTAATGCAAGAGTTAACCGTTACTCCCAGTCTTTCATTTATGCAACAGGTCAGCTCTGGAACCGTCTCCCTCTGTCTGTATTTCCTGCTGCCTATGATCTCCAGTCTTTCAAACGCAGTGTGTCCAGGCATCTCAAAATGATCGGATCTTGAATTTGGCTCTCTATTGTATTTTGTCTTTCTCTTGGAGGGAACTGTTACTGCGGGTTCATGGCCTTTGGTTCCTTCTTCCTCGCATTAAAAAAAAAAAAAATGACCTAAAGCCGAGTAAGCAGTGCATCGAGACGGTTGAAACTGCAAACAAGTTGGTGGGTTTTATTGGAAGAACTTTCGAGTTTAGATTTAAAAAAGTCAAACTTGCATTGTATAACTCGCTAATTCGCCCCCATCTCGAGTATTGTATGCAGTTCTGGTCTCCGTACAGAAAGGACATTGAAAAATTAGAGAAAATACAATGAAGAATTTAAAAAATATTACCACGACTGAGAAACAAACCATATGGGGAACGCCTTGAAGAACTTAAATTATTTAGCCTAGCAAAATGCACGTTGAGAGGTGACCTTACTGAAGTTTTCAAAATCATAAAGGGATATGACAACACAGACATGAATAAATATTTTGAGATTGACTGGTTGAGTCAAACCAAGGGTAATGGCTGCAAAACTATGGGAAAGCGTTTCCAATCCCATGAAGCAAAATACTTCTTTTTCAACAGAGTCGTAACTATATGGAACAGATTACCCCCAGATACCTTAAACTGTATCCCAGTTAAGATGTTTAAACACAAAATAGACAAGTATTTGGATGAGAATCCTCAGCTGGCTCTGTTTCTGTCCGAATAACTTACTATTACTACTGTAGCTACTGGCAAAAGGAGTGTGCATTGTTGTGAGTAACAGATGGAAGGAGAATATAATGGAGTATGGATCAGTTGGCTCAAGGATTGTGTGGGTAAGATTGAAAGTTGGAATACAATTGTGGGTGATTGTGTGTGTGTATGCGCCAATGCAAGATCTTGCAGACAGAGTGAGAGGAGTTCTGGACAAACGTGCAAGTGTGCATGGAAAAGTTTGAAAGGAATGAGAGTGTTTTTGATTAGGGATATGAATGGTAAAGTAGGGAATGTGAATGTGGATGGAGTAGTTGGTGAGTGGGGTGTGCCTGCTGAGATAGATGAGAATGGAAGTGCTTTAGTGGACATTTGTGCAGGAAGGGGGTTGGTGATAGCCAGTACCCTCTTCAGGCACAAAATGATCCATAGGTACACATGGCGAGTGTTGAGAACGGTGAGTCGTGAACTGAATGAACGGAAGCCAATGATTGATTATGTGTGTGTGGATGAAAGGATGCGAAGGTGTGTAATGGATGCAAGAGCGTATAGACGTTGGGAGGGTTGACACTCTGACCACCACATGGTGGTGGTTAGAATCAAGGTACAACTGAAATGGAGAAATAGGAAAAGGGAAGGGGAGGAAATAGTACTGTATATGCAAGGAGAGTGGGAAGGTTACAAGAGGATGAGAAAGAGGCAGAATATAAGAGAGAAGTGGAGGAGCGATTGGGTAAATATGATTTGGAGCAGATGGGGGACGTGGAAGGTGTACGCAAGATATTCACAAAAGAAATCTGTGCTGCATGTGAGGTGGTGTGTGGGTTAAAGAGAAGACAAAAGGGGGTGCAAGGAACAGCATGGTGGAAATGACAGAGGAATTAGTTGGAGAGGAACAAGGAAGTTTTAGGAGGGGAAGAGATTGTATAGATCAGATATTAATTCTTAGATCATTAGTGGAAAAGATTTTAGAGAAGGGAAAGAAGTTGTATGCGGCCTTCATGGATTTGGAGAAAGCATATACAGGGTGGATAGATAAGGATCGTGGAAAGTATTAAGAATATATGGAATAGATGGGAAGTTGTTGAATGCTGAAAAGAGTATGTATGAGGATGCTAAGGCTGCAGTGCGTGTGGATAGTGAAATGAGTGAATTTTTCTAATTGAAGGTTGGATTGAAACAGGGATGTGTCATGTCTCCAAGGTTGCTCAATCTGTATATGGGTGAGGTTATAAAAGAGATACAAGGTAGGGCAGTGGATGCTGGAGTGGCCCTAATGAGAGAGGGCAGTGTGTGGAAACTCCATGTACTATTGTTTGCAGATGATACTGTGTTGTTAAGTGAAGACGAAGGGGAGCTGCAAGGCTTGGTGGATGAGTTTGGGAGAGTGTGTAAGGAACGGCATCTAAAGGTGAATGTAGGGAAGAGCAAAGTTATGGTCTTCGAGAGAAGCAAAGTCAGTGAATGTACAGTGAGGTTGGATGAGGAGGAAATGGAAAATGTGAGTGCATTTAAGTATTTGGGTAGTGTGATGAGTAAGGATGGAAGTTTGGAGGGTGAAGTGCTTGAAAGGGTACAACAAGGAAGAAATGTTGCAGGTTCCCTGAAAGCAGTGTTAAGAAACAGGGAAGTGAGCATGGAAGTGAAAAAGTTACTACATGACAGTATTGTGATACCAATTCTAACGTATGGAAGCGAAGCTTGGACCTTGTTGGAGGGACAGTCGTCAAGAGTGAGAGCAGTGGAAATGAGTTATTTGAGAGGAGCATGTGGAGTCACATGGAGAGACAGTTTGACGAATGAGGAAGTGAAGGAGTGTGGACGTGTGGATGTGGATGTGATAGGAAGCGTTAGGAGAAACACATTGAGGTGTTTTGGCCATTTGGAGAGGATAGAGAGTGGGAGACTGATGAGGAGAGTGTATGTGAGTGAGGTGGAGGGGGGGAGAGGGAGGGGGAGGCCGAGGATGAGATAGAGGGATGGAGAGGAGAAGTATGTGAGAGAGGGGGGTGTGAGCTGGGAACGAGGTAATGAAATGATGATTTGTTTGTGGCCGCCCCTTACGGGATTGAGGCGTCTGGCAGTAGATAGATAGATAGAACTTCTCAACATCCTAGCCCAAAATTTTGTCCACATCGTGGAAGAGCAAAGCATATGACTAGATGCAGAACATCACGAGCTTTCTCGTGGCGCTTTTGGAATTTCGAAGAGACCTATAGTTTCCGAGTAAATCGCCAAAACTTCAAGAAAGAAAAAATCGCCGAGCGTGGCGGGGACGGGGGCGGGGTTTGGGTATGGAGGGAGAAGAGGGGGGATGGAGAAGATGTGTGTGTGTGTGTATGTGTGTGTGTGTGTGTAAATTAACGTACCCGTACATAGCGTTGCGTTGTGTCATTATATATTTATCAAATTTTTATATGGAAATTAATTAGTATAAGCACAGACTAGGATCTGCACAGATAGCCCTAAGTTAACGGTCACTACTCTTACTTTCTGCCTGTGATGGGCTGTGGATCCCTGAGGATCCCTGTTAGTTAAGTGATCACCATCTTTTTTTTTTTTTTTTTTTGATGTACCAGGGGTCACTGCTTCAGGAGGTAACTTGTGTACTTGTCCCGATGGGAAAACTCCTTGTCTCTTTGGAGTGAACGGAGCTGGAGCCTGACTGACTGCTGCCTACCTTGAAAGCGCCAGGCAAAGCTGCCGCACCACCCCTGGACATCCACACTGTGCATTTTCCACACTGTGTATGCAGACACCCTGTTAACTCAATATACCCGTGCATAATCCCATGCCTTAGTTATTTATGTATTTGATGATTCATTTTACTTTATTACTTTCTCTTTCAAACTGATAGTTTGTAGATAATGTAGTATAGAATGTAACTTTTTCTTTTCAGTCTTTCCTATGAAATATCCGTGTCAGTTTTTTCATGCTGCATGGTAGTCCTTCTCACTTTTTCCTGCCAGTTATAACTGGACAGTTTGAAGGCAGGGGAAGCCTTCGTGCTTTACTATCCTTATCCTTCAGCATGTAGAATTAGATCTCGTAGTCATAGCCTACTCTGTAAAAAACAGCCTCGAAAGGACCATAAGGTCTGTTGCTGTTTGCTTTCCTATGTATTCCTCCTCCTCCTCCTCCTCCTCCTCCCCTTTCCAAACAATGACACCTTGCTGTCGTACTCTCTTCACTCGTTTCTCCCTCCTCTCTTCCCTCTCCCCCTCCTCCTCCTCCACTCTCTTTTTCTCCCCTTCTGTCTCTACCTTCCTTCATCGTGTCTTCCTTCTTCCCCTCTTCTCTCTCATCTCTCTTGTCTCTCCTTTTTCTGATATCCTTCGTCTCCTCTCAAGTCTCTCCGGCATCCACTCTTCCTCCTCTTCCATCTTCCCCCGCTTCCTCTCCTCCTCCTCCTCCTCCTCCTCCTCCTCTCACCTCTTGTCTCTCTGTTTCTCTCTCTCCTCCATCTTCTGATCACTCTCTCCAACCTCTTGTGCCCCTCCGCCCCTCCTTCCCCGTCGTCTTTCTCCCCTTGTGTCTCCTCTGCCTTGGCCTTTCTTCATCCAACTCTGTCCTTCCCCTTCCTCCCATCCCGGTTTCGTTTCGTTCCCCTCCCTCCATGTACCTCCCCTCCTCCTGTATCTTCTCGTCCATGTCCCTCATGTATCTCTCCTCCTTTCTCAACTTTCCTCTTTTTTTCCTCTATTCATTTTGCCTCTCCTCCTTCTTTCCATCTTTCTTCTGTCTCTCCTCTTTTCTTCTCCCTTCTTTCCTATCTCTCCTTCACTCGTCCCTCTCCCCAGTCCTGTCTATCCTCTCTTTCTCTCTCTTCCCCCTCTCTTCATTCTATACTAACCATAGCTCTCTCCTTCCACCCGTCGCTTCTCCTCCTTTTCCCTCTCTCCTTTTCCCCTTTTATTCTCCTCTGTCGCTTTATCTGCTTTCTTTCCAATTTTTTTTTTCCTGTTTTTTCCATCCAGACTTTCATTTTGACCTTTTCCTCTCTCATTCTCTCTCTCTCTCTCTCTCTCTCTCTCACACACACACACACACACACACACACACACACACACACACACACACACACACACACACACACACACACACACACATATATATATATATATATATATATATATATATATATATATATATATATATATATATATATCTGTGTGTGTAATATATGTATATACTAGCAGGGGTACCCGGCATTGCCCGGGCCAAAAAAGGCGAACATTCAGTTTTTTTCTAATTCAATTTTTCTTTCTACTGCAGGAAGACCATGTACCTCTTATGCTTTTGACCAGGGATTATAAGAGGTCCAGGAACTTTCTATTTCATCTTTCGCAGACTAACGCACAGTATTTATACGCAGTTGTTTAAATTACCGGTGACCTCAAATGACCTCCGACCAGTGACCTCAAATGACCTCGTAGGTCAACCTTACATAGCCTGTGTCCGAACTGGAGGTCATGTGAGTCTCTATGCCAAAAATTGGGCTGCAGGGATACCCGGCGTTGCCCGGGCCAAAAAAGGCGAACAGTAGGCTACCGGTTACCTCAAGTGTCCCAAATCTGAATTTTGACCCCCTAAAACCCTCCCTGGGTCACCCTGATTCAGAAGATTTATGGGTATGGCCCTTGGTTTGAGCGTGATTGAAAGACAAACCAACAAACAAACAACATGGCTCTTTTACACCCACCCACCCACACACACACACACACACACACACACACACACACACACACACACACACACACACACATATATATATATATATATATATATATATATATATATATATATATATATATATATATAAAATCCTTCCGCTCTCCTTCCCTTTCACCATTTTTACGTAACCTCCAACTCTTCAACCCCTTCGCTTCCGTCTTTCTTCCTCCTTAGCCGTCCCTCTCCTCCGACACTACCCCTCCTCTGCAAATACCCCCACTCTCTTCAAACACTGTCCTCCCCTTCCATTTTACAGGCTTCCTTTAGCTGCGCTCCACCTCACCTCCTACCTTCCTTCATACTCTCTCCCTAAATTCCTCACCTCCTACTTCCGCTTCTTCGTCTACATTACGGCCTACCCTCTGACCTCCATTCTTCACCTCCTTCTTACCCGTACATTCTCCCCACTCCCTCGTCACTCTTTCAGCCCCTCAACATTTCCTCCTTGACTTCCCCAACCTCCCGCCGTCTTCTCCCTCACTCTTCCCCCATCCTTTTTCTCACCCCTACTGTGTACAGTACCAGCTCTTTTCCCTGCCCTGTCATCTACTACTGTCATGTTTTCCCCCTATTGTGTCCATCCTCACTCACCTCCTACCCTCTCCCTGTCTCTCCTGCTCAGTACTCAGAGTATCCATTCCTCCTTCCTCCTACCTTACCCTCTCCACCCCCTCCACATATTCCACATTCCCTTCTTGACTCTCCACCCAGCACCTGCACCGCCATCCTCCTCCATACTTTTCCATTCCCTTCCTTCTTACTCACAATCCTTGTCTTCCCTCCATTTCCGCTCCCTGCCTCCTCCCTCTACCCCCCCTGTTCGTTCCTCCTCAAGCCTCTCCTCCCCTACCATACTCGTTCTTTTTTGCCCCTTCCCTCTCCCCTTCCACCCCCTCCACACAGTCATTCTCACACCTACATCTTTCCATCCCTGTCACTCTTTGTCTTCCTCTCATTTCTCTTTCCCCTTCCTACCTTTTCACACACCCTCCATCTCCACACCTCCTCCATCCTTCTCTTCCTCTCTATCTTCTCTCACTTTAATCTTTCTCCACACATCTCCATTCTCATTCTTCCTCCCTCCATTCCGTCCTCTCCATTTCTTCTTCTCCTGCCGTTCTAAGCATGTACCCTTCATCACCACACCTGTCTTCTCCTTTCTCCTTTCCCTGTTCCCCTCCTTCCCATCCCATCTCCCTTTTTACACATCCTAGCCAACCTTTCATCATCATTTCTTCTTCCACCCTCTCACTTTCTTCTTCTCCATTTCACCTCTTTCCTTCCCCTGTCCTTCCTCCTCCCTTCATTTATTTTCCACTCCTCTTCCTCTTCTCTCCTTTCCTCCCCCCCCCACTTCCCTCCGCCACCCCCTCTTCTGGCCGGCTGCCTGTCCTATCTGCCATCATGCACCAGGACTGACAAATGACAGACACCCCCTCACTCTTACCCCCTCACACACTCTGCCTCCTCTCACACACTCTGCCTCCTCTCACACACTCTGCTTCCTCTCACATACTCCCCCTTCCACTCAAACACTCCCTCCTCTTCCCACACACTCCCACCTCCTCTCTCACACTTTCCTTCCTCTCACACACTCCTCCCACCCCTCATACACTCCCTCCTCCTCTCACACACTCCCACCTCCTCTCACATCCAACCACCTCCTGCAACATACTCCTCCTCCTCTCTCACACTCCCTCTTGACCTCACATACTCCCCCTTCCTCTCAAGGACTCCTTCCTCTCACACACTCCCATTTATTCTCACCTACTTCCCCTCCTCTCACACATTCCCCTCCTCTCACACATTCCCCCTTCCTCACACACTCCACTTTCCTGTCACACAATCCCCCTTCCTCTCACACATTCCCCATTTCTCTCACACACTCCCCCCTCCTCTCACACACTCTCCCCTCCTCTAACACTCCCACCTCCTCTCTCACACTCCCACCTTCTCCCACACCCACCCACCTCCTACAACATACTCCTCCTACTCCTCTCACACACTCGCTCTTGATCTCACACACTCTCCCGGCTTCCTCTTATACATTCCCCATTCTTCACACACACTCCACCTCCTCTCACACCCACCCACCTCCTCCAACATACTCCTCCTCCTTCTCCTCTCACACACTCCTTCTCTACCTCACACATTCTCCCTTCCTTTCACACACTTCCCCTTCCTCTCACACACTCCCTATTGACCTCACACACTCCCCCTTCCTCTCACACACTCACCCTTCCTCTCACACACTCTCTTTTCCTCTCACTCCCCTTTTTCTCACACACTCCCCTTCCTCTCATACACTCCCCCTTCCTCTCACACACTCCCCCTTCCTCTCACACACTCCCCCTTCCTTTCACACACTCCTTCTCTCACACACTCCCCCTTCTCTCACACACCCCTCCCTCCTCTCACACACTCTCCCTTCCTCTCACACACTCCCCCTTCTCTCACACACTCCCTCTTCCTCTCACCCCCCCCTCCTCTCACACACTCTTTCCTCCTATCACACCCCCCCTTCCTCTCACACACTTCCCCTTCCTCTCACGCACTCCCCCTTCCTATCACGCATTCCCCCTTCCTATCACGCATTCCCCCTTCCTATCACACACTGCCCCCAACCTATCACGCATCCCCCCTTCCTATCACACACTCCCCTTTCCTATCACACACTCCCCCTTGCTATCACACACTCCCCCTTCCTATCACACACTCCCCCTTCCTATCACCCCCCCTTCCTATCACGCACTCCCCCTTCCTATCACACATTCCCCCCTCCTCTCAAACACTTTCTCTCCTCTCACACACTCCCCTTCCTCCCACACACACTCCATCCTCACACACTCCCTCTCATGTCACATACCTCTCACACACTTTCCCTTCCTCACACTCTCCCCACCTCACACTCTCACTTTCCCCATCCCCTTCACCTCTCCTCCTCCTCCTTCCCTTTTCCTCTTTCCTCCTCCCTTCTCGTCTTACCTCCTCTCTCTCTCTCTCTCTCTCTCTCTCTCTCTCTCTCTCTCTCTCACGCATCTGTCCTCTCGTTTCTCTCCCCTCATCTCATGTTACCCCTTTCCAACTCCTCTTTTCCTCTTTCCATCTCCTTTTATTTCCTCATATCTTCGTCATTCATATTGTCCCTTTCTTTCCCCTCTTTCTCTTTCCTTCCTTTCTTTTTCTAACCTCACCCCTTTCTCCCCTCTTCCACTCTCGCCCTCTTTCGGCTCCCTCTTCTCCTCTCCCCTCTCCTCATTTCCTCCTGTTATTAATCGTAAATGACTCGGGTCTTTTCTTTCGCTTCTCTCTCCTTTCATCCCCCCAAACCTTTCTCCCCACTTCCCTTTAGTCTTCTTTCCTCCCCTCTTCTCTCCACGTCTTTCCCTGCCCCTCTTTTCCCTCCCCCTCCTCCTCCCTTTTTTCTCTCTCCTTCCCCTCTTTTTCCTACCTCACCCCTTTCTCCCATCTTCCCCCTTCATCCTTTTTTTTTTTTTCCCCAGCGTTTCTACCCTCTGCCTTTATGGTGTTTTTCTCCTTTAATTTTCCCCCCTCGTCCACAAACACACCACTCTCCCCCTCCCCCACCCTGCCTGGATGGACACACTGGCGCCACGAGTCTAAGCGCTCTGATGGATTTACAGGACAGGGTGAGGGAAGGGTGAGGCAGGGTGTGGTGGGTGAGGCGGGGTGTGGTGGGTGAGTCAGGGTGTGGCTGGTGAGAGCCGTGGAGTAAAGTTTGGTGGGCGTAGAAGGTGGGTGACGAGGACTGGTGAGTGTGGGAAGAGAGAGAGAGAGAGAGAGAGAGAGAGTGTGAGAGAGAGAGAGAGAGAGAGAGTGAGAGAGAGAGAGTTCAAGGAAAAAGGTTAGGGGACCGGATAATGGGGTATCAGAAAGAGAAGAGAATGAAAAGGGTAAGGAGATACGAGAGGGAGGTAGAAGAGGGAGTGAAGAAATAAAGGAAGAAGGAGAGCGATATGAATGAGGTGGGAAGGAAAAGAGTGAACGAGAGTGGAGGGGAATGGAAGAGTTATGAAAGATAAATACAGGCGTTACGAAAGAATGAGAGGGATGTGAGAGGAATTAGATCTGGTTAATTAGACAAAGGAGAGTGAAGTGAAAGGATAAGAGGACTGAATGGGGATATTAGAGGGAATGAGAGAGGAATGAGAAATTGACTGGGTTGAGAGGGAAATATTGAGAGAGAGAGAGAGAGAGAGAGAGAGAGAGAGAGAGAGAGAGAGAGATTGGAAGTACTGAAGGGAATGGAAGATTTGATATGAGAGGGTTGGAGGGATTGAGTGATTCGTAAGATGCGTGAGTGGAAAGGAGTAAGAATTGGTATGAAAGGAAGTGGGAAGGCTGATTTTGTTATGTGAAGGACTAGGGGAAGGAGGGATGCAAGAAACTGATGTTGAAGGATTGAAAAGCAGTGCAAAATTGAATATATGATGTGAGAAGGATGAACAGACGAAATAATTGTGATTTAGGTGGGAGGGATGGTGAATGAGGGACGGAAGCTGTTGTGCGAGGGAGTGGGTGCACTGAATGGGTGGTGATGAGGCAAGGGGAGGGTGGGGGAGAGGAAGAGAGGGATGTTGAAACTGAACTAATGATGTACAAGAGATGAAAGGGAGTGAGGGGGAGTGAAACTGCTATGAAAGGGATTGGGTGGATTATTTGCGCTGTGATAAGGGCGATGGAAAAGTGAGGGGAGGGCCGGGGGTGCGAACAGCAATTAAGTTGGATGGAGAGGAGTGCAAAAAATGAATATATGACTTTAATCCTCTCATGGTCGAGACAACTCTGGTGTTTCATTCCAGCTAAGGCTGCACGATTTTACCAACATAAGAGCGAGTTAGTGAAGCCTGTAAGTGCTAATACTTGTATCATTAACCCTCTCGGGATAAAACGTTTTTTCGTTCTGGCTGCCACCAGACTATTATACTCATCTGAAGGTGAGTCACAGGAGCCCGAGAATGTTTGGTGCATGAAAAGTTCCATGTGTTGAGATATAATGCGAGGGATAGCGAAGGAATGGGAGGGTTTACTGAATGAAATGTAAGGGGAAGGTGAAAGGGGGAGGGGAGACAGTGGTGTTGAGAGACAGAAAGGAGTGCAAAGCCGAGTAAACGATGCGGGAGGGATGGGGCATTGAGTGAGTTTGGATGCGAGTGAGAGGGATGAGAGGGGATGCTGATGGTCTGATGGTAATGGACGAGTGAATAAATGATGTGTACGGGATTCAACAGGGATGAGAGGGCTAATGGAACTTGCTGGGGTGAGAGGGAAGTGAGAAGGCCGCGTGAAAAAAAGATGAAAGGGAAATGAGAGTAAAGTGAAATATAGGGCGAGAGGAACGTGCAGAGAAGTGAGAAGGAAGTGAGGGGTACGTGAGAATGAGGGGTGAAAGGGAAGTAAAGAAAAAAAGGCGAGAATAAAATGAGAGGGACGGGTGTTGAGTGGGGTTAAAGGATTGGAAGGGAGTGAGGAGTGATAAAATGATGAGAGAGTTTTAAGAAGGACTGAATGAGAATTAAGTAAAGTGATTATGAACAAAAGGCCAATAAAAGGACTGTTTGAGAGGAATAGGAGGGCAGAAGTGGATGTTAGAAAGTGAAGAAAAATGAATTAATAAAGGAGTTTTGTAAAGGTGAATTATAAGAGATGATTGAACAAAGTGAACATATACAAAAGGGAGGTGAGAGTTGATTGTAAAAGGGGTGAGAGAGAGAGAGAGAGAGAGAGAGAGAGAGAGAGAGAGAGAGAGAGAGAGCGAGAGAGAGAGAGAGAGGGATAAAAGAGAGAAATGATAAAGACAGTGAGAGGTGCGATGTAAGAGGGAGGAAAAGATGTGAGAGGGAAATGTTATTGGGCAGCAAGAGGTCTAGGCGAGGTAAGAGGCACGAAGAGGTGTGAGAGGGAAGTGACTGAGATGAACAGGGACCCAGGGGAAAGTGAGAAGACTATGTGAGATGGGAAGAGATATACAGTGCATGTAAGAGGTTAAGAGGGGCGAGGAGAGTGAGAAGAGTGATGTGAGAGTAGTAAATACTGCAATAGAGGACTGAGCGGGTAGATAAGGAGTAAAAGAATTATTATAGTTACGAGAAGGGTGAGAGGGCAGTTGGTGAAAGTGAAGGGGGGAAGAGGGAATAAAAAAAGTAAGAGGTGGGGAGAGGTGGGAAGAGAAAATAAATAACGAAAGTGAGAGGTAAAAGAGAGATGTGAGAGGGAAGTAAGCAGAATGAATGAGAACAAATAGGCACTGAGAGGGATGAGAGAGCAGGAGGGGGATGAGAGTCAGTAAGAGAGATATTAATAGAAATAGTATTATGTGGAAATACAATATGAAAAAAAAAAATAATGATAGGTGAATAGGGAATTGAGGGTTGTGAGCCCTGGTAAAAGAAGAATGAGAGGGGAAAGTAACGAATTATTGTGGTGCGAGAGGGAAATGAGAGGCATGGAGGGAGGTGAGAGGCTTGAATGAAAAATGGATAGGGCATAAAGGGGTATTAGTGGAAAATGAGAGGGATATGAGTAGGAGGTGAGGGATATAAGAACATAAGAACATAAGAAGAGAGGATAACTGCAGTAGGCCGGTTGGCCCATGCTAGGCAGCTCCTAGAAGAGTAACTGAACTACTAGAATGAGATAAGGATAGCAAAGAAGAAGGCTCTCCCCCGCCCTCCAAACCCTCCAGCCGAAGCCGGCAGGAAAAAGTCAGAAAGAACACCACGCCGTATAGAAAAACTGGCGTGGACATTTTACAGGAAAGTGTGAAAGGAGAATAGAGACTATCATAGTGTAACCTGAAAAGAAAATTTATTTTTTAATTAGTATTGGTTATAATATTTTCTTTATTCTATATCCACCCCTTATTTGTCATATGCTTATCTAGCCTATGCTTGAAACTCTCAATGGAAGAGGCAGCAACTACTTTACTAGGTAGCTTATTCCATTCGTCTACTACTCTATTACCAAACCAATTTCTACCGATTTCCTTTCTGAAACGGAATTTTTCTAGTTTGAAACCATTATTTCTAGTTCTATCCTGTATGCTCACTTTTAAGTACCTTGCTAATATCTCCCTTATTTATACCATTCATCCACTTAAAAACCTCAATTAAGTCTCCCCTTACTCTACGCCTCTCTAGCGAATGCAGACTTAGTCTTTTCAGTCTGTCTTCATATGACAGGTTCCGGACGTCATGTATCATTTTAGTCATTCTTCTCTGTACATTTTCTAACGAATTAATATCCATTCTATAGTAAGGACACCAAAATTGTACTGCGTAGTCTAAATGTGGCCTTACTAATGCTAGATAAAGTTTCAGTATTACTTTAGATGATCTATTGCTCACGCTTCTCGAAA
>NC_136967.1:29137167-29179667 GCF_032717465.1 Coenobita brevimanus
GCTGTCAGATGTGTTAATATCAGATGTCACGAGCAAAACTTTACCTCATGGATTAAGGGCAGGTGGGCTCATCTGTTGCCTTCTTTATTATTTAATATTATCTGTGTACACGTATAACAGTTTCGAACTCGAATCACCACAATAAACACGCACCAAATATTTAAACCAACTTGACACACGACCACCACCACCATCCTCCTTCTCCTCCTCCTCATCATCATGATCATGATCATGATCATCTGCAGCAGCAGCAACAGTAGCAACTTAGGGCTATTCCCACACTAATGAATGAGGAAAAGGAAAACCATGGCTAACATCATCTGAGGGGCAGCCATTCAGAGTGTGTTGTAAGGTGAATCAAGTGAGGCAAGGAACACCGCAACAGGTCATATTGTGAACCTGGCCCTCGTGGTATTAGGGTCTTGGGGACATGTTCTCGAGAGCGGAGGAGCTTTTATTACACATGTTTCATAGAAAGTTGTTTTGCAAATTACATGCTTGTAGACCAAGTAATCTCCCTCTTTTGCGAAGTCTTTTGAGCTGTACACGTGTCACATTCATTACTCTCCTCCTTGCATTTTACACCGTTTTATTGTTGGTACCGTTTATTAACCCACCGATGTCCGATAAGAACTGCCTTCATGTTGACACTGGGCCATATTCTAAACGGCATAGAAGGTTTCGTAATAACTCTTGTTTAACGATTTACTCATCACGGTACACCTTAACATTCTCTTTTAGGTTATTTGTATCGTTATAATAGTAAAATAATTTGCATCAGTAACATATCAGGCGACATTAATGCGCAGCGTGCAGAATAAATCGCCAAGGAAGCTTTGTTAAGAAATCTTCAAAACCAATTGAATTACGAGCCAATAATTCAGTGTACTGCATGAGATTCCGGGAGGTGGCACGCGGTAACGCCGTCTGCTATGTGCTGAGACGACATGTAGGCATGGAATACCTCTTGGGCCACGAGTCAGCTACTTTGCATTATAATTCCGCTAGGGTGAGACGATTTCATCGCGCTAAAGAGAGCTACAAAAGGCAACAGAAATACTCACAACTGTCACCGTAAACTTTTTGGCCGAGAATATAGAGCTTGATAATTTATTCCAGCTTACAACAGACGAGTTTACTCAAAGAAACTCATGGCGGCCAAGGAGTTAAGGGTGCAGATTTACTGTTGCTTGTTCGTATCCGGATGCACAGATATTCAGTCAACACCATCACAAACGTAGAACCACAACCGCACCACCACAGCGTCCAAACGTTATCGCACCGCTGTGCACTCACACTACCACAGCGCCCAATCATCGCACTGCTGTACACTCACGCCACAACAGCGCCCTAACATTATCGCACCGCTGTACACTCACACCACCACAGCACCCAAACACATCGCACCGCTGTACACTCACACTACCACAGCGCCCTAACATTATCACACCTCTGTACACTCACACCACCACAACACCCTAACATTACCGCACCGCTGTACACTTACACCACCACAGCTACATTAGCCACAGTCACACCACCTGAGCCCTGCAACCACACCACCACAGCCACAGCAGTACACCATAACAACACAGTTACAGCATCACACTAAAACTACACCACGACTTCACAGTCATGACCACAACCACAACACCACAACCACAACACACAATTACATCACCAATCGGTAGAGAGGTGGCCTGCGGTCCTACCGGACCCAGGTTCAAATCCCCGGTGGGACAGGGAACAGTTTAAGGAATTGAATTTCATGTAAAGCAGACTTTACCGATCTACCAGACGACCCGCTGACATGTCGTAAAAATACCCCCGCAATATCAATACACCAGTCCTGTATGAGACAGCCCTAACATGTATTCAATATGGACGGTGGGTGTTAGCGCCGAAGTGGTGACATGTAGAGGTGTATGGTATGTAGGAGGACTGCTGGGCCTTGGGAGCAGGCTGTGAAGCCTATGCCCAGAGTCGAGCACATTAAGAAAAAAAAAATCTACCATAACCACACAACACCACCACTACTACGCCACACCGCCACAACCACACCATACCACCACAACCACACCATACCACCACAACCATACCCACATCACCATAACCACACCCACAACACCACACCCTCCACACACACACACCACCATTCGCACACTATCACAACCACACCACACACCACAACTACGCCACACCACCACAACCACACCATACCACCACAACCATACCCACATCACCACAACCATACCCACATCACCACAACCATACCCACATCACCACAACCACACCCACAACACGTCACCCACACCATGCACCACAGCCACACCACCACACTCGCACCACCACTCCATCAGCCCACACCACCACCACACCCACACCACCATACTCAGACCACCACACCCACACCACCACTCCATCATACCCAATTCACCACACCCACACCACCACACTCGCACTATCACATCCACACCATCATTCCATCATACCCAGTTCACCACATCCATACCACAATACTCACACCATCACATTCACACCACCACTCCATCATACCCATTTCACCACAACCACACCACCACACTCGCACTATCACAGCCACACCATCACTCCATCATAATTCACCACACCATCATACTCACACCACCACACTCACACCACTACTCCATGATACCTAATTCACTACTCCCATACCACCACACCCACATTACCAATCTCACACCACCACATTCACACTACCACACCCACACCAATACACCCACACCACCACACTCACATTCCCACACTCACACTCTCACAACCACTCCATCACACCCACACTACCACGCCCACGCCACCACACTCACACCACCACATCCACACCACCACACTCACACTACCACACCCACACCAATACACCCACACCACCACACTCACATTCCCACACTCACACTCTCACAACCACTCCATCACACCCACACTACCACGCCCACGCCACCACACTCACACCACCACATCCACACCACCACATCTACACCATCACTCCATCATACGCACACCACGACACCCACACCACAGCACCCAGACCACCGCACTCTGACCATCGCACCATCACCCACATCACCACCCGCACAATATAACGTAACACCACACCTAGGCCACCATACCTACGCCACCACGCTTACACCACCACACCAACACACCACACCAGCACACCCACACCAGCACACCAGAGTGGCCAGGTGGTAGGCAGCAGTACACCCCCCTCCCCACACCTCATCAACGGGCTGTGGAGGGCCTAATTACCTGAAGGGTTCGGGAGGCGGTGATTAGGTCTTGGTCACGCCGGAAATTGACGGTGGGGGCTGGTCGAAGGGGTACGGGGGGGTATGGGCTTAGGGAGATGTAGGGGGTCTGGGCGTGAGGGAGGGAGGGGAAGAGGGGATTAAAGAAGTGACTCTCAGAGGTTGGCAGTTGGAGGGGTGGAAAGTAATGAGACTGAAGCGTAAGTGAATGAGTGGCAGGGACGGGAGAGTATGGGGTTGAGGGCAGGGATGGGGTCAAATACTTGTTTGTATTTGTATTTGTATTTGCAAATACACAAAAATCGATATTTGTATTTTATTTGTATTTGAGAATGTTAAAGCCTATTTGTATTTGTATTTGAGTCTTGTATTTGTCATATTTTCTTCAAATACAGTCAAATACATTCATATGAAATTGCTAATTTTACATGCTATTGTGATAAAATTACTGTCAATAGTGAATTTTACTTTTCTTCATAACTAAGGGTTGTCATAGTTGGCATCTTGTCTACCACTCTCATTCAGTCAAGGGATAATGTACAGTACTATGCTTATCAGAACGTGTTCCACACCTGTTAGCCTATGTTGAGTGACTGAGAGACTGAGATCAGCACCAGAAGCCAGCAGTCACTCTTAAAGCCAGCCTGGTTCTGACCCTGGTTCTGACCCTAGCCAGTACATCGTTGAGTGTAATTATTGTCACAAGAATGCATTTGTATTTGTATTTGAAGTTTCATATTTTTATTTGTTGGTATGATATCTGTATTTGTATGTAATTGTATTTGAAGCTTCATATTTGTATTTTATTTGTATTTGAAGCTTCATATTTGTATTTTATTTGTATTTGATGATTTAGAAGTTTGAATATTTGTACCTGTATTTGTAATTGACTACAAAGAAATTAACGTATTTGTGTCCTTATTTGTATTTGGGCACTTGTATTTGACCCCATCCCTGGTTGAGGGCTAGAGGGGGTTGAAGTAGTGAATTATTGCGTTGGGTATGGTTTGGAAAATGGGGGGGGGGGGGTTGGCGTAATGGAAAGTAATGGGTACTGAAGTAGTGACTGAGTGGCGGGGTAAGGAAGGTACTGACTTGCGGGGGAAGGAGGGGGATTAATGATGTGGAAGACGGAGTGGAAAGACTATGGGACAGAGGAGAAATGAAATATTGGATGGCAGGGAGAGATATAATGAAGTGGTGTTGGATGGATGTGAGGGAGGGGTTCAAGAGAGGTGAGTGAAGGTGAACTATGCTGGTGGTTGAGGAATACTGGGGAAGAGATAAAGAGAAGACAGATGAACTGAGGTGGAGTTGATTGGATGTAAGGAAGACGGTAAGGATAGCTGAGCTAAACTGCAATCGGGTGGTGAATTGTTGGGAAGGTAGTAAAGAGAGGCGAGGTAAATTTAGGTGGGACGATGAGATGCTTAGAAAGGTAAGCAGGTGGTAAGGGGGAGTAATGGGAATTGAAATAAAATTAAAATAAGCATATTCGTATGTTGGGAGTTTCAGGAAAGGAAGTGAAGGATAACGAAGCGTGAAGAGGAAGGAGAGGGAAAGAGGTAATTGATCGATAGGGAGTTGTGAGAAAAGTGAGTTGGGGGAGAGGGAGAGGTAACTGAGTTGTTGTTGTTGTTATGGCCCCAGGCTCATCTAAACGTGACCCAGTGGACCGCAGGTTGAAGTTGTCCATTTCCTACAGCCCGACATTCACCTTCTGGGGGCGTTGAAGGACGTTTGCATAGGCTGACTGGAACCGTCTGGTTATATATATTGCCGCCATTGTGTGAAGACATCCGTCTCCAGCACCCATTAAGGGCTAGTGAGGAGAGGTAAACTGAGGCATGGGAAAGGGAGACAGGAGATGTGAGTAAGGTGAGGGTGTGAGGGACGGAGAGATTTCTAGGTGTATGGGGAGATGGAAGAAGTAAAGTACAAAGGGGTACATAGGAATGCAAACAGTAACAGCCGTGTTGGTCCTTTCGAGGTTGTTTACTATAAGATATTCGTAGGTTTTAAGTAACGTACCAGTAACTAGTCTATTGGTCAAAGACAAGGCTAGGAAAACAGAAAGGCTCCCACGCACCCACCAAACCCTCCAGCCGAAGCCGACAGGAAACAGTGAGAAAGACTACCATGCAGCATAGAAAAACTTTCATCGAAATTTCATAGGAAATTATGAAAGGAAATAAACTATTCTACTTTAATGTAATCTGCAAAGGAAATGCAACTCGTCAACATAAGAAGTATGTTGATGTTGTTCTGCAGTTACGGCCTCCATGCCTTGTGCTGTAAGACGTAAGATGTGGAGAGATTAGGGATGGTGTCGGAGATCATGTCAGGGGGAATAGCTGGGGAGGCCGGGGAAGAAAATCGGTTGTTATAATACGGATTCGATGAGTTATGGATTTGTTTAAACGAGGGAGTGGGTGAGATGTAGGACATGATTGGGTGGTGTGAGGGGTGAGACGAATGTGGAGAGAGAGAGAGAGAGAGAGAGAGAGAGAGAGAGAGAGAGAGAGAGAGAATGTTGGAATGGGAGTATAGAGGGAGATGATGAAGGAGAAGAATGATAGGGAGGGAAAATGAGAAAAGATAATGTGGAGGGTAAACGAGAGGTGGAGTGGGATGCAAGTGAAGATAGTGGACTGGAGGCAGAGGGGCAAGTGGTAAAAACGAAGGAACGAGCGATATGAGTGAAGGGCGAGGAGGGAATGAGAGGAGGAGGGAGGGAAGGACAAGTGTGTTGGGTGAACGAGAAAGGGGGAAGGATTGAACTGAAGTAAAGGTGTGGACGAAAAAGATAAAATGGTCAGATGTTAGAGGTGTTAGTACGACAAGAAAGGGTAGTATGTTATGCATGGTAAGATGGGGGGGTGTTTTGGATGGTGGTAAAAAGATGAAGTAAGGGAGGAGTAGGATAGGTGAAGAAGAGCATAGTGTAGATGAACGAGGTTTACTAATGTCTGTGGTAACCATATAACCAGATGTCGCATGGTGGTCTGATAGGTTAAGTCGCTCCAGCCAGACGGGACCTGTAAGGAGTTACATTGTAGGATGGTTGGGGTTTATTTACCTCCGCCAGGAGGTATGTTTTTGCCCGCGTTGGTTGGTTTGTCTGTTTGTCCGTGTTTCTGTTAGCAGCATTACTCAACTCAAAATGTTATGAACGGATTTTCCTGATATATATATATATATATATATATATATATATATATATATATATATATATATATATATATATATATATATATATATATATATATATATATATATATATATATATATATATATATATATATATATATATATATATTGCGGGTAGGGTGTGGCCGAGTGAACAATCGATTACATTTTGGTTGTGATCAGGAAGTTTTTGTTTGTCTGTTTACACCATATCTCCAAATGTTCTCAATGAATTTCAATGACATTTTGAGGAAGGATGGGCCATGGGCCAAGAAAGAATTGATTAAACTTTGTGGCGAATCCGAATCCAAATCCTACCGAACGGTATCTCCAAAAGTTTTCCCTGAATTTCAATGAAATTTTGTGGAAGGGTGGGCCATGGGCCAAGAAAGAAGTCTTTAAATTTGGGGGCGGATTCGAATCCCGATCCGGCATTGGCGGAGGTATGCGCTCTGTAAGTGCTTTCTAGTTTCTTATTTATTGACACTTGGGCAAGTGAAGCTGGTCACCCTCGTCTCCAATGCTGGGACCGAAAGTGGTGATTGATGAGAGGCGCAACAGAGATAAGAGATGATGTAAAGAAGGAAGAAAGCATTGGGGAGAAGGATAACTGTACATGGAATAGGAGCACCATCACCCTCAGTATCCTCAACAACAATAAGCAACAACAACAATAACAACAAGAATATCATCATCAACACAACAAACTACTAACTAGGCTACTAATTGCTACCACAGAGATGACCACTCTCATAACCATTGTCACTGTTACTCCCAGCTGACCAACAACAAAACCAGTCAAGCTCTAAAGATGGACTGTATTAACACCACGTCCACAACAGCCACTACCACTAAGAACACTACAGCCATTAGCAGGAAAATGAATGCCAGCGATATTTGGTATAAAATCACCATCACATCACCGGCAATCACCGGCAAATGTCGACATTTGCACCTGTCAGCAGCACGGAAACACTAAATAAAAGTGATAGGAACAATCAAAGAAATAAAGATAATAATGAACTCCTAACGTGACAAAAACATGAAAAATAAAAAATAAATAAATAAATAACAGCCCCTTCTCGGAGATGCCAGGACCCGAGGCGTGGGCTTCGTGGTCCAGCGCATGTAAGGTTTTATACTCGACCTGCTTCCCTTGATGACATTGTTATCAAAAGCCATCAGTCGCCTCTCGGGGATGGATCCTACGTGCGTCACACAGAGGCGTTCTAACCACTAGACCTGGCAGGGGGCCCGGCAACCTCTCCGAGTCGACAGGCCGAATTATAATGTTGGTCTCGGCTCGCTGGCCATTTTCCTTTCGAATGATTATAAAAATATTTTTGCAACCGCCTACAAGCATTTTAATAGAGAATTTAGTTGCCGTCTGTTTTAAAACTGTAATAATTAAATGTGTTTACAAACAGTAATACGTGATAGTCAGTATAATCTAACTTGTGTTACTGAACATTTTTATGTGTATTATGGTGCACTGAAAACGAAATATCATCCTTACATTGCGAAACGAATATCCTCGCTACATGGTTAACTGCAGTGGAAAGGTGCACAATTAATTCACAGTTGTTTGCCATTAATTCATATTGAAAATAAAAGGGAATGAAGATATGTTCGACGTCATTAAGCATGAGTGTTTTTTGATGAGACTCTTCGTAAAAGATGGGAGAGGCCTGACCTGGAGTGTATATACTGACTCAGGCTGATAATGATGACATAATGAAGCATCGATTCACAGTCACATTTACTGAAAGTCGTCTCAGCTGTACCCATAATGCCTCAGAATGCCAAAACTGGTACGTCAGCGCCAAAAACATTCCGTTGTCCACATTTGTCTGAGCTGTGGGCGAAAATTCATGCAATTTTTAAACGGATCGGCGGGCCACAGGTTGTCCATGTCAGCATAAAATTAAGAAATTAAAATGGGGTCCGTGGAGTCAATGGCAGTTAAAACGAGCAGGTTCCTCTTTCACAGACGGGCCTTCGTTGCTGCTGCCTCATACCGGGTCAGAATTACAGTATGTTAGGTGGCACAGGACACTTTTTAGCATCCTTTTCTAACCTAGTTAATGTTCATATTAAACCTTCACTACTGTCTGTTGTGGTATTTATTTATTTCTAGTACCGACATAGTTGTATCAGTAACATGCAAAAGGTTAAAAAAAAAAAAGTACAATATGCAAAATAAATCGCTGAGGAAAAGGCTTTACGGAATCTCTGAAACCATCTAGATCTACAACACTTTATAATGTGTCCTTTTATTACATCTCCAGCACCAAAATATATCAAGATTAATATTTACATTCTCATCACAGGGTGGTCTGTACATAAGAATAGTTTGTCCTGTGTGCCAGAATGTTAATATGACAACGGACACACACACACACACACACACACACACACACACACACACACACACACACACACACACACACACACACACACACACACACACACACACACACACACACACACACACACACACACACACAAACTTACCTTTTCTTATACTCCTTTTTTTTTTTCTTCCCTCTTCTCCGTCCTCACTCCCACCTTCTTCCTTCTCTTCCTCTCCTCCCCATTCTCACTCCATTCTTTCTCCTCCTTCTCAGTTATCCCTTCTAAGCTTCTCCTTTCCATTCCCACTCCCGTCTTTCGCTTCCTCCTCCTCCTTTTCCTTCATGCCATCTCCCCTCTTCCTCTTCCCCCCATTAATGCTTTGCTCTTCCTCATTTCTCCATCACTACTCTTCTCTTCCCCCTTCTCATTTCCCCTCATCCCCATATTCCCTTTCCACCCCATCCCCATATTCCCTTTCCACCCCATCCCGTCTCACCTCTTTCTCATTTCCTTTTCTCCCATCCCCACCTCCAAGGCTTCCCCCCGCCCTCACCATCCCCACCTCCCTCTCCCCTATCCCTCCCCCTATCCCTTCCTCCCTCTCCCCTTCCCTTCCCCTTCCCCTTCCCATCCCTCTCCCCCTCCCCCTTCCCCTCATCACATAACCCCGCGGTCTCCCATGAATACAGAGCATCACCATCACTCCTTATCAGTACCTCACCTTCTCTCGCCACATACTGTCTTATACTGCCATCTGCCTCATACCTCACACTGTCTTACACTACCTACTGCCTCATACTGTCTTATACTGCCATCTGCCTCATACCTCGTACTGCTTCGTGCTTCATACTGCCTCGTACCTCATGGGATGCTACCATTTGCCTGATACTTTATATTGCCTTATACGTCACTGCCTCATACATCATACCGCCTAGTGCCTCATACTGCTTCATACCTCATACTGTGGCATACTACATAACCCTCCTTTTTTTTTTTTTTTAAATGTGTCTGACTCTGGGCATGGGCTTCACAGCCTGCTATCAAGGCCCAGCGGTCCTCCTACATACCATACACCTCCTACCCTACATCGCCTGATACTGTATCATGTCTTTATTCCGCATACTGCCTCTTACTTCTTACTGCCTCGTACATCGCTCTGTCTCGTATCCCATACTGTCTCATACCTCGCACTGCCTCATACCTCACGCTGCCTTATACTTCATACTGCCCCACACCTCATATTACCCCCTTCCTCATTCTGTCACATCTCATAACTGGTCTCTTATCTCATTTTCTCATATCTCATACTACCCCATACCGCAGTCATACTGCCTTTTGCCTTAGCAATGCCTTACACCTTTTGCCATATATTCTTACTGATACTTCGTACTACCCTCATTGTGCCTTCACCCCTCACGCCCTACACTGCCCTCTCCTGCCCTGTTGTCCGTCCCCTCACACTCCAGTAAATCCCTCAGCCTAAGGAGAACGGATGTCGCATAAGTTGAATGAAATAGCCTGCGTTAGCCAGAATAATGTAAAAAAAAAAAACAATCGTGGCCTGAACACAGTAATCTTAAAATTTTCCCTGTTTTCCTCCCTGCTTTCCATACTCCTGTCTCCACTGCAGCCTTACTGTCTTCTTGAGCTCACACAATAAATATCATTGTCTGGTCATACATTTCCCACTAACACAAGGCAGCAGCAGCTATACGTCTTCTGCTGTTGGCTTTCCTTTGTACTGTACCTCATTCAGTGTTTGTCCTGCATCCTCCTCGCATTTATCTTTTTTTCACTTCATACTATTCATTTTCTGCATGCTAACCTCTCCCCCTCATTATTATTCACTGATTGTAATTTTCTCCCTCTGTTCTTCATTCATCGTCCCTTTCCCTCTATATTCTGTCTCTGATACTTTTGTCTCCCTTTATATTTAATTCCTCATACTTCTCTTTGTACTTCTTTCCCTTGTATCCCCACGGTTTTCATACTTCTTTCCCGTTACATCTTGTTTCTCATTTTCCTTTCTTCTCTCATAGTCTGTTATTTATACCACTCTCTCTTCATGATAGTGTATCATTCATTCTTCTCTTTAACTCATATCCCTTAAAGTTTGTCATTCATACTTCCTCCTTCCTAATCTTCTGTTCCCTCTCATCATATTTTGCTCCTCCTACTTCACTTTGCCTCATATTTGGTCCTTCATGCCATTCATCCTTTATATTTTTCGTATTGTGCATCTTTTTCCATCATAATCTCACCTTCATATTCCTCTGTCCCTTATGAGCACAGTACTTCATTCCCTTGTATTGTATTCCTCGTGCTGTTCTCCACTTCCGTATGTGGAGCCTCCCATGGTGTCCCTGTTAACTGGGTGGACACACGCAAATGCATCCAGGAAGCATACTTCCACACTCCTCCAAATATCTCACTGTGGCGAGGCGGTGTCTGCCCCAAGGGAACATCGGTTCATTGCAGGATGGTTGCTTGCCTGCGGTTGATGGGTCTGCTTGGCTAGATTGACTGAGGGTACTCATTAACGACTAATTCTCTTTCCCATAACTTCTGCCCTTAATAGTTCGCTCTCCCATAACTTATCTCGTTCATACTTTTCCCATATATTCCACTGAGCATTATTCACTCCTTCATATTTCTTTCTTCATTGTATTCTCTTCCTCATACTTGTCTTCCCTTACACTGTATTCATTGTACTTTTCTTTTATGTTCTGTCCCTCATAATCCTCTCTCCCTCATATCCTACTCCTCATACGTTTGTCTCACTTCTGTGTTTTATTTCCCGTATTTCTCTCTCTTTTATTCTCTTTTCCTCATACTTCCTTTCCTCATATATACTGTTTATCATACTTCTTTCTCCCTTTATATTTCACTCCTCATACTTCCCTCTGTTATTCTGTTCTCCATGCTTCTGTCTCCTTTATGTCATACTCCTCGCACTTTTCTCCTCTCATAAACTCTGCTCCTGATATTTCTCATTATGTACCATTTTTCACACCTCTCTCCTCATGTCTTTTATTTTTCACAGTTCCTTATCTTTCACATTGTATTTTTCATCTTTTTCTCCATCCTTACAATCTGTTCCTCTCATAACATTCTCTCCTATATTCTGTTCTCACGTCTTGCTCATTAATTTCTGCACTCCATACATCTCTCTCACCTTATACGCTCTTCCTTCATACACTTGTCTTTTTATCTACTACCCTTGTCCGCTCATACATTATAATATTACAGATTTCTCCCTGATTTCTGCCCATCATAAATCAGTAGGATGGAAGTTGTGGAAGCGATGAAGAAAGTTAAAGTGGGGAAAGCCCTAGGAATTGATGGAGTGTGTGGTGAAATGCTGAAGCATGGGAGAGAGATAGTAGTAGAATGGATGTGGAAGATGTGTAGATTGGCCTGGGAGGAAGGTAGAGTCCCGGAGGATTGAAAGTCAGGTATAATTATTCCCCTGTACAAAGGAAAAGGGGAAAAAGAAGTATGCGGCAATCATAAGGGCATTTGTCTTCTTAGTGTAATAGGAAAAGTATATGGAAGGATACTTACTGACAGAGTTAGGGAAATAACAGAGGAATCAGTTGGGGAAGAACAGGGAGGTTTTAGGAAGGGAAGAGGTTGTGTAGATCAGATATTCATTCTTAGATCTTTAGTGGAAAGTTTCTAGAGAAAGGAAAGAAGTTGTATGCGGCCTTCATGGATGTGGAGAAAGCATATGACAGGGTGGATAGACAAGGATTGTGGAAAGCATTAAGAATATATGGAGTAGATGGGAAGTTGCTGAATGCCATGAAGGGTATGTATGAGGGTGCTAAGGCTGCAGTGCGTGTGGATACGAGTAGTGAACTGAGTGATTATTTCTATTTGAAGGTAGGATTGAAACAGGGATGTGTCATGTCTCCATGGTGTTCAATCTGTATGTGGATGGGGTTATAAAAAAGAGACAAGGTAGGGCAGTGGATGTTGGAACGGCCCTAAGGAGAGAGGGCAGTATTTGGAAACTACCTGTACTGTTGTTTGCAGATGATACTGATGATATTGTATTGTTTAGTGATGACGAAGGGGAGCTGCAAGACTTGGTGGATGAGTTTGGGAGAGTATGTAAGAAACGGAATCTAAAGGTGAATGTAGGGAAGAGTAAAATTATGGTCTTCGAGAGAAGTGAAGTCAGTGAATGTACAGTGAGGTTGGATGAGGAGGAAATGGAAAATGTGAGTGCTTTTTTTACTACTTGGGTAGTGTGATGAGTAAGGATGGAAGTTTAGAGGGTGAAGTGCCTGAAAGAGTACAACAAGGAAGAAATATTGCAGGTTCCCTGAAAGCAGTGTTAAGAAACAGGGAAGTGAACATGGAAGTGAAGAAGTTACTACATATCAGTATTTTGATACCAACTCTAACTTATGGAAGTGAAGCTTGGACCTTGTTGGAGGGACACAAGTCAAGAGTGAGAGCTGTGGAAATGAGTTATTTGAGAGGAGCATGTGGAGTCACATGGAGCGACAGACTGACAAATGGGGAAGTGAAGGATCGTTGTGGTGTGGATGTGGATGTGATAGGAAGCGTTAGGAGAAACACATTGATGTGGTTTGGCCATGTGGAGAGGATGGAGAGTGAGAGACTAACGAGGAGAATGTATGTGAGTGAGGTGGAGGGGGGGAGAGGGAAGGGAAGGCCTAGGATGAGATAGAGGGATGGAGAGGAGAGGTATATGAGAAAGGAGGATGTGAGCTGGGAGCAGGGCAATGAAATGGCGGGGGACAGGGCGTCATGGAGGCGATTTGTTTGTGGCCACCTCTTATGGGATTAAGGCGTCTGACAAAAGATAGACAGATAAATCCCTCTCACCTTATATTCTGTACTCTCACACACTGATTTCCTTTGTCACCCTCGTCCCTGCGACTTCCTAACCTTCCACCCCTGTCATGCTCGCTGGCTGTGTTGGAAGGATGGGCAGGTTGGAATCACAGGGCTTGGGTTCGAGCCCCACCATGATCACAGGGTATTTAGGATGGACCTGGGTTCACTGTGAGGCCATCTTCCTGTATGACCTTCAGTACGAGGACGCGTTGTTACCGCTTCAATCTGTTGACTTAGTTGTATTCAGTATACCACGGGTGATTTTTATGCACACTAGAGAGCCCATAGCTTCGTATAGGTGTTGACAGCTATACTTTGGCATCTCGTAAGCTGAACAAAATCGTCTGATGGTAGTAAGAATACGCGAAAAAGACGTCTCCGGGCTGCATGGATTAAAGTTTACTGTTGCTGCAGCTGGACGATTTTATTTAACTTAGGAAAACGAAGGACTAGAAATAGTTCCATTTAACTCCTTCACTGGGAATGTGTTTTTCTTCCAGTCCTGCTACTGCCAGACAGTGTTGTTTGCCAGTGGTAGACCTGTGGCAGTAGTGCTGTTAAGAACCATGTATCAGCCATACTGCATCATAGGGTACATCTGGTTGGACAAGTGCAAAGAAATAGTCACAAATTCATCATTGCCATTACCATTACTGCCTCCGCCAACGAAGTTAGAGGTGACTAAGTATTCACCTATGTTTGTCTGCTTGCTTCTCCACATGATATCTCAATGAAATTTTGTGGAAGTGTGGGCCATGGACCGAGAAAAAATTGATTTAATTTTGAGGCGCATCCGGATTCGGATCCGGATCCTACAATAGCATTGGCGGAGGTATGCATTCTCTGAGTGCATTCTACTTGCTTCTGTTATCAGTGTTTTATTTTTATTTTTTTTTTATTTATTACTGTTGTTATAATAATAATTATTATTTTATTATTATTATTATTATTATTATTTTATTATTATTATTATTATTATTATTATTATTATTATTATTATTAGTTATTATTATTATTATTATCATTATTATTATTATTATTGTTATTATTTTATTATTATTATTATTATTATTATTATTATTATTATTATTATGATTATCATCATTATTACCTCCGTCAACAAAGTTGGAGGAGGTTATGTATTCGCCTGTTTGTCTGTTTGTTTGTGTGTCCACACATTATCTCCAAAAGTTCTAATTGAAATCCAATGAAATTTTGTGGAAGGGCGGGCCATGGGCCAAGAAAGAACTGATTGAATTAGGGGGCGGATCCGGATCCGGAGTATCCCGCACAATATCTCCAAAAGTCCTGAATGAATTTCAGTGAAATAATGTGGAAGGCTATGGACCAAGGAAGAATTGATTAAATTTGAGGGCGGATCCGGATCCGAATCTTATGTATCCCGCACAATACCTCCAAAAGTTCTCAATGAATTTCAATAAAATTTTGTGGAAGAGTGGGCCATGGGTTGGTGAACAATTGATTAAATTTTGGGGCGAATTTGTATCCTTTGTATTACACACAATATCTCCACGGATCCAGATCCGGATTCTTTTTAATGACAGTGACATTGGCGAAGGTATGCGCTCTCTCAGTGCTTTCTAGTTATTGTTGCTGTTATTATTATCTATTGTTATTGCTGCTGCTACATTATTATTATTATTATTAATATTATTATTATTATTATTATTGTTATTATTATTATTATTAAAGCTTTCCGCATCCCTTTGGGAAGCATACATGTTTTTGTAAACTGTCTTATTGTTATTATTTTTACTTTTTTTTTAACTGCAATATTTCAAAAGCTGTTTTGCCTAGAGCCGTCAGACTTGGCCAACTGAGTCGGACAGCTGTCTGATTCTTCAGGACAAACATGGTGACAATCTTTTAGCAAGGTTTCTGGATATCAGGAACACAGAAAAGTGAGTCAGCCACTACATCTCAAGAACCGCTTAAGCTTGGATGCAGAAATTTTTCTACAATACAGCCCTTAGGCGGACGCTGTGCAGAAAGGAGTATGGTTCCAGTCAGTTGATTATTCTCTGAGATTGCCCGGGGTAAAAAATTCAGACCATTCCGGATATTCCTTATGTCCCCTAATATTCCATGAAGGATTAAAGCTAGAGCCGCCAAACTTGGTGGACTTATAGACTGTGATGACCCAAGGCGGCGTTCTCAAAATCAGTGACCAGGACTTCAAGGTCCCTTTAATAGCTCGGCTTCTAGTAGGCAATGGCTGTGGGATTTTTTTTTTTTTAAATCAAAATCGTCCTTGGAGAATTTTACAGTGTTGTAGTCATTATTATTATTATTATTATTATTATTATTATTATTATTATTGCTACTGCTACTACTACTACTATTATCATTTATTATTTTTATTATTATTGAACTGACAGGAGATCGAGCTGGCTGGATGAATTTTGTGAGGAGATATGCATGATCAGGGATTTTTGGCACCCCTTTTTAACGTGGCAACGTCTGGATTGACTCTGTCGGATACGATATGTGAAGCTACAGAACGTGGTGAATGTTTTTGGCGTATCCGATAGAGCCAGGATTCCGGGGGCCTGAATGATGAGTGAATGGA
Organism: Coenobita brevimanus; assembly: GCF_032717465.1. NCBI lineage: Eukaryota > Metazoa > Arthropoda > Malacostraca > Decapoda > Coenobitidae > Coenobita > Coenobita brevimanus. The sequence goes on from NC_136967.1 coordinate 29,153,458, forward strand.
AGCGTGGTCCATTGGATTGGGCAGTTTTGGGCTGTCTGGACATTGCTACTCCTCACGCTGCCCTTGGGTGGGAAAGGAGGTCCGGATGGTGATGATGATGATGATTTTTATTATTATCATTATTAATTATAATAAGTATTATGGTATTAGTATTGCCACACACAGTGATATTACTGTAATTTCCACGTGATGCTTGTGGTAATATGCTTGTATGTGACAGGGCGGGAGGGGGGGGCGGGGTAGTCAAGCATCACACTCACCGCCACACCTCGCATACCTCTCTAATTGCGGCGGAGAGGGGGGTAGGGGGTGAAGGAGGAGAGAGAGAGAGAGAGAGAGAGAGAGAGAGAGAGAGAAGAAGGACTGTAGGAGACAATAAGAATGGGTTGAGTGAGACCGAGGAATAATAAAAGAAGAAGTGAGAGAAAGGTGGGGAGTAAGGTGGAATGAGAGAGAACAGGGAGATGGGAGAGAGGAACAGAAGGAGGAGAGGCAGAGATAACGTGTAGGTGAGGTTAGGAGTCTCTCTCTCTCTCTCTCTCTCTTCATTGGTGTTCAGGTTAGCTTCTCCCCTCACGTACCGGGTGGTATTGGAGAGAGAGAGAGAGAGAGAGAGAGAGAGAGAGAGAGAGAGAGATGCAATGGTCTGGGGGTGGCGAAAATGAAATGAAGTAATTCGTCGTTATGGTGAGGCGGGTAAATAGAGGAGATAAGCTGGTTGGGACAAAATATCAAGCCTGTATAGACAATCGTTACAACAGGTATTTTGTGTGATATATAAAAAAAAATAAAGTTGTTTAGGCGTAATTTTTTTTTATCCTTTCAGTACCATGACGTGTTTTATGTTCTTTTTGCCTGCAGAGGATTTCGTTCAGTTAAGGAAGGACCTGTTGTGGTGGCGGGGGTGAAGGAAGCTGTGTCTGTCCAGGTGCAAGTCTTTAGGTGAATATAGTCGTGTGGCGGCGGCAAGAACAAGATTATAATGCAAATATCGTGATGGAAATTACATGGTGCCTCAGATAATTATTAGTCTATTAGTATGATAATGGTTAGTTCATGGAAGACACTGTTGACCCCTTCTGCTTGATGATTTTATTATTGCTATCTCCAGACGATTTTATTTAGGTGAGGGGAGCATCCTCGTAGTGAAGGGGCTGATGATTGAACCCAACCTAACCACTTCGAGAATAATTTATGACGTGTTTGCCTGAAGGGGTTCATTGTGGCAGAGGAGTGGAGGAAAGTTAATAATTAGAATAAATACTGAATCGTGAGTTGGATATGATAAAGTACGTATGGAGAGTGTGGGGAGCTGGTTTACAGTGTTGACAGCGGCATTATGTTCTGGCCACTCCACTTCCCACCCTGCTGACGTTATAACTGTGTGTGTGTGTGTGTGTGTGTGTGTGTGTGTGTAAGGAAGGAATGAGTGTATGTACGGCATGTACAGTTTGTGTGTATGTGATTGAGTATGTTACCTTTTGAGTTAGTAAGTTGATGATAACTGAAACTAGATGTGATGAGAGTTATATATTTAGACTAATGTAGAAATTGATTGTAAAGTAGGACCGATGGTGGTGGTAGTAGTAGTAGTAGTAGTAGTAGAAGTAGTAATAGTAGTAGTAGTAGTAGTAGTCGTGGTATTAGCAGTAGTACAGTAGAAGTAGTAGCAGTAGCAGCAATGGTATTAGTATTAGTATTAATAATAATAATAATAATAATAATAATAATGATAATAATAATAATAAAGTGAGAGGATGAGTATAAAGCAAATTTAAAAGTGTGTGGTTGTTGTGGCGAGGGTTAGGTCAGTGAGTGGTTAGCAGTGCATGTTGTATCCTAGACTGCATGTTGTGCTGACTGCAGTGGAAGGATGCTGTTGTAGTATGAAGGGCGGGCATATGCAATAACAGAAAATGAAATAATAATAATAATAACAACAATAATAATAATAATAATTCCTTCTTCTTCTTCTAATTATTATTATTATTAGTTATTATTATTATAATTGGGAGCGCTCACCATCCACTCACTCGATGTAGTGCTGCTCTAGGGTGTCTGCCTTTTCCTCTCCATCCTTCTTTCCTTCCATTCTCTTCTGTCTTTCTTTCCTTCATTCTTTCCTTGTCCATCTGCCTACGGATGACTTTACACTCCCTCTTCTGTCTTTCATTCCTTCATTCTTTCCACTTCCTTCAGCCTGTGGGTGACTCTACACTGAGTGACAAGCCAAATGGTTTCCTGTGCACCAGGAAACCATTTACTACGGTGGGTGGTAACCATATAACCAAATTTTGGCGCCTGGTGGTTTAGTAGGTAATTATGCGCTCTAATCGGATTGAGCCGATGTAGGTTTATATCCAAGGGGTGGTTGGGGTTGATTGCTCATGTAATGCCACTCAGGGATGAGTGAGGCTGGTCACTCTCATCTTAAATGTCGAGACCAACTGCCTAGCCCCGGGCTCCTACGCTCCTCATGGGGGAATGTAGGATTGGATGATGGATGGATGGATGGATTATTATTATTATTATTATTATTATTATTATTATTATCATTATTATTATACTGATATCAGTAACAATACCTGTAGTAACTACTCATACATTCTGTTGAACGTGTTGTAGTAAAAAACAGGTTTCTAAAATTATCATCGATATCATCTTGACTCAAAATTCCGGAGTTCAGAAGGGGTGATGTAATCTAAGGCAAGGATTTCTATATTCTTTTGGAATATAAAAGAGGGGAAAAAGGCTACCCCCAGACTCAACAGACGTATGTGGCCTTAGCCTTGCCGTGCTGTAGAAGGCTGGTTATGACTCAGGGCGTGGGCAGTGGGTTGGCCATATCGCTACGCCAGTACAAAAGGCTGCTTTCCAAACCCATTGCTCCTGACATATTGGCACTGACTTTTGCGACGTGCGTGGTTACCATCCATCTATCTAAACTACTAAAATTCTCGGTCATTGTGTGTTGTATAAGTTTTATAGCCGGCCATACCGGACCACCCAGGAGGCTCAGAGTTTGGGTACAGGGGTAGCTCAGCGTGGGGAAGCACATAGGCATAGTGGTGTTGGCCTCGGGGCAGTTTTGAGGCCATGTTGTTATGGGATCGAGACCGTGATGGCCAGAACTGCCTTTAGGAGGCCAAATTTATGGTTAACCTCTGAGGATATTTCGAAGTTGTCTTTAGATCTTTCAATTTCCCATTTTTTTCTGATGCAGTAGCTTGAGCAAGTGTATCCTTGTCCACGTGGTGGCAATGATTCCCGCTGCCAGCAACGCGAGTCCTCGCCGGGCACTAGCCGGCGACGCTGGCTAGGTTTTTCTGTATCCTTAAGATGCAGCCTCCAGGGATATGTGCACTGTAGCTCCAGCCTCGGAATTTACTGGCCTCAGTTCTGGATCTGGTAAAATCGTCATATCAATAATGAAACTAGCAATGATAATTACTACTGCTAATACTACTACTGGTAAAAAAAAAATGAAAATAAAAATATTTATTATAATGATAATCTTTACAATAATAATAAACATTAACATAAACATAATAATAATAATAATATTAATAATAATAATAATAGATAAGAGTAATGATTAATAATTATTGTAACCGATATTGTTCTAAAGACACTCGAGTAATAATAATAATAATAATAATAATAATAATAATACCCGATAAGAATAATGATTAATATTGTAACCGATATTGTTCTAAAGACACTGGAGGGGCATAGAGATACAAAACACAAGTATTCCGTATTTAAAGGGATCTATAAAAAATAAATAAAAATAAAGTTACTTGGAATGTAGGTGGTCACCTGACAGGTAATTGTGCTTATATCGCACAGTCAAGCGGTGTGTGCATATAGTGTATGAGACAGTGATTTTGTACAGTGTGTGTGTGTGTGTGTGTGTGTGTGTGTGTGTGTGTGTGTGTGTGTGTGTGTGTGTGTGTGTGTTCCTGGTATGATTTGGAGAGTCCGAGAGTACCAGAGACAGAGGGATCAAGAGGGGTGGATGGGTGGGTTGTGTGTCTGTAGTGAGCGTGCCTGGTGTGCGACGAGATGGTTTCTGCTGGACTTCCTCCTCAGGCAGCCGGAAGCTGCAGGTAGAATTCTTCGGCTACCTACCCTAGTGGTGTTGGAGGTAACTGAATACCACGCCGACGATTGACCTGAGGCGCTGGGTTACTTCTGGGGGACTGACTTGGAAGAAGTTGGCTTAGGGTTCACTAGAGGAGGAGTCTGATATTGCGATTTAGTCAGGACGAAAGGTTGCCCTTCATCTCGAGAGTACACTGGACAGCTCAACAGATCTGAACAAGAGTGGGAGCTTTGTCTCGAAGTGACCTGAAATGAAATGACTCTGAGATGAGGCTGAACCTATAAATGAGTTACTGCTCCGAATGTATGACGGTCCGTGCCACGCCAAATGTAGCTGGTTTTGACTGATAATTTGAAGTGAGGCTCGGGACAGCGGGCACTGTCTCAGTGCCGAACAGCAGAAGGTTGGAGGTTACACTGTGCTTACTGCCTTTGCCCACGTGCTCCAGCTCCAGCCAGGTTTTTTGCGTCACTGTTGGGGTCGTCGCTGCCATAAGATGAGGTGGAGTGAGCTGGAATCTCGTATTCTAAGTCAAGTAGTCAAAACGAGGGTTTCTTGTGGAGGTGGGACGACGTGAGGCCATGTCCGCCATCCTTATCTAGTTCGTGCTCCCTTTGGATCTGCAAGAAAAGGTAACTCCTCTCGGCTGTGCTGTGGGTAGACTCGTTAAAGCCGGCAGTGGTGAGTTTTTTTTTTTTTTTATGTGAGGAAGAAGGAACCAAAGGCCACGAGCCCGCAATAACTGTTCCTTCCAAGAGAAAAACAAAATACAAGAGAGAGCCAAATTCAAGATCCGATCATTTCGAGATGCCTGGACACACTGCTTTTGAAAGACTGGAGGTCATAGGAAGCAGGAAATACAGACAAAGGGAGACAGTTCCAGAGCTGACTTGTTGCATAAATGAAGGACTGGGAGTAACGGTTAACTCTTGCATTAGAGAGTTGGACAGAAAAGGGATGAGAGTTTGCTGCTAGATGGGTGCTACGCGCCCGTCGTAGATGTGGAGGAATACATGCAGACACTTCAGAGGAGAAGTGACCATTGAAGTAGCGATAGAAAAGAGATAAAGATGCAACAGTGTGGCGAGGAGACAGAGGTTGAAGGGAGTCAGTAAGAGGAGGAGAGTTAATGAGACGAAAAGCCTTTGGCTCCACCCTATTGAGAAGAGCTGTATGTGGGGAACCTCTTCACATATGAGAGTTGTACTCCACACAGGGGCGGATAAAACCCGTGTGTAGAGTCAACAATTGTGCAGGGGTAAAGAAGGAACAGAGTCGGCTTAGCACACCCAATCTCTTAGAAGCAGATTTTACAAGAGATGTAATATGATCTTTCCAAGATAAGTCCCAAATAAATGAAACCCCAAGCATGTTGAAGGATGATGCAGGATTAAGCTGCATGTTATTAAACATTAGTGGGTACACCTATGGAAGATTTTGTCGGGTTGATAGGTGTAAGAACTGAGTCTTTGATGCATTAAAAACAACAAGATTATTTTTACCCCAGTCAGAGATACGAGCCAAGTCAGACATTAGGTGTGCCATAGCCTCATCCCTTGTTTGTTGAAGTAACTGCTGAGATGGACGTTGTGGGAACCGAATGGAAAGGTGAAGAGTGGAGTCATCAGCGTATGAGTGGATAGGGTTAGTGTATTTATTTCTAGGTTTATCTCCGATTCTCACCTCGTCCCTGGGACTGCGTCGAGGAACGTCTTCCTTCTGCACCGGAACAGTGGTACAAAACACAAACCGTAGCCCATAATATTTCCGTTCAACCACTACCAACTGTGTAAACTGTCATTTTTAAAAATCCGTATTTGTAGTTTCACACCGAAAACAACATGAGACCTGAACTGTGGTTTGTGTGCGATGGGTATTACTTTGTATGTCTGCCACTGTACAGACGATAAAAAAAAGTATTGCGCCGGTGTACGAGTAGTACGATCATATCTGAAATGATTATTATAGCTTGTGTAGTCCCAGGAAAATTAATTGATTAATTACCGTCTGAATATGCATTCAGTAACAATATCAACCACAAATTGTCACAAGAAACCTATTTGTAACATGTAAGCAAGTTTGACAACATGGTGGACATTCATCAAACATTTCGAGAGTCCGTCGAACGAGGCGTCAAATTGTTTCGGCCCAAATGTGCACCGATACTTTTTTTTTTTTTTTCTTATCGTATGTACGTCATTGTGTGATAGTGTGTAAACATTCCAATGTTCGGCATGGGTGAGTGCCCCTGCATGTGTGATTATGTACTCGTACCTCAATGTGGGTATGTTTCTGGATGTCTAGGATTATATATATATATATATATATATATATATATATATATATATATATATATATATATATATATATATATATTTAGGTGTGGATGTGGGTGTTTCTGGGAATTTTTATGTCATTATTTATGTGTGTGTGCCTGAGTGTGTGTATGTGTGTGCGAGGGCAAGGCTTGGGTAGACGGTAATGAATATGCAAATATCTTCCAAAGTTCCATAGCGTTGGTGAGTGAGAGATGAGTGTCCTGGTGGTGGATGTGGTTGTTGTGGTTGTGGTGGTTGCAGTTGTTGTGGTTGTGGTGGTTGTGGTTGTGGTGGTTGTGATTGTGGTGGTTGTGGTGGTTGCAGTGATTGTGGTGGTTGCAGTGATTGTGGTTGTGGTGGTTGTAGTGGTTGTGGTTGTGGTTGCGGTGGTTGTTGTTGTGGTGGTTGTGGTTGTGATGGTTGTGGTGGTTGTGGTTGTGATGGTTGTGGTGGTTGTGGTTGTGGTGGTTGCGATGATTGTGGTTGTGGTGGTTGCAGTGGTTGTGGTTGTGGTGTTTGCGGTAGTTGTGGCTGTGGTGGTTGCGATGGTTGTGGTTTTGGTTGTGGTGGTTGCAGTGGTTGTGGTGTGATGGTTGTGGTTCTGGTAGTTGTGGTGTTGTGATTGTTGTGGTGTTGTGATGGTTGTGGTGTTGTGATGGTTGTAGTGGTGGTTGTGGTTGTGGTTTTGTGATGGTTGTGGCAGTGGTTGTGGTATTGTGATGGTTGTGATGGTGGTTGTGTTGTGATGGTTGTGGTGTTGTGATGGTTGTGGTGTTGTTGTAATTGTGGTGTTGGGTGGTTGTAGTGTTGTTGTAGTTGTGGTGTTGTGGTTGTGGTGTAGTGATGGTTGTGATGATGGTTTTGCTTGTGGTTGTGGTGTGTTGTGGGGCTGTAATTTTTGGTTGTGGTATGCATTTCGTTTGGAGGACTCGACCTGATGTGGTGTTGTGTAGCTGTGGTGGTGGTGGTGTAGTTGTTCTGTGTGTCGTAGTTGTGGTGATGGTTGTGTGAGGCTGGGCTAGTGCGATTCATGGTTATGGTGGTAGGATGATAGAAGTGACATTATAAGTGATGGTGTGATGACTATGGCGTGGCGTTGTTGTTGGCCGTGGTAGTTGTGTGGATGATGAATGGCATGACTGTGGTGGAGGTAGTAGTGTGTGTGGTTGTGACTGTGGTGGTGATAGTAATATGTGGTTGTGACAGTAGTGGTAGTGTGTAGTTGTGGTTGTGGCTGTGGCAGTAGCGTGTGGCTGTGATGGTTGCAAGAGGTAACATGTGGTTCTAGTGGTGGTAATAATGTGGTTGTGGTTGTGGTGGCACTAGTGATGAGGGTTGTAGTGGGGTTAAATATTAGTGAGCTGAACTGCTTTATCTTCTCACATTTAAGCAAACTGGGACTCCGAATCTTACTCCCTAGTCTTGCTGCACAGCTCTCCCTTAACTCACTCCTGCTAAATGGTTCCTCAAGCACTGGCACTCACTCCATACTCCCTTCTCTCATTTTTCTTCGTTGTCTCATAGCCGGATTTTCTTTCACATACTACCATATATACTGTACATCTCTTGTTAACTCTCTCACCCTACTATGACTCGCTCTGTGCTGAATATATATCGTCTGGCGTTAGCTGGGTTGGCCGAATTGGAATACAAGAACTGTTCCGAGAGGGAGATTTAACTAACTCATATTCACTCCATAAGTTTATCACACTTTATAGTCTTCATCACTACATAGCCTCCAGCCTTTTTCTTGTATATCCAACGTAGCGCACTCTCTCCTGCCTGCATCGCATCATAACTCCCGTATTCATTCTCCATTATTCTTTCACACTCTTCCTCAGTATCCCACGTCTAGCCCTACACACATTCCCTTTCCTCACGCGTTCTTCCTCTATGCATCTCTACTTAACTCTTCGTAGCTCACTTTCCATCACATCCCTTCAAAGCTCTCGCTAACTCACCCTCCATCATTTTGCCACATCATGCGCTCTTACACCATTCAACACCATCTGACTGCCAACCCTCCACTTATAGGTCTTCGCGGATGGTCTTTTATGCGCTCAACTTTTCGCAACTTTCCCCTCATTCATCCTGTCTTTTTCACCACCTTACACTCTATCTTATACCAAACTTTCTACTCATACACTGATCCTTGCGCTCTCTTTCAGGTGAATATTATCATTTGGTGTTTGCCAGAATATTATAGTCGAGTTGACGTTACCTTGAGATGGTTAATGGAGACAGTATTAACACACTCAGGTTTCTGTACACATTACGCACCCTCATCTGAATAAAATCGTCTGGTGTCAGCCAAAACACAGCCGTGCCGTGGATTTGGCGCAACCAGGAAAAGGGTAATATAAAACTGCCTCTGGTTCCCCCATATTCGCACTCAGTCACTTCCCACACCTCACGTTAAACTTACATCCCTTCACAAACTTCTCACTACTCTATCCCTTGCATTTTTCACCACTACGTCACTTTCAGGCATACTCTCTGACGCGCTTCATCAAGTGCCCTTCATCACATACCCTCCCGATATCTATTTCACTTATCATGGACACTCGGAGACAAAAGTTTGCTTACTATTTCACTGCGACTATTTTACATTTGAAGCAGGTCCGCCGCTTTCCTTCCTGACTCATCACATCAGAATCATCGAATGGCAACTAACATGGCAAGTCTTGATAATAGCCACTAGACGAGAGTGAGAAACAGAAGAGATGAAATAGGTTCAAGGTGTCTTTTGTTTCCGACTGTTTCTTCCCCGGCTTTACGCTCTCGCACACATAAATCGTCACCCATCCACTTGCTCCGATGACGTAGTAGTTTAGTCCAGTTCTGCTACCACCTGGCGAATTTATTTGACTTGGGACAGACTTCTGGCAGTGAAGAAGTTAATGAATTTTATATCTATCTCCTCCGGTCCGAAAAGTCTTCCAATCTGATTTTATGTTGCAATAATTGAATGTAAACACGTCACCGGACCGAAGGAGTGAGGTCATTGAGTTGGTCAACCCTGAATGGGCGGTAGGGAGCAGGTAGAAACTAAATGGTGGTCGCCCAGAATGCTTGATGTAGGGGCGGCCACCAACCACCCACAAGATGTAGCGCTACCATTACGTATCTCTAGTGTGAGTCAGGACCCACCTATACCAGGTCAGCCAGCCTGCTCTGTTCGCGCAGGGGATTAATGGGGGAGTGAGGTGTAGTGACGTCAGCTTCGCCTCTCGGTCACCAGCACTGCCGCTAAGCCCAGTAGAAAAGCTTACTGTCTTATCATTTGATGAAATGAGCCTTGCTAAGCAGTGGAGCTACGATAAAGCAACAGACACACTCTATAAGCCGCACAAGAATGTACAAGTTGTCATGCTAAGAGGCTTAGCTAGTAAATGGAAACAGCCAACATATTTTGCATCTGATGAATCAAATATGCATAAGATTTTGTTAGAAATAATTAAGAGTGTAGAGTCAGCAGGATACCCTGTTGTAGCAGTAGTGCATGATCTGGGACCTTGTAATATGCGGGTATGGAAAGAATTTGGTATTGATCCTATAAAAACTAAGAGGGTATCCTTCAAAAATCCATGTGCTGAAAGAGAAATATATCTTTTTGCTGATGCGCCTCACCTGAAAAAGCTCGTCCGAAACAATTTTCTTGATTCTGGTTTTGTTTTGGACAGTGGAGACTTTGTTACTGTTGCATGCATAGGGGAAATGCTCGCAAAGACTAAAACTGAGTATGGATTGGCTTATAAATTAAGTGACCTTCATCTTAACGTACATGGACAGCAACGGCAGAGAGTTAAGTATGCTGCACAGTTGTTGTCAAAGACCTGTTCAAAGTCTCTACAGTATGTAGGTGACAAGGGTCTTTTGGAGAGCAAGAATTGGAAAACAACTGCCGAATTTATTTCATTGGTAGATGAATGGTTTGATGTGATGAACTCGTCTATGTACAGTGACAAAAAAGAGCGTTGTGCATATGGAATGAATTTGGTAATGCAGGTAAACATTTTAGATAAAATGATTGATGTCATGGAAACCATGAGAGTAGGTAACTCAAAGTCATTGTACAATTTTCAGAGAGGAATAGTTTTATCAAGCCTTTCACTTAAAAGACTGTTCCATATGTTGAGAAGTAACTACAATCTTGAATTCATAATGACCAGAAGACTGAATTAGGACTGCATAGAACATTTCTTTGGGTGTATAAGACAAATGAGTGGACCTCAGGATCACCCGGATGCAGTCAACTTTATATATAGACTGAGAAAGTATGTGTTGGGAAGGGATATTCAGTTAGTCAGTGAAGCAAAAAATATAAGTCTAGGAGATGAGACCGATACATGTTTGTTTGATAAGACTGTGCCACGTGAAACCTCCAAACATGTTGATTCAAGTGACCGTGAACTGGCTCTGGAAATTTGCCTAACGAGTTTAGTATTCAAGAATTTGGAGTTAGATATTGATAAGGAAAATGATGACATATCTGAAGAAATCAGTGAAGATAATCAAATTCTCTCACCTGGAAAGGTAAATGCAATATCTACTGGCAGTGTTATAGAAGATGAGTCCTTGTCATATATAGGTGGCTACATTGTTAGGAAATTCTCCCACAAGTATCCCCATTTAGGATATAGGGCAGGGGACTGCGGAAAAGATAAATCATGGACAGAAGTGGTTAGCAGAGGACAACTGTATATGCCATCAGAAGAGTTTTCTTCTCAGTTACATATAATGAGAGAAGTATTCAAATCTACTCAAGGTGACGGTCCGAGGGAAGGTCCCAGATGTGTTAGGACTCTATCCTCAGAGATAGAAAGCACTGGAATATGTTTACCATCAGACGGAGTTGAATTTTTTGCTAGAATATCAGTATTCCTTAGGATGAGACATTTAAATAAAATTATTACCTTCAACAAACAAAAGGATGCCTGTAGAAGCCTGTTAAGAAAAAAGAGCAAAATAATGTCATAAATTATCTTGTGACACAGAGCTACGGCATTAATACTGTGCTATGTTTAACCAGTACAAGCTCACATTATTATTAGACCATATATTTTCATTCTTAGGTTAGTTATTAGGATTATATTAATGTGTGTATTTTTTTCTCTGTAAATTATTTTGTCTTATAAGCCATGAGTAATGAACACGGTTAGTTTCAGCTTAACTGTTCATTGTAGCTGTCACACTCTCTTACTGCATTTCCTTGTATTCAGTTTATAGAAATAAACTGTTAATTTTATAAGTTTATTAATAACTTGTTTTTTTTATTACCCTTATGTTTTATAAAAAAAAAAAAAAAGTGATAGTAACAACAGCTGATCAAAGAGAAGTGAGAGCGTGTGGAACCTGAAACTCCCTTCACTGAGAGGAGAGGCGAAGATGACGTCACTAAGCTAGCCTGCGCGAGACGGGCTTATTCTCGTCCCCTGGCTGGCTGACCTGGTATAGGTGGGTCCTGGTGTGAGTAAGAAGCCCGTTGTCCTCTCGGAGCTCCAGAAACCATTTACTACTTTGGGTGGTAACCTTATAATCAAATGTAAGCTTGGTGCTCATGTGAGCTAAGGTGCTGCACCCGGATGTGGCTACTGGCCTATACGTGATTATATCTGAGTGAAGGTGGGTTTAATTATTTTTATAATGCCAGTCTGGGAACGAGCGACTGGTTACTTGTATTAAATGTGCGAACTAAGTAGCCTAGCCCAGGCCTCTTTTTTTTTTTTTTTTTATGTGACCGACTCTGGGCATAGGCTTCACAGCCTGCTTTCAAGGCCCAGTAGTCCTCCTACGTACCGCACACCTCTACATGTCACCACTTCGGCGCTAACACCCACCGTCCATACTGAATACATGCTAGGGCTGTCTCATACAGGACTGGTGTACTGGTATTAGCGGGGGTATTTTTACGACATGTCGGCGAGCCTTCTGGTAGATTAGTAAAGTCTGATTTTATGAAATTCAAATCCTTAAACTGTTCCCTGCCTCAGCGGGATTTGAACTCTGGTCCGTCAGGACTGCAGGCCAACTTTCTACCGATTGAGCCACCGCCTCCCCCTCCTGCTTCTTAGGGGGCAGTAAATAATTGAATGACAGAATAACTGCTAATTTTTGTTAATTATATTGATAACACACTTGTATTAGCTGTCTGTGTTGACATCATTGCCATTTAGACTGATACTGAAATGTTCCAGACTAGATGGCCGTCACACTGAAATGTGTTTCGTCCAGCCCCATGAAAAACTATTCGCTTGTAGTGATCTAGCCTATGACAGATCCTGATAGCATTTTGATTTTACTTGTGGAGCCGTTTATCAGGTATTTATTTTAGCTGCTGTCTTTTATAGTGATGTATAACTGCACTGGGAACGCGACAATAATGCATTTTCGGTGTGGTTACAATATTTTTTTTTTATCATAACATCGTGATAACGCACTTCTTGTATTACGAAGAATGATGAAGTAATTATATATTTATGGGAATTTCAGGTTATGAAATTTTTAGAACTTATATAATGGTCATGCATGATGTCCTGCTTGACCTCCCACCCCCCCAAAGAAAATATGTTGTGTATTTTAAATACTGTATGTGGCAAAGCCATTCGATTAGTGTGAATTTTTTTCAAAAGATATTCATAATGAATGATATATTACAAATCTATTGATGGCGCATCAACAGCCATTGTTTCTTGGAGGATTGTGCTTGACCCACCGCTTCAACTTGCTGACGTAATACATGCTTCATCTTGCTGCCTTCATATTACTGTATATTTAAGTGGATTCCTCGTGTACTGACCTGGTTGCTGGACGCTGTATCTTACGCCTTCAGTTAAAGAAAAAAGTAGGCTATCTTAAGTTGAACAGAATCGTACGGGGATGGCAAGAATAGAATATAGAAGCGTCATGATGTCAACCCCTTCATTCTGAGGACGGATTCTTCTATTCTTGCTGTCATTGGACGATTTTATTTAGCTTGGAAGAGCACCTGAGAAGTGAAGGGTGAGTGACGGCTGTATCTCACCCTTATAACTGCAAAAATCCCTCCCAGTATGAACAAAAAAAAAGTTGATGATGGTATGAATAAACTTTAATATGCGTCATCGGACTGAGAGGGTTAACTCATCATTTTCACCGTCACGCACTCTCCATCTCACAGTACTCTCCACTTTTATAACCTTTACCATACACTCTCCCACACCCAACTCTCACACATTTTGTCACATTATTCTGATGGCCTGTTATTCATCCCTGTCTTGCCACCTCCAGTCTTTTTTAAATTTAGTTGAGGAGACACTTCGAATTACAGGGACAGATACAGCTTACAGTGATGCCTTCAGTACAGAGCGTCTCCCTCCCTCCAGTGGACTTACATCGTTTGGAGGCAGTAAGTCTTAATCCGTAGAATATGTTCCCTGACTTATGGCTCAGTACATTTTCTTACACCTTCCCAAAGTTGCCTCGATATTGTATGTGCATTTCTTCAGGTAGGTCCCCACACCGAAACCTTCGCTTTCCCAGATCACATATTTCGTCGCTGTTTACACTCTCCCACACTCAACTCTCCATTCACGTTACCTACGCACTCCCCAATACTCAGCCCTCCATGCACCCTACCTACGCACTCTCCCACACCCAAATCTTTACATTCGCATCTCCTTTTACGCTGTCACATGCAACTTCCCACTCTCCTCCATGCACCCTCACACCCTCCTGATCTTCCTTTCTGAGACGCTCACTTGTCCAGCCTCCCCTCAGCATCTCACCACTCGCCGCGGCTTATCCAGGTCTCCTCTGTGTTCCCCGCCTCCCACGCACACTCGTCTTCCCGGTATTGCGTCGCTTTATACGTCCCATCCGTGTTTAGCTTAGTCCACCACATGACTTTTTTTTTTCTTTGCTACATTCTTGCAACTAACAGACGGTTTTTACTCAACTTTGAAGGGATCGCTAGTAGTAAGGGGGTTAGTAGGGTATATCTAAGCCCTCTAGTTCGTAAAGTCTCTCCACACCTGAATAAAATCGTCTGGAAATATCTAGAATTAACCTATAAACTACGTGACCCGAGTGAAGGGGTCAGTGCACGTACTCGCCGCGGACTTCCCCAAGCTTCCCAGGTATTTTATCATTTAGCCTTTCAGGATAGTGGCGTACTTTTTGCTGCATTCTTGCCACTACCAGACGATTTTATCCATCTTAGGGGAGATTCTGCGAACTGGAGAGGTTAGATGCAGCTGTCATTATCCCTTTCTTTATCAGCCACCTCCCATGTACTGCATTAAAAAAAAAATGGAGAGAGCTAAAGTAATATCTATAATACGTCATCGTTTTTAAAGGGTTAAGGGTGTATACTTAAAGGTTAAATCCCAACGAGAAAGACAGCCACAGTTCTTTATAAATAACTGTTTAACTCCTTCGGTTCTTAGCTTTGATCAGCGTGCATGTCACACTGCAGAGTAGCGTTAGTAATGGTTCAGAGAGGCCAAGCATTGTCTGACTATGTGATGCGCTTCAGAAATTAGGGGACTTGCCTTCCCTATGGCCATTTACTTTTTGGCCCCTTCACTCCGATGATCCTCCCCTCCCTCCCTCTGCCACCTCTCAGTGTCTCTCCTTCTGTGTGTGTGTGTGTGTGTGTGTGTGTGTGTGTGTGTGTGTGTGTGTGTGTCAGTTTATTACTGCTACTTCCACACACTATTCTTCAGCTTAGGAAAGGCCTATCGATTTAAAGGTTATATATGGCTTACCGAATCTGAATATTTTTATAATACGAGTATAGTCACCAGGAAATAACAAGAATAGAATGGAAAACTGGTCATTGCGTTGAAAGGTTTAATCATAGCTCTCCTTAGTACACGTCATCCGTGAATATCAAGTGTACCCTGCCGCTCACTTGTTCACTCTTGCTCACTTTCTTACATTTTTTCTTCTTCTCTCAGCCATGTATTACATTGACTTTCTCTCTTGAACATTCATGCTATTTTATGTAGCTTTGTAATATGTCACGCTATTTTATGTAGCTTTGTAATATGTAGTCTTGTCGAAGTGTAGGAGTTGGATATGGCATTCAGTACCCCCTTTATTATAACGCATCCTTTCAGAACTGAATAAAATTGCCTGGACATAAAAGAAAACTTTTAAAAAGTCTCCACACTGAAGGAGTTACATCCATCTTGTACAGTCAAAGACAAAAGTCGTGTCCCGGTTTTGTCCAAAGATTAAATTAGTGTAACAAGCAAAACATTATGAGTGCCTACCACAGTTACTTATTTGTGGTTGGCTAGCGTGACTTCTCAAGCTTCATATCTGCTGCTGATGGAATGACGGTATAATCAAACGCTGGAAACTTCGAAGCCTAAACGCCCATTCACGAAAACTGCTACGTCCGAGAGACAAAATGTGAACCATATTCGGTCAGGCGATGATTGCCTGGCAGTTACATCTTATATTTTACCACTAAACTTTAAGTACGGAGAGGGCAAAAACAAACATCCAGGTACTAGGAAGATGAGACAGGGCATGATATACCATTATTTAGGGGCAGATAATACGAACAGTTAGTAACATTGGGTGTACGCAGAGCCACAGGAAGGTGGACTAACAATTTTGGGAGGAAGGCACAAAGGAGACCTATCATCGTTGACGTCGCCCTCTCGCAACCACAGAAATATAGGACCAGGAAATAATCACAACGATAATAAATTTGCCGGCAGTATTTATGCCGTAAGGAATGAATTGTACCTAGAATGAAGCACACAAATAGTTGTGCGTTTTGGTTATCTGTTCAAACTCCAGCCTGTGGGATTCATTACACCACTCATAGCAAAACATTCAGTTATCATTATTCAGTAACTCTCTTCATAGGTAGAAAAGAGAAATTACCAATATGCCGGGAATCGAACCCGGGACTCTCAGGTGAGAGCCAGGCAGCATACCACTACACCACGACCAGGTAAAAGTTAACTGACGTTGTCACAATCTTGTAACCAACGTCCCTCCGCCCCCACTGTGGGCATCAAGAGGATGAGTTAACCCCCTGGCACTCGGGCAAGTAGATGCTTTTAATCTATCCCAAACACTTACGGCAAGTCAGAATGAAGAGAGAACCTGATTTTTTCCTGGAAAAATCATCAGAGTTCTCTACCATTCTGACTTGAACCGTAAGTGTCTCTGGGATAGATTAAAAGCATCTACTTGCCACGACCACGTAAAAGTTAACTTACGTTGTCACAATCTTGTAACCAACGCCCACAGTGGGGGCGGAGGGACGTTGGTTACAAGATTGTGACAACGTCAGTTAACTTTTACCTGGTCGTGGTGTAGTGGTATGCTGCCTGGCTCTCACCTGAGAGTCCCGGGTTCGATTCCCGGCATATTGGTAATTTCTCTGATGATTTTTCCTGTGTAAAAAAAATACAGGTTCTCTCTTCATAGGTAGAATAGTTTGGTTTTGTTTGATGACAATGACAGATAATGACTCACAGCTTATCATTACCAACTGAAGACAGGTGAGAGGTGCGACAAGCTGTGGTGAAAAAAAAAGAAAGAGTGAGTGGATAGGAAGCATAGACCTGGAGGAAGTTGAGAGAAGGTAGAGAGAGTTACATGTAGAGAGGAAGAGAGAGGTGAAAAGGTTAGTAAGAGACAGTAGGAAGAGAGTGAATGGGAAATTTGGAAGGACTCTGAGTGTAAAGTGGAGGGAATATAAGAAAATGTTCTGGAAGGAGGTAAAGAGACTAGACAAGGTGATAATATAGTTAGTAGGGGAGTAAAAGATAAAAATGGTAGATTGATGTTAGAGAAGGGAGAAACAGTGAGCAGATGAAGAGAACACTTTAAGGAATAGTTAAACATAGAAAATGAAAGTAATGCGAGCATATGTGGCTGGGGAATGGCTGGGAGAAGGTGGGAGGTGAGAAGTGAGGAAGAGATCAGTAGGATGGAAATAGTGAAAGCGATGGAGAACATCAAAATGGGGAAAACCCCAGGAATTGATGAAGTGTTTGGTGAAATGTTGAAACATGGGGGAGAGATAGTAGTAGAAAGGATATGGAAGATGTGCAGATTGGCCTGGGAGGAAGGTAGAGTCCCAGCGGATCGGAAGTCAGGTATAATTATTTCCCTGTGGAAAGGAAAAGGGGAAAAAGAAGTGTGTGGTAATCATAGGAACATTTGTTTTTTTAGTGTAAAAGGAAAAATGTATGGTAAGATACTTGTTGGGAGAGGGAAATAGGAAGAATCAGTCGGAGAAGACCAGGGAGATTTTAGGTTGTGCAGATTAGATATTCATCCTTAGGACGTTGGTTGAAAGGTTTCCAGTGAGGGGAAAGAAGTGGTCCGTAGCCTTCATGGATTTGGAGGAAGCATTTGACAGAATGGATAGACAAGGAATGTGGAAAATAGTAAGAATATATGGAGTAAATGGGAAGCTGTTGAATGTCGTGAAGAGTATGTATGAGGGTGCTAAGGCTGCAGTGCGTGTGGATGGTGAACTGAGTGATTTTCTCTATATGAATGTTGGATTGAAACAGGGCTGTGTCATGTCTCCATGGTTGTTCAATCTGTATATGGATGGGGTTATAAAAGAGATACAAGGTAGGGCAGTGGATGCTGGAGCGATCCTAATGAGAGAGGGCAGCGTTTGGAAACTTCCTGCACTGTTGTTTACAGATGAGACTGTTGTTATGTGAAGACGAAGGGGAACTGCAAGGCTTGGTGAATGATTTTGGGAGAGTGTGTAAGAAACGGAATCTAAAGGTAAATGTAGGGAAGCGTAAAGTTATGGTCTTCGAGAGCAATGAATTCACTGAATGTATAGCCTAGTAAGGTTGGATGATGAGGAAATGGAAAATGTGAGTGCATTTAAGCATTTGTGATGAGTAAGGATGGAAGTTTGGAGGATGAAGTGCTTGAAAGGGTACAACAGGGAAGAAAGGTTGCTGTTTCTTTGAAAGCATTGATAAGGAATGGGGAAGTGAGCATGGAAGTGAAAAAGTTACTGCTTGACAATATTGTGATACCAACTCTAAAGTATGGAAGCGAAGCTTGGACCTTGTTGGAAGGACACAAGTCAAGAGTGAGAAGAGTGGAAGTGAGTTATCCGAGAGGAGCATGTGGAGTCACATGGAGAGACAGACTGACAAATGAGGAAGTGAAGGAGAGTTGTGGTGTGGATGTGGATGTGATCGAAAGCTTTAGGAGAAATACAGTGAGGTGGTTTGGCCCTGCAGAGAAGATGGAGAGTGAGAGACTGACGAGGAGAATGTATGTGGGTGAAGTGGAGGGGGGGGAGAGGGAGGGGGAGGCCGATGATGATATGAAAGGATGGAGTGGAGAGAGGGTGTGTGTGAGCTGGGTGAGGGCAATGAAATGGCGGGGTACAGGGCGACATAGAGGCGATTTGTTTGCGGCCACCCCTCGCGGAATTAAGGCGTCCGACAATAGATAGATAGATAGACAGGTAAAAGTTAAATTAATAATGAAGTTGAACTGATTTGCCGGCATGTCTTCAGCTAATTGGATTGCAGTGGTGCTGACATGACATCAAAAAAGGGAACATACTCGTATGAAAAACAGTTCACATATATATATATATATATATATATATATATATATATATGGTATACAGTATATACTGTATATCAAGCGTAAGTAGCAGTCAGAAAAAATACAGTATATAGATTTGTTTCTTTCAGCCACAAAAAAACGTTTGCATCCACAGGTTCGTCACGTGGAGCAACTGGCAAATCATGTCAGTGTTGCCAACCGTCCGCATGACACAAAGCACGGCGCACCATGGCTTGAGCCCTTCAGCTGATGATTTCACCAGATTTTACGACACAACTTTTGTCTCTGATTGTACACAGGAGTCTTTTTGCCGACCATTAGATTATTCTTGTATTGATCTTCCCTTACACTTTTCATACACTTCCTTTTCTTTTCTTTTCTTTTTTTTTTTTTTTTTACGTTCGAGTACTCTTTCTCACACGCTTCTTGGCCACTTTCACATCTTTAAACAATTAAGGTGGCAATTACCACTGACCATCTTGCACCCTCCTACCTCACTCTTACCCAAGATTTCCACAGCTTCTGTTTCACGCACACTCACGCCTAGTTTAACACTCACTCTCACTTACATGCACTCTGTCACAGGAACCAGTTTTGTAAATACATATTTGAGCTCCGACACACTCTTTACATACTTTCCCACAGGCTTCCACACACTCTCATACACTTCACTTCTTTTTCGTAACCCCTTCAACCAGAGTAGGTCATTTTGTTATGTTCTTGTTGTCCCCTGATGATTCAGTTCAGCTTGGGATAAACTTTTAAAACCAAAAGGGTTAGATACTATTTACGGTGATTCCTTAAAAACCAGGAGGTGTCTTAGGCAGTGTAAAATGTCTGGCGCAACAAGAACAGACTACAAAACAGTGATGAGTTACGTGATAAAGCAGATATTTGGTCACTTAATCGTCTTTCACATTCACGCATTGTTACACACTCCGCCCTGCTTGCGTAACTCGTATACTTCCATCATATATTTTAATAAAGCCACAACCAGTCCTTACTGCTCATGTTAGGGATGTCCTCTAGTAGTAATGAGGCTGTTGAAGTCTGCATATAATTAAACCATTTTTTTTTCTGAACACAATAAAATCATGTGTAGGATGCAGTAATGAAACAAAGAAAACGGCATCAATTTGAAGCTTTGTTGTTGGTTGATTGTAGTAGTAGTCTCAGGTCCGTCTGAATGTCAACCCAGTGCACTGCAGGCTGAAGTTGCCCCATTCCTGCAGTTCATTCTCCTTCTTTCGGAGGATAGAGAGGAAACTGAGAGACGTTCGTATAACTGTACCGCATTTCACCGAGTCTGGCACCATCAGTGATGTCCTCAACACCTGTAGCATTGATAAAGGTCCTCAACTGGATATACCTTTCTGTTTGCCTTTATATATTTGTTCTCAAGGTAAAACATA
This sequence comes from Coenobita brevimanus, assembly GCF_032717465.1. Taxonomy (NCBI): domain Eukaryota; kingdom Metazoa; phylum Arthropoda; class Malacostraca; order Decapoda; family Coenobitidae; genus Coenobita; species Coenobita brevimanus. The sequence goes on from NC_136967.1 coordinate 29,173,860, forward strand.
GAGGTTTACCCAGTGCCGAGGATTTACATCAACACTACAGACGCTGAGGTGCCAAACTTGGTGAAATGGAGTATAGTCAGTGGAGTTACCCGGTTATACCAGTGTTACCATGTGAAGGCGACCCTCTCCAGCAGCGGTTTGAAGGGGTAAATACATATTTGGACGCTGACACACTCATTTATATACTTTCGTGTCATTGCCCAGCACTTTTCTCACAAACCCGTGTTCTTAACCTGTTGTGCCCAGGACCCGTTAGTGCCCAGGGTTCCTGTGTGTGGAATTTTGCTGGAAGAGTAGGCTACATAGCACAGCGCCCTCCGCCCGTCAGTTCATATTCACCAAAGTCATAGGTTCGTACCCTGGGGTTCCCCATTTGGGCAGCCCCCATTAAAGGACCCTGGGCACCAATGGGTTAACACGTATTTGGAATGATACGCTTTTACACATTTTTTCACACTACCTCGCGCTTCTTAAGTGAGGAAGCATCTCAAGGAGCAGTTGTGACCGCGTGTCTGTTCCGTACGATTTTCGGCGCCAGGTGCTTCACGCTCATAGACTAGCGACTGTAGCGAAGCCACACCGCACCACACCATATCTCACCGTACTTTTTTCGTGTGTGTGTGTCCGACTCTGGGCATAGGCTTCAGAGCCTGCCATCAAGGCCCAGCAGTCCTCCTACATACCATGCACCTCTACATGCCACCACTTCGGCGCTAACACCCACCGTCCATGTTGAATACATGCTAGGACTGTCTCATACAGGACTGGTGTATTGGTATTAGGGGGGGTATTTTCACGACATGACGGCGGGTCTTCTGGCAGATCAGTAAAGCCTGATATAATGAAATTCAAATCCTTAAACTATTCCCTGCCCCAGCCGGGATCTGAACCTGGGTCCGTTAGGACCGCACGCCACCTCTCTACCGATTGAGCCACCGCCTCCCTACACCACACTGAGTCACTCTCCCACACCACATCACACCAAGGGTATTAACCGAAGTGTCCTGAAGCTCCTGCATCAAGTACTTTTGTGCTTCTTTATACTTACTCTCGCTTTCACAAACACTCTTCAGCCTCTTTCACACACACGCGCCCACGCAGGTTATCACTCCCGGCGTTCACCTCAGAGCCAGTACTTCAAATGAAATAAGTCTAAGGATATAGCTTGCCGCGTTGCACTTACCCTGAGGTGGTAATTCAGAGCCTGCCTGCCTGACCGTATTAAGCAGGTGATTGTATGAGGTGGCAGAGGCTGTATTGGCTTTTAGGGGAAACTGTCACCTTACGAGGCCATAAATTAGTTATTGGTCTCTCTATTATTCGGTGGGTCGTAACTGAGGCTCAACGACCCCCCTATCCCATAAGGGTTAGTAGGCTGTGTTTTGTACAATATATATATATATAAACAAAAATGACGATAGCAGCGTTATTTTGATATAATTTTCAGGCACAAATATGAAAAAGATAAAAAAAAAAAAAAGCAGCAGAAGCCTGGTGCTTGAGGGCGCTAAGTCTGTCATTTGTTTGCCGTTGATCCCACAATCACTGGTGTGGGGTGGGGGGCAGGGATGTGATCACACAGCACTTAGCACTTTTTCTAACTGTACTTATAAATGTTCCGAAGTACTGACCTCTTGCTCGGGATAAAAATTTAGTATTCCGTCCCAGGTAACGCCAGTGATTTTCTTCAGCCGAGAGTACGTATGGGATCCTGAGAGTGTTAATATATATTGTGATGTACTGACACATACTAATGTGTGACTTTGTCTCTTTTCCAGGTGAGGGTCGTTGAGGGTGTCCGTATCCATGGTGGGTGAGTGTTTTCTTGTCATGCCTGAATATATAAAAAGAAAGAAAAAAGCCAGCGTATGTCTAAAGCCATACTGTATTTAAACCACTGGGGTTCATTAGCCGTTGATTTTGTTGTATTCTGACTTTCACGAAACTCACTGTACACAGCTTGACATGAAGCAGGTGGTGCATTCTGTTGGTTTAGTGTTGTTACTTCAGACGAATTTTTAAATCTTAACGGAGACATTTTACAGTGAACGGCCAGTGAAGGCTGTCACCAATCCCCAGTTCGGAAACTCTCTCCTCATCCGATTTATTTGTCTGGAGGTATCAAACATAAATATGTCCTCCATCTGGAGTCACGAACATCAGTCTACCTGTAGGTGTGCGGTATCTGTATAGGTTTGACGAAGCGACTGATTTGCCTCTGCTGTCGTACTCCCAACTTGCATGGTCTTTCAAAGAGTATGAACTGGAGTATTTAAATGAAGCTGATGCCAGCTCTCTGAGAAAGGTATAAATTACCCTCAAGTGTTTTGACCACATTAACATTACTTATTAAAAGAATCTTATAATGTAAGCGATTCTTTAGGGATTTATTTGCTTCTTCATGTGAGGTTTTGTTTTGATATATATTTACCTCCGTCTCTCGCTTTGTTTCGAATACCCATCCGTGAGGGAATTAACTTTTACATCTGTAGGAGTAAGGCATTTAGGTAACCACTTGCAGGCTAAGTTGGTTATCTAGTTTGTTCCTTAACCCGCTGAATCAGGTGACTTATCCTATTGTTTTAGTCCTGCCGACCGCAGATGTTTTTATTCATCCTCGAAGAAACGCTTTGTTCTGACTGGGACAGTGAAAACTACACGTGGCATTTCTGGTTCGAAACGTCACTCCCAGACTGAAACAAATGGTTTGAAGGTAATGAGAATGACATTAACAAAACGCCATGAGACTAAAGAGATTCAGCCTCCCTGTAGCAGAGTGATGAATGTCCGTTTGATTATGTACTTGGACCTCGAAGTGAATTTTATTACCGGATATATTTTCACGTGTTTATGCGTCCCAGTTTTCTATTATGTTGATATTGTTTGTATTTGTTTTACTATATTAGCTTCATTTTCTTAAATATTTTCACATTATTATTTATTTTTCTCATCTCTGCATTATCGTTGATATTTATTGCTTCATTTCTCACCTCGTCACTTTTCCTTCCTCTTGGCCTCTCCCACCGTCCTGACCCCTCCCCTCCAACCTCACCATTCGGAGTTTTAATGGGGGTGGTGAAGGGTGAGGGAGAGGAAGGAGGAGGAAGAGAAGGACGTGTGAAGAGAGGAAGAAGTAATGAGAGGGCGGGATGAAGAAGAGAGAGAGGAGACGGATGAGAAGACAGCAAGAAAGAAGCCAGAGAACGAAGTTAGAGTGGAAAGGAGAGATGTGTGAAGGCAAGATGAGGGGAAAGTTTAATGAGGTGTGAAGCGCAAAGGAGAATAACAGTTTTAAAGGCTATTTCTCTTCATTATTACTCACACATAAATTCAACTACGGTTATACCCGCAAGTTGACCTCCCCCACCCACTCATTTTCCCCAGGGCCTTCTTCCTGCATGGACAGACATTCCCTGCATGAACCTATTATCCCTCTTGGACTTACTTTCACTCATGGATTTGTTCACCCAATAATCCTTTTTACGTTCATGGACATGTTTTCCAACTGGACATATTTTATCCTCACTGACCACTTTATCCCCATGGACCTGTTTTACCCATTGACCTATTTCCATCATATACCTATTTTTTTTTTTTTTTTCATGGACCTAATTCCTCCATGGATCAACTTTTCACCATCGAGCTATTTTTCTCAGTGATATACAGTATTTTCCATCACATTGATCTATTATTCCCCAAGGATTTATTTTACCCATGGACCTACTTTCGCTCTTGGACCCACATTCCCAGGGACCTGTCTCCTCCATGGACTTATTTTTATCCATTGAACCCATACTCTGACTTGAGTTCATTTTCCCAGGCAGGCCACATTTCCTATGGGTCTGGTTTCCTACATGCAGCTATTCCTACCATGAACCTATTTACCCCATGGATCTGATCCCCATAAACCAGTTTTCCATTACCCACCCACTCACCCACCCTCCTACAAATCCCACGTCTCCCACCCACCTTACCAACTCCCATGCCACCACCAACCCCGCTCACCCACCGAACATCCTCACCCATCCCACCCGCCCACCCACCAACTATTCTCACCCATTCCACCCACCCACCGACCATCCTTACCCATCCCACCCACCCACCGACCATCCTCACCCATCCCACCCACCCACCGACCATCCTCGCCCACCCCACCTACCCAGTAACCATCGTCACCCATCCCGCCCACCTCTCCGACCATCCCACCCATCCCACCCACCCACTGACCATTCTCACCCATCCCACCCCCCCATCCCAGTCAACCAACCAGTCATCCCCGCCCATCCACCTGCTCTCTCACCCACCCAACCAACCAGTCCCACACACCCACACACACTGCCCACCCACCCCACCCTGTTCACCCAGCCCACCTCACCCACCCACCTACCAGCCCACCTCACCCATCCGTCCACCAAGCTCCACTAGCATGATGACTTCCAAGTTTTCACAGAGAGAGAGAGAGAGAGAGAGAGAGATATTCTTAGCGACTTTAGATGACACTACTCGTTAGTGTTACAGTGGGAACACACAAAACACTGGGTTGAAATGGCCACCTTTTCAGTGGGTTGTGATGGCCTGTGAGAGAATGATACGATAGAAAGTGGTTACTAGACTACAAGAATAATAGTGCAGTTTTACCCCTTCTGTATCATGACTTAATATTTACCTCGCCCGGACGGAGTCCGGCGAAGTATTGTTTTTGGTCGTTTGTTTGTTTGTTTCTTTGTTTGTTGGCAGCATTACAGAAAAACAGCTGAATGAAATTACATGGAACTTTCAGGACATGTGGACACTGGTCTCGAAAGAAAATGATTAAATTTTGGAGGTAATCGAGTGACCCTGAAAGGTCAGAATCAAGGTCACGTAATTTCAGAGGGTTATAACTTGAAACCGGTTGAATATAGAGATATTTACTATTATGAACATACAGGAACTCGTAATATGGGCTTCCATTTGGCACCAAGACTTTTAACCTTGAGGGACCTTGAAAGGTCAAACTCAAGGTCACGGATGTTCAGGGTACTATAACTCGAAAGTGGTTGAAGATAAAGATATTTACTATTATCAGCATATAAGAAGTCCCATAGAGGTTTTTAATTGGTTCTATGAACTTTGACCGCAAGTGACCTTGACAGGTCAAACTCAAGGTCACGGATATTCAGGGGGCTATAACTCGAAACTCATTGAAGATATTTACACTTTTCAAGATATAGGAAGTCTCATATGGGCTTTTATTTGGCACCATGACCTTTGACCTTGAGTGACCTTTAAAGGTCAAATGCAAGATAATGGATTTTCAGAGGGCGTAACTTGAAAACATTTGGGCCATAACCATAGACTTTAATTGTGTACCCTACTGACACTAAATGGCCGTCCCGTTTCAGTATTTAACAGCAATGAAATAACTGCTGTCGGGCGAGGTTTGTCGTGCCTGGCACCACTTGTTCAGTTTGCTCTTACTACCTCGATACAGTTTTATTCACTTAGGTACAAACTCTCGTACTGGAGGGGCTGATAGGGACTTTATCTATCTCCTCCAGTTTGAAAAATAATCTACAAAGAGTAAGAGTTCAACATGAAGTACGCCACGGGAGAGAACAAGTTAATGTGAAATTACATAAAAACAAACGTTATTTGTGGTATGGAAGAGGTCATTTCACTGAATCATTTCACTCTCACGACGTATTATTCACTGTACTACACATGTTTCCACCAGACGACTTTGTTCAAGTTAGGGAGGACCTGTGCCATGAAGGAGTTAACGAAGGCTGCATCCAACCCTTCCCATTCCTAACGTGAATATAATTG
>NC_136967.1:29184667-29374667 GCF_032717465.1 Coenobita brevimanus
CACTCACATACACACTCTTCGTCAGTCTTTCACCCTCCATCCTCTCCACATGGCCAAATCACCTCAGTGTGTTCCTCATAACACTTCCTATCACATCCACATCCACACCACAACGCTCCTTTATATCCTCATTCGTCAGCCTGTCTCTCCATGTGACTCCACAGGCTCCTCTTAAATAACTCATTTCCACTGCTCTCACTCTTGACTTGTGTCCTTCCAACAATGTCCAAGCTTCACTTCCATACGTTAGAGTTGGTATCACAATACTGTCATGTAGTAACTTTTTCACTTCCATGCTCACTTCCCTGTTTCTTATCACTGCTTTCAAAGAAGCAGCAACCTTTCTTCCCTGCTGTACCCTTTCAAGCACTTCACCCTCCAAACCTCCATCCTTACTCATCACACTACCCAAGTACTTAAACGTACTCACATTTTCCAATTCCTCACCATCCAACCTCGCTGTCCGTTCACTGACTTCACCTCTCTCAAAGACCATCACTTTACTCTTCCCTACATTCACCTTTAGATTCCGTTTCTTGCACACTCTCCCAAACTCATATGTATTTAATATATATAAAATATATATGATGTGCTTACTTTTATTATATCTATACACATTTTGTTTTTTATTGCTTGTTACTGTTCATATTACTTCTAAGTAATGGTGACCATTTTTATTTTTGCCACCTGCCTAACCTATTTCTTTTCGTTCTTTTTTATCATTAGGTGGTGTGGCGTGACTATTTTCTTGTTATGTTTTCTATTTCCATATCTCATATGAACTTGTTGGTAGCCATGTTTGACCCACCTTCCTCCCCAGTTATTATTTTTAGATTTTTTGTGCTGTTTTTTTTCCCCTCTATGTACGTTTGTCCCAGCTATGATAACTATTTTTTTTCTTGTCTTCTCATTTCATAATAGGAGCGTTCACAAACTCCCAAAAGTTGCCAGTCTTCGCCTGATAATTTGAAAAATAAAACTGCGGTCCACTAAACTACTGTTTTGTAAGTGTTTCCTTATTCATTTCTTTCATAAGTATAATTTAACGAACATGTTTACTCAATGAAATGAGGAAAAGAAGCTTCAGTGTGATCAAGTTGTAGGGTCATTAAACTAACGAAACTAACCGTCTAAACTGCGGAACAATATGCGTCGTAGCTTAAAACCGATCACTTACATTCCCAGTCATGTTTTTTAATATTGTTTTAATCAAATAATTTATTCAGACATAAATTGCCATATATATACTCACATGAAGTCGTTTGGCTGCAAAATATTTATGGGAATCAGGTGAGAATATTGTATACACGCACCCGCGCCGTTTTGAGGTTGTCTTCATGGAAACATCGGTACTTGGGATTTCGGTCGGCGGCTTCGTCTTCGCATGATATCGGCTTCATAAAGTGAGCCTTCTTTATACCTTACAGTCGGTTCATTCTCTTCAGCATTTTCCAGACGAAATATTAATTTCATTGATAACTAAATGATAAGTGTTTCAAATTAAACATGCAGCGAGAATTCTAAAAATATGTGTTGAATGCCAGCGGACCACTTGTCTTTTTATGCATTATGGTAACTGTTCTACAGGATTATACTAAATAAATAATATGTACAGAACTGGTTTAATAACCAGTGATTACAGTATTGAAGAATTTGTACGCTCTTAGTCACTATATATCACGGAAGGGGTTTAGAAAATATATGACACTGCAAGCCGGGAGTAGGTGGCCTAGTTCCTAATAAACTACCTGGCAATCACTGGCAATTCCTGAGTTTGTGGACGTGCCCATTGTAGGTACTGTATGATATTCCACCAACCTGCCAGTTATATATTTGTGTTTTCTGGCTGTGAAGCCTATGCCCAGAGTCGGACACACACACACACACATTATATATATATATATATATATTGTTACGTTGTCCGCCTTTCCGTTCCCACGGGTGCAGCCGTTACAGCTGGGCTAGGGGATTATGCAGTATGTATCCGTGTCATTCGCGGAGTTTAAATTAGCGAGTGTTACAAGTTCTTTTGTTTCTTTCGTTCCTGCCACTGAGGGCAATTTAATACCATGCTGAGAATGCATTTGATTATTTTGATTGTCTTGTGTGAGCTACCAGTATATTTAATGTTTTGCTTGCATTAGAAGTACCAGTTTATTGTAGAGAGAGGGGCACGAATATAAGTTCTTATTAATTAATTTGATTATGCGTTCGCGCTTGGCCGTGCACGAGCCTTGATCAGAGTCAGTATCTTCCCAGCCAGCTTTAGTATCGGGTGTTTGTACACTCTCGCTCTCTCCCCAGTTATTTTTATGCCGAGCTGGCGTTTTCATTTAAGTTTATTTTTATTCTTTTTGTTGCTGACTGAGGGAAGTAGATATTTTATTTGTTTTTGTGACCGTGTTGTCTTTGGAGGGCCAGTTTGGCTCACTGTGGTCTTCTCGCTGCCTCTGTTAACGTTCCCCAACACACGTACATACACACACACACCCCTAACCCCTACACAGTTAATCCCATCTCTTTGCTCAAGGCTAGTGAGAACTATCGTGAGCTATTAACTGCGTTCCCCCTTGGACACGGGTTAAGTAGAAAGTCGTCACCACCGGAAGTAAGTGGGAGGTGTTCCTGTATACTGTCTCGGGCGGTATTACTTCCGGTAGTGACGATAGTAGGCTAGATCTATAGGTAGGTTGTTCCGTTTTATTATCAAAGTACAGAGTGTTGCGTTCTTAAGTAAGTACTTCCGTTGTGCAGTTTTTCTCTAGTTTGCGGAGTGTCAGTGCCGGGGTCTGCGTTATTTTGCAACGCAGTGGAGGCCGATCATCTAAGGCTGACTTGTCTTTTTTTGTAATAGCCCCGGGCTGGCGCCACCGTAACAGTGGCGACCTCGCATCAGGATATCCTAACAGTGCCTTTTTCTTGCTAGGATATCGTTACCTTGGCGTTCTCTGTGCTTTGAGGTGAAGTTGATGTGTTTGTAGTTTCTCAGTCAGCATTAGTATTTCATTATTCAGTACTGCCATTGATTTGTCGCCATGGAGTCACGCGTGTCTACACCAGATCGCGTACGTGCTGAGTCACCTGTGTATATGGAACAACGAGAGGCACATAGCAAAGGTACTCCCCGTGTGAGCCCTGAGTTTGACTATGGTGCTGAGTTGCCTCGTTTTGCTACCCCACTATTACCATCTATGATGCCGCCGAGCCAGTTTAGAGCATTTCCCCCGGGTATGTCTGGTGCTTTCCCTGGAGCTGTTCATTCCACTCCCATATACCCTGGAGTCTTGTCACCGGAGGCTCAGTTGCAGTTGGAGTTAAAAAAGATGGAGATGCAGCGTGCAAAAGAAGAGAGGGAGATGGAGATGCAGCGTGCAAGAGAGGAGATGGAGTTGCAGCGTGAAAAAATGCGATTTGAGCTGGAGAAGATTCGCTTGGAGGTGACTGCTAATAGACCAACTTCAGATACCCAAACCTCAGGCCGTGCAGAGGATAGGGAGAGTTGGTTCTCAAGGAGTCTAAAATTAGTGCCAGCATTTGATGAGTTGAAGGTGACAGAATGGTTTGTCAGGTTTGAGAAGAAGGCTAGGGAGTTTGAGTGGCCAAGGCAGCGCTGGGTGGGGTTGGTATCTAATGTGCTGAAGGGAAAAGCCTTGGGAAGTGTATAATAGGTTGAGCCCTGAGGATGTAGATGATTATGATGAATTTAAAACAGCCATCCTGAAGGCATATGAACTTAGACCAGAGGCTTATCGGTTGTTGTTCCGTGGTGCTCGGAAAAGGCCTGCTGACACCTATATGGCCTACGCCAGGTATCTGGAGGAGAGGTTAGATGAGTGGTTGCTGAGTGAGAGCGCCACTTCGTATAACGAGGTGCGTGAACTGCTTTTGATGGAACATTTTACCAACATGGCTGACAAAGAAATTGGTGTTAAAATTAGGGAGAAGAGATTTAAGACCGTGAAGGAAGCAGCGACGTGGGCTGATGACCGGGTGTTTGCCTTGCGGAGTATGGGGGTCAAGTATGCTAATTTTCAGTATTCCAGGGAGAGGACTGTGAGTGGCCCTGCCTGGGATAAATCTCCCGTGAATCAGTCCAAGGGAAGTACAGAGGAGAAAAAGAATTCAGGGAGAAAGAGCCCTGTATCCAGTTCGAAGCTAGTTTGTTACTTTTGCAAACAGAGTGGGCACATCAAGCCTAACTGTCCTAAGTGGAAGGCCTCCCAAAATGCCAAACCAGTGGCACTAGTTATAGGTTCGAGTCAGGTGAACGAGAGGAGTTGGGAGAGTGGTAACGGTGAGGGAGAAGTCTGTGGAAAGCTGGAGTGTAGCCGGCTGTGCTCACTGCCAGCTCAGGCTGGAAAAGTTACCCAACATGCTACGCCACCTCCGGATGAACTGCCTCAGAAATCGTCCCTAGACTGGTGTAAACCTTTTATGTGTCACGGCACAGTGAAAATTCATGGGATCAGTTATCCAGTTACTGTGGCTCGTGATACCTGTGCACAACAGTCTGTGTGCAGAAACGTGACTGGAGGGCCTGTAAACTCAGGGAAGTATGTGCTGTGTAGAGGCATGAACTCAGATGAATACTATGATTATGTTCATGTGGAACTCGATTGCCCCATTGTTCAGGCTGCAGCTCAAGTAGCTGTTGCTGATGTAATGCCAGTAGAGGGGATTGATTTTCTGCTGGGGAACGACCTGGCTGGGGAGAAAGTATTTCCATCTCTTCCCCCACCAGTTGTTGTGGCAGAGAAGTGTTTTGACGCCCCAGAAATTGGTATTGAAGTTGATGCAGAAGTGGAAGCCATGTTCCCGGTCTGTGCAATTACAAGATCTATGGCACAGGTTGCAGCCCGGGAGGAAGAACTGGTGAAGTCACAGGTTCTTGGGGTCGACTGTGATGAGGCAGGGCCACCAATGGAGGAACCTAGTGAGCAGAGTGTTGCTGTAGTGGGTGAGGAGAGTGGGATTGCGTGTATGGGCGCCGCCCCACTTCCCACTCAGGACACTAGAGGTGGTGTTGAGTGTGTCTGTGTGGAGACTGAACCCAGCCCATCGACTGAATTAGGAGAATTTCAGGACGTTGGGGTCGACTGCGGGGATGCAGGACCACCGTCAAACGCGCCTGAGGAACAGAGTGTCACTGTTGAGGGTAGAGGTGATGATGATGTCAGTGTGGAGTCTGACATTCCTCCCCCTGTCGAGTGTACTAGAGGTGACGCTGAGATTGATCGCCCTTCGCAATCCAGTGTCCCGACCAGTCCCTTATCTCAGTCCTCAGTAGAGCTGGCGGGTGTTGGGCCAGCAGAATTGAGGGTGAAGCAACAGGAGGATGTAACATTAAAGCCCTTGTTTGCTCGAGTAGGGGAAGAAAGAAGTATGGAGTGTGGTAAGGAGGAGTTCCTGATTAAAGACAATGTTTTACATCGCCGATGGACGCCCACTGGCGCACTTGGTGGATGGAGGAGTGGGTGAGTTAGTGCAGGTGGTGGTTCCTGTGCAGTATAGGGTGCCGTTAATACAGTTAGCACATGAGGGACCTTTAGTGGGTCACTTGGGAAACAGAAAGACAGTGCAGCGCTTAAGATATAATTTTTGGTGGCCAAGTATGCCGGGACAAGTTGCTGCGTACATCAAGAGCTGTCACACGTGTCAGATAGTGGGCAAGCCTAATCAAGTTCTTCCTGTGGCCCCTTTGATTCCCATTCCTGCAGTTGAACCTCCGTTTACCCGGGTAATCATTGATATCGTGGGCCCTTTACCTCCTACTTCTGCTGGAAACAAGTATTTGTTAACCATAATGGATGTTACAACGCGATACCCAGAGGCTATACCAATCAGAAGCATGCAGGCGAAGTCAGTAGTCAAGCAACTTATCCTGTTCTTTACTCATTTTGGCCTGCCCAAGGAGTTGCAGTCAGACCGTGGAGTGAATTTTACATCTAATTTGTTTAAGCAGACAATGACAGAGTTGGGCATCAAACACATTTTGTCCAGTGCTTACCATCCGCAGTCACAAGGTGCCCTGGAGAGGCATCATCAGACTTTAAAGACAATGCTGCGCACCTTCTGCTATGATAGTGGAAAGGATTGGGACCTAGCGGTACCCTTTGTTATGTTTGCAGTGAGAGAGGTACCAACTGAGTCGTTAGGGTTTTCACCCAATGAGTTAGTGTTTGGGCACAGAGTTCGTGGTCCCTTGGATGTGGTGCGAGAGGCCTGGAGTAACAACAAATCTGGCAACCAGGAATCCCTGCTTGACTATGTCTGCAGCACTCAGGGAGAGACTGCATTGCGCTTTAGAGCTTGCCCGTGACAATCTAATCGGGGCTCAAGCGAAAATGAAGGCTCATTACGATAAGAAGGTCAGAAGTCGTGAGTTTAAGCAAGGAGATGAAGTTTTGGCACTGCTGCCCATGCAAGGAAAACCTCTGGCGGCTAGATTCAGTGGTCCTTATATTGTGAAGAAGAGAGTTGGGGAACTTGACTATCTAATTGTTACCCCAGATAGGCGGAAGAGTACTCAGTTGTGCCACATTAATATGTTGAAGCCATACTACCGCCCAGTTGATTCTCATTGTGGGATGACTGCTGATGTCTCTCACCTGGGATGTGAAGGACGGGGAAGGGAGGACGTGGCATCAAGGGAACGTGCTGTGGAGGGAGCTGTTGGTGCCGGTGATGTGAGTAGTGGACCAGGGTTACAGCCACAGTCCCTGGAAGGTGACTTTGGAGTGGACGTTGAGGGAACCAGGGATAAGAGCGCTCCTGTAGTTTTGGCGGTTGGTAGTGAGTTGGAGGAGCAGGAGGAAGTGCTTAGTCGTGGTGAGATGTTACCAGCTGACCTATGGGAGGGCAATGGTTATGCAGCTCTGGTGGAGAAATTGCGACACCTTGAGCCAGTAAAGCGAGAAGAGCTGTGCAACAGATTATGGAAACATCCGAAAGTTTTTGGAGATTCACCGGGATTGACAACTTGGGCTACTCATGACACTGACGTTGGGGATAGTAAGCCTGTAAAATTAGCTCCTTACCGCATCAGCCCTATCAGACAGAAAGCTCTCGATAATGAGATCAAGTATATGTTGGACCATGGATTGATCAAGAGGAGTTTCAGTGAGTGGAGTTCACCAGTTACCTTGCAGCCAAAGCCAGATGGGAAGGTTAGGTTGTGTGTGGACTTCCGGAAAGTTAATTCACTGTCTAAGACCGATGCTTATCCTTTACCTCGGGTCGATGACTCCGTGGACAAGGTGGGAAATGCCACTTATATCACCAAACTTGACTTAGTAAAAGGATACTGGCAGGTCCCGCTGACGGAACGGGCTAAACAAGTGGCTAGCTTTGTTGTCAGTGGTGCAGTATATCAGTGCCAGGTGATGCCTTATGGATTGAAGAATGCTCCAGCCACTTTCCAGAGGCTTATGGATAAAGTGGTGGATGGCATACCCAATTGTGTCGTTTACATCGATGATGTCATTGTGTATGACACCAAGTGGGAGGAGCACCTTGATCATGTGGAAATGCTCATTAAGCGGTTGGAGGAAGCTGGCTTAGTAGTCAACTTAGACAAGTGCGAGTTCGTACGTGCTAAGGTCCAGTACCTTGGATTTGTTGTGGGACATGGGCAAGTGGCTCCACCTCGGGCTAAGGTGGATGCCATTTCCAACTTTGCAGCACCCCAGTGTCGCCGTGCCCTCCAGCGATTTTTGGGCATGATCGGCTATTACCGAAGATTCATTGGGATTTACTCCACAGTGCTTGCCCCTCTTACTGACTTATTGCGCAAGGATAAGAAGTGGCAGTGGACAGCCGAGTGTGAGCAAGCTTTTATTACGGTTAAGTCTCTGCTGTGCCACCACCCTATATTGCGTGCACCAGATTTTGACAAACCTTTTGTGCTGGCAGTTGATGCTAGCCGAGTAGGGGTAGGAGCAGTGTTGATGCAGCCAGATGAGGGCCAGGTTGAACATCCCATATCATACCTCTCAAAGAAGTTTAATAGAGCCCAGAACTATTCCGTCATAGAGCAGGAGTTATTAGCGATTATCCTGGCCCTGCAACACTTTGCTGTCTACCTGCCCCCTTTTGGCCCTGTGATCAAGATTTATTCAGACCATCATCCCCTGCAGTTTTTGAACAAGTTTAAATTTAAGAACCAGCGTTTGACCCGCTGGAGTTTGCTTTTGCAAGAGTACAATTTAGAAGTTAGGCATATTAAGGGGACTGATAACGTAATTGCTGATTGTTTATCCAGGGAGGGGTCAGGGTCTTGATTCGAAAATTTTGATCCAGGGCTCAAAATTTTCCCTTGGGGAAGGGCGTGTTACGTTGTCCGCCTTTCCGTTCCCACGGGTGCAGCCGTTACAGCTGGGCTAGGGGATTATGCAGTATGTATCCGTGTCATTCGCGGAGTTTAAATTAGCGAGTGTTACAAGTTCTTTTGTTTCTTTCGTTCCTGCCACTGAGGGCAATTTAATACCATGCTGAGAATGCATTTGATTATTTTGATTGTCTTGTGTGAGCTACCAGTATATTTAATGTTTTGCTTGCATTAGAAGTACCAGTTTATTGTAGAGAGAGGGGCACGAATATAAGTTCTTATTAATTAATTTGATTATGCGTTCGCGCTTGGCCGTGCACGAGCCTTGATCAGAGTCAGTATCTTCCCAGCCAGCTTTAGTATCGGGTGTTTGTACACTCTCGCTCTCTCCCCAGTTATTTTTATGCCGAGCTGGCGTTTTCATTTAAGTTTATTTTTATTCTTTTTGTTGCTGACTGAGGGAAGTAGATATTTTATTTGTTTTTGTGACCGTGTTGTCTTTGGAGGGCCAGTTTGGCTCACCGTGGTCTTCTCGCTGCCTCTGTTAACGTTCCCCAACACACGTACATACACACACACACCCCTAACCCCTACACAGTTAATCCCATCTCTTTGCTCAAGGCTAGTGAGAACTATCGTGAGCTATTAACTGCGTTCCCCCTTGGACACGGGTTAAGTAGAAAGTCGTCACCACCGGAAGTAAGTGGGAGGTGTTCCTGTATACTGTCTCGGGCGGTATTACTTCCGGTAGTGACGATAGTAGGCTAGATCTATAGGTAGGTTGTTCCGTTTTATTATCAAAGTACAGAGTGTTGCGTTCTTAAGTAAGTACTTCCGTTGTGCAGTTTTTCTCTAGTTTGCGGAGTGTCAGTGCCGGGGTCTGCGTTATTTTGCAACGCAGTGGAGGCCGATCATCTAAGGCTGACTTGTTGTCTTTTTTTGTAATAGCCCCGGGCTGGCGCCACCGTAACAATATATATATATATATATATATATATATATATATATATGTGTGTGTGTGTGTGTGTGTGTGTGTGTGTGTGTGTCCGACTCTGGGCATAGGCTTCACAGCCTGCTGTCAAGGCCCAGCAGCCCTCCCACATTCCATACACCTCTACATTTTTTTTTTTTGTCCGACACTGGGCATAGGCTTCACAGCCTGCTATCATGGCCCAGCAGTCCTCCTACATACCATACACCTCTACATGTCACCACTTCGGCGCTAACACCCACCGTCCATATTGAATACATGCTAGGGTTGTCTCATACAGGACTGGTGTATTGGTATTAGCGGGGGTATTTTTACATGTCGACGGGTCTTCTGGTAGATCAGTAAAGCCTGATTTAATGAAATTCAAGTCCTTAAACTGTTCCCTGCTCCAGTGGGGATTTGAACCTGGGTCCGTTAGAACGTTAGGCCACCTTTCTACCGATTGAGCCACGCCTCCCCCTAATGTCACCACTTCGGCGCTAACACCCACCGTCCATACTGAATACATACTAGAGCTGTCTCATACAGGACTGGTGTATTGGTATTAGCGGGGGTAATTTTACATGTCGGCGGGTCTTCTGGTAGATCAGTAAAGCCTCATTTAATGATATTCGAGTCCTTAAACTGTTTCCTGCCCCAGCCGGGATTTGAACCCGGGTCCGTTAGGACTGTAGGCCACCTCTCTCTCTCTCTCTCTCTCTCTCTCTCTCTCTCTCTCTACCTCATCTCATCAGCCGTTTGAGTATCCACTGCAGGACCGGCCTATCCCGACGGAAGTGGGGACGATACAGCCAATGTATCTCTACCAAGTGGCTTAGGTTGTCTGGTAGAGATTGTATGTAGGGTGAGAAGTGCTTGTAAGTGTAATTGTAGTGTTGGAGTGGCTTTGGATGTGTGTGTAGTCTGTGAACCAAGTGTAATCGGCTCGCGCAAGCCGACTGGGTGCAAACATACTTTATAGTATGCGACACTGGTTCAACCACAGCACCCTTTGTGTCCGCCAATGCAGTACGTGGCCTGAAGAACGCTCCCAAAGTTTATTACCCTGGCGGGGCGCGAACCCTCGTTCTTCAGTGTATGAAAACGTACACTCTACCACAGAGGATATATATATATATATATATATATATATATATATATATATATATATATATATATATATATATATATATATATTTTTACTTTTATCACTAATTGTAAGTGATGATCTCTGTACCACCTGTGTACCTAATTTTTCTCCTCTTCCGACTCTTTCTTCACATTATTTGACGTTGGTGTCTCGTGTCTAGCTACAGTTTTTTCCTCACTTTTCATCTCATATCTAGTTACAGGCGGCCATGTTTGTCGTCCCAGGTGTCTTTTTTTTTTTTCTGATATTACGTAGCTGCCCAGGTATTGATTTTTATTTTTTTGCGGATATTGTTCGTGTTTAAGTGGATGCTTGATTTTTCCTTCAAATTTCTGTTCTCCTTTACTTCTGTGCTCTTTTCTCCCAATTACTTATATTTTCTTTTCCTTTCCCCTCTTTTCATCATTCCTCCCTATTTGAAACCTATTCCCTTCTACTTTTTCTTTAAATATCCCCTTCTTTCCTTTCCCTTCCCTTCCCTTCTGCTCTTCTCGTTCTCTGTTCTTCTCTCCAAGTCACTTTATGTCTACTGTTTTCTTCGCTTCTCTTCTTGACAGCTAGCTTCTCTTTGTTTACCCTTCCTCCTCTTTCCCTCTTCGTTTCCGTTTTCTTTCTGTTTTCATTCCTTTCCCTTCCCTACTCTTCCCTTCTTTTCCCTTTCCTTCTCTTCTCTTTCTTTCCCTTCCCTTCCTTCCCTTTCCCCCGTCTTCCCTTCCCTTCCCTTCTCTTCCCTTCCATTCTTTTCTGTTTTTTTTTCCTGTTCATTGTACATGCTTGTATGTCTTCTTTTACTTTCATCCACTCTTCTTTACATTTCTTTTCTCCCATTCTCCCTTTTCCTCCAGTTGATTTAATATTTCATCTCTTCCTTGACCTTCCCATCTCTTCATTTCTCTTCCTCTCTCCCCTCCCTCCTCTCTCCTCTACTGTCCCTTCCCTCCTTTCTTCACTACTCTCCCCTTCCTCCTGTCTTCATTACTCTCCTCTCCCTCCTCTACCCTCCCTCCTCTCTTCACTACTCTCCCCTCCCTCCTCTCTCCTCCACACTCCCCTCTTTCCTCTCTCCTCTACTCTCCCCTCCCTCCTCTCTCCTCGACTCTCCTCTCTCTCCTCCTCCACTACTCTCGCCTCCCTCCTCCACTACTCTCGCCTGCCTCCTCTCTCCTCTACTCTCTCCTCCCTCCTCTCTCCTCTACTTTCCTCTCCCTCCTCTCTGCACTACTCTCCCCTCCCTCCTTCCCCCCCCTCCCCCTGGATTGCTGAAGGGCGGCTAATTACAGATGACAGGCTTGTCCTCTACCATGCTAACGTTTTTTTCCTTTTTTATATGTATTATTTGGATTTTTTTTTTTTAGTGGGCGAATATTAAGTACGTGGTTTTCAGATTTTGTTGAATACACCCCTTATAGTGATTCACGACTAGTTTCATCGCCGTCGTCATCATCATCATCATCATCATCAATATCATCATCATCATCATCATCATCAATATCATCATCATCATCTTTTGTAAACTGTTCTTGTTATTTGTATCGCCTTTTCTTTACACTCCGTCATTCTCTCCTTATTTCTCTTGTCCTCTTTTCGTCTGTCGTTCCCTCATTTCTTCACTATTTTTTATTAATTCTTCTCTTCCCCTCCCCTCCCCTCCTCCCAGTGCCCCTTTCCTTCTCCTCCCCCCCCCCCAGTGTCCCTTCCCTCCCCTTTCCTTCTCCTCCCCTCCCCCCAGTGTCCCTTCCCTCCGCTTTCCTTCTCCTCCCATCCTCTCCCTTCGCACCTTCGTCACCTCACCTGGGTAAGCTGCGGTGGGTAATACTGTACATATGGCTACGTTTATCTGTTCTCTTCCCCTTCTTTTCCCTGCCTTTCCCTTCCTTGTCCTTCTCTTCCCATTCCTCATTTTCTTCTCCTTTCTCTTTTCTTCTTGTCTTCACTTCCGTCTATCTATCTATAGCCCGACGCTCTAATCCTCCAGTTGGCCGCAGACAAAACGCCTCCAATTCGCTCTGTCACCCACCATTTGACTGCTCTCCCCCCGACTCCTCCCTCATATACCTCTCAACTCCATCCCTCTACCTCAACCTCGGTCTCTCCCTCCCTCTCCCTCCCTCCACTTCACCTACATACACCCTCTTATTCATTCTCCATTCTCTCCACATGTCCAAACCACCTTCAGTGTATTTCTCCTAATTTTCTCAATCACATCCACATCCACCGCACAACGTTCTTTCCTTTCTTCATTCGTCAGTCTGTCCCTCCATGTCACTCCACATGCTCCTCTCAGGTAACTCACTTCCATTCCTTTTTTCTTTTTCTTTCCTTTCCCATCCCATCGTATTCCTTCAGTTCTCGTCTTTTCTCTCCTCACCTCCCCTGTCCTTCCCCTCCTCCCTCCCATTCCTTCCCTCTCTTTTCCCATTCCTTCCCTCTCTTTTCCCATTCCTTCCCTCTCCATTCCCCTTCCCTCCCTCCATTCCCCCCTCTCCCCTTCCCCCTTCCCTTCCCTTTCCATTCCCCTCCCCTCCCTCCATTTCCCCCTCTCCCCTTCCCCTTTCCCTCCCCTCCCCTGGGTAGGCTAAAGGGTGGCTAATTACAGATGCCCATGTTTGTCATCAGCCCTACACCACATTTTTTTTTTTTTTTTGTCTCGTTTTTCTGTTTTTTTTTTTTTTTAATCTTGGTGTTGTTGACGTTTTTTTTTTTTTTTTCGCTTTATTTGGTTTCTTGCATTTTCTCTGATGCGCTCCTCTCTTGTTTTTACATCGTTTCTCCCTTTCTGATTTGTTTTTCGCTGCTCTTCCCTTCTTTTCGATTCTTACCTTCCTTTTTCTGTCCTCATTTTTTTTCTCTCTCCTTACTCGTCATCCTTTTTACTTATCCTATTTACTCTTCTCTTTTCCCTCCTCCCCCCCCTCTCTCTCTGTACTGCCGCACTTCTTCTCACTCGTCCCCTCTCTTTAAGCTCACCTCCTGCCTGTCGTTCCCTTTTTAAACATGGCCACTACCACCTCCCCGCAGACCTGCCGTAACGGAGGAACTAACTGGCATGGCGACAAAAATCGGTCTGGGTAGGGTTAGTTGACAGTTCCGTGGCCTGAGGGTTAGGTTAGGTCCCCTGGGTTGGGCCTGAGTGGCTTACCTCAAACTTAGATGTTCAGCGGGTTTAGGGCTGCACGCACTGGGAGATAAACAACACAAACTGGAACAGCCAAGCTGCTAACTGCCGAACTCTTGACGGTTCATGACCTAAAAGGAAACAGACAAGCCTAAGATGACCCTGAAGAGACCATATTATGTACTGAATATCAAATCTTAAGGATTTTACAAATATCTCATCTTCTTAGTATAATAGGAAAAGTGTATGGTAGGATACTTATTGACAGACTTAGAGAAAGAACAGAGAATTTAGTTGGAGAAGAACAGGGAGGCTTTAGGAAGGGAAGAGGTTGTGTAGATCAGATATTCATTCTTAGATCTATAATGGAAAAGTTTCTAGAGAAGGGAAAGAAGTTGTATGTGGCTTTCATGGATTTGGAGAAAGCATATGACAGGGTGGATAGACTAGGATTGTGGAAAGTGTTAAGAATATATGGAGTAGATGGGAAGTTGTTGAATGCTGTGAAGAGTATGTACGATGGTGCGAAGGCTGCAGTGCGTGTAGATGGTGAACTAAGTGAATTTTTCTCTTTGAAAGTTGGGTTGAAACAGGGATGTGTCAAGTCTCCATGGTTGTTCAATCTGTACATGGATGGGGTAATAAAAGAGGTACAAGGTAGGGTAGTGGATGTTGGAGTGGCCCTGCTGAGAGAGGATAGTGTTTGGAAACTCCCTGTACTGTTGTTTGCAGATGATACTGTGTTGTTGAGTGAAGACGAAGGGGAGCTGCAAGGCTTGGTGGATGAGTTTGGGAGAGTGTGTAAGAAACGGAATCTAAAGGTAAACGTAGGGAAGAGTAAAGTGATGGTCTTTGAGAGAGGTGAAGTCAGTGAATGTACAGCGAGGTTGGATGGTGAGGAATTGGAAAATGTGAGTACGTTTAAGTACTTGGGTACTTGGGTAGTGTGATGAGTAAGGATGGAGGTTTGGAAGGTGAAGTGCTTGAAAGGGTACAGCAGGGAAGAAAGGTTGCTGCTTCTTTGACAGCAGTGATAAGAAACAGGGAAGTGAGCATGGAAGTGAAAAAGTTGCTACATGACAGTATTGTGATACCAACTCTAACGTACGGAAGTGAAGCTTGGACGTTGTTGGAAGGACACAAGTCAAGAGTGAGAGCAGTGGAAATGAGTTATTTAAGGGGAGCCTGTGGAGTCACATGGAGAGACAGGCTGACGAATGAGGATATAAAGGAGCGTTGTGGTGTGGATGTGGATGTGATAGGAAGCGTTATGAGGAACACACTGAGGTGGTTTGGCCATGTGGAGAGGATGGAGGGTGAAAGACTGACGAAGAGAGTGTATGTGAGTGAGGTGGAGGGGGGAAGAGGGAGGGGGAGGCCGAGGATGAGATGGAGGGATGGGGTGGAGAGGTATATGAGAGAGGGGGGTGTAAGTTGGGAGCGGGGCAGTGAAATGGCGGGGGACAGGGCGACTTGGAGGCGATTTGTTTGTGGCCACCCCAAACGGGTTTGAGGCGTCTGGCAATAGATAGATAGATAGATCTTTAGGGTCTTTGTGAATTTACTCATATCACTGGGAAAAATCACCTGGCTTCCAGTTATACACAAGAAAAATCACTGGAGCAGCCTTGGGGGGTTGCAGTCTAGCCCGGTGCTCTCCTAGTTAGAATGAACGACTCGTGAGACTAATGTGATAATAATATAGACCCCTTGCCGCTGACAGGATCCGGCAGATATACCAACTAGACCCCAGGTAACGGGCCTGACCTAACCGTGTAGCACTGAAATAAGGACCTGACTCCATTCATACCCATTTTTTACCACCTTGTCATTCATTTTCTCAAATTATGGAGGGTTCGTGGGGCTCCATCGTAGTCCACGGTGAGGTAGCAGCGTTATTGTGCCACACATTTCACCTTTACCTCTCCCCACCTCCTTACCCAGCCCGCTTGTCCTGCCCTCCTCTCCCCTATCCTCTCCCCTCCCGTCCCCTCCACGTGTCTTATATAACACCTCTCCCCCTTCCTTCTCCATCCTTCTCCCTTTCCCCACTTCCTCTCTCTTTCCTTTTCCCTCTCTCTCCCACCCCCTCCCCCTCTCGTCTTCCATCTCCTGTTACGAATTCTTACGTGTTTCCTTTCCTTCCTCGCCATTCTCCCCTCCCCTTTCCGTCTCTCTCCTCCCCTATGATCCCCATCTCTCCTTATTTCCCTCCCCCTTCCCACCTCCTCTGATATGATACACTTCGCTCATCAAACTCTATCCTCCCCTTATGATTTCCTCCCTTCCTCCCTATTTCCCCTTCCCTCCCCTTCCCGTCCTCTTCCTCGAATCTCTTCTCTCCGCCTTCCCCTACTGTTACCGTTTCCCATCTAATTCCTTTTCCTCCTCACTCTTTCCCCACTCCTTTCCCCTTTCCCCATTCTACTTTCCCTCTTTTCTGTCCTCTCACCACCCCTTCTTTCCACGTTTCATATGGTGCCCGTTTCTCTTCCCTCCTCTCTCTCTCTCTCTCTCTCTCTCTCTCTCTCTCTCTCTCTCTGTCTCTCTCTCTCTCTCTCAAGTAATCTTCCTTTATTTATTGTTTCATTTTCTTCCTTCCTGGCTATCTTTTTTACGGTCATTTCTCTCCTTACATTCATTTTCCGGTTATTCTCTCTCTCTCTCTCTCTCTCTCTCTCTCTCTCTCTCTCTCTCTCTCTCTCTCTCTCTCTCTCTCTCTCAATTCGTTTGTTTTCTTGTCATCTGTTAATATTCTGTATTTCTTGTAACGTTTACCGTTATTCTGACATCTTCCCCTTTTCCAGTGAATGTGGCCTAACCATCAGTTCTGGGTAGCGGTATGAGTTAGGGTGTCGTCATACACGGACGTTGATGCATTAGTTTAAAGAATTACTGTATTTACCGTACTCTGCAAGCTTTGTCAGAATTCCCATCTATGAATCTGTCTATGAATACATGTAATTCTGTAGTCTTAAGTGAGCGTGTGTATTTCTGTGCGCCTGTAATGTTAATTTGCTAATAAAGTACAGAATATCCCACAGAAACAGAAAGTGATATAAACCCTCTCCTAAAATAAAAAACTGTTGAGGGTGCTTTGTAATGTGCTTTAAGGAAACAACCCGGAAAGTATCCTGGAAAGTATCCCAGCTGTCAGTCCCTTACAGGCCGATGACAGGAGGTTTCAAAGCTCCAATTACTACATAGTGATCCATGGACCCAGGAAGTGATCACTGGTGGTGGATAGGTATGGGGTGCGGGGCTACAGTAAACACTGTAAGGATGAGGGTGAGAAATGTAATTGTGAAAGAGACGTGAATACAGTGAAATGAAATCGAATAGCAAAAGCTTCTAAAGGAAATTTGGAGCATGTTTTACGCCAGAGAACTTAGGAAAGTGCCATGGTAAAATCAGGAAAAGGTTGCTCAGAACTTATATTTTTTTCTCTCACTTGGTCTATTTTTACCACTATTAGGTGTTCCGTGAAGCCAGACTGAGACCAAAGGCCTGCGCGCGCGCGCGTGCTTGCATGCGTGTGTGTGTGTGTGTGTGTGTGTGTGTGTGTGAAATTATATCGGGCCGACACGTTCCTTTAGCACCGCAAAAAGAAAACTGGCTGTAGGCTTGAGTTAGAGGTGAAACGAGTGCACTATCATAGTGTGACAAACGTGTTTTCGCAGTAAAGATAAACTGTAAACAACGAAATATAACCATAAACACTACATTCATATATCGATATATATATATATATATATATATATATATATATATATATATATATATATATATATATATATATATATATATATATTGTTACGGAACAGAGAAAGATAACGTACACTTTAAGTGAGAATGCTAAAAATCACTACTGTCCCGTAAAGTTCCAGGTTCAAAACAAAAGAGTTAGGTAAAATTACAAGTTAAAGTTTAATGCTCAAACTAACAACAAAACATTCAGGACTCATAAAGATAATGTAATGGCAAATAAACAGGTTAAATATATGGTTAACTGCAATAGCCTCTATTAACACGAAATTAGCAAGAGTAAATTTATCTAAGTCAGCCCTGATAAAATGAGATACCAGATAATACTCAGTGAATGCCAGATAAATAATTACAGATACAAACTATTATCAAAAATGACTGACAAAGAACCCTACATAAATTACAAACTTCACTAGGCCTACAAATTAAACTTATGCTATACAGTACAAGAAAAAATGCAACAACAGTTATACTCAAATTACACACAGCTGCTAGATGGTTGGAGATTTCTTGAGCACTCACAATAATAATATCTGTACAGGGGAGGACAGAGATGTGAACAAAATGAGGAGCAGATCTAAGTGGCAATGATGCAGAGACTGAGCTCATTATATAGGGGCCAGCAGAGCTTGATACAACTTGTAATAAGGACGCGCAAATGAAGCGATGGGGACAAACGGTCGACAATCCTGCACTGAATAACAGAAAGGACGACTTACTCTACTATAACGGTAGAAGGGGGGGACTGAGGCAGAACACGCTCGTGATCAAACATGCAGCATACTGTGCGTTAAAATTACACAAAGGATGATGAAATCATAGGCTATGTAACACCTCCCCACAAAGAAAAAGAAATTTACAAAGGAAATTTCTTATTACTCTAAAACAATCTGTCTAAAGTCTAGATAAGCAATCTGCAATAACATTTTCTTTCCCTTGACATGTTGTATGTCTAATGAATACTCCTGAAAGAAGTAGACTCCATCTTGTCAATCTCTGATTTTATCTTTAAACTTACTAAGGAATTTCAGTGGGTTGTGATCGGTATAAATGACTATGGGGTCAAAACCAGAACACAAATAAAATGAAAACTGCTGTAAACCCAAAATCAAGGCCAAAAGCTCTTTCAATAGTGGAGTAGTTCTTTTGAGGTGGAGTGAACTTTACTGTAATAAGATACAGGATGTTCAATACCCTGATCATCCTCTTGCAGCAAAACAGCCCCAGCTCCTG
Organism: Coenobita brevimanus; assembly: GCF_032717465.1. Taxonomy (NCBI): domain Eukaryota; kingdom Metazoa; phylum Arthropoda; class Malacostraca; order Decapoda; family Coenobitidae; genus Coenobita; species Coenobita brevimanus. Next base: position 29,203,227 of record NC_136967.1, read on the forward strand.
TATCACTTGCATCAACAGCCATCTTAAAAGGCTTAGCAAAATTTGGAGTAGCGAGCACTGGCTGACTTAATAGAATAGCTTTAAGTTTGTTGAAAGAGGATTCACAGTTATCGGTCCAGACAAATTTAACTCCCTTTTTCAGTAGGTCTGTAAGTGGTGATACAAGAATAGAAAAGTTAAGAACAAATCTCCTGTAATAACCTACCATTCCCAAAATCTTTGTAGCTCTTTCCTACTTTTAGGTCTGGGAAGATCACTTATAACCTGAACCTTAGCTCCTGGTGGTGCAACATGTCCATCACCAATTACATACCCAAGGTACTGAACTTCAGCTTGACCAAACTCACACTTTGATAAATTAGCTACAAGATTAGCATGAACTAAACGGTCAAGAAATTTACTGACATGGCATAGATGATCTTTCCAGTTGTCACTGAAGATTAATACATCATCAATATAAACAACACACCCTGCCAAACCCTCTGTTACAACATTCATGAGCTTCTGAAATGTGGCTGGTGCATTCTTCATACCATACGGCATTACAGAACATGCAAAGCCTTTCCTAGTGTTACAAAAAAACATGAGATCTCCCTAGCACGTTCAGTCATAGGTACTTGCCAGTATCCCTTTAACAAATCAAACTTACTTATGTACCTAGCCTTTCCGATCTTGTCTATGCAATCTTCCACACGAGGGAGAGGGTAAGGGTCTGTTTTGGTTATCTGATTAACACGTCTGTAGTCGATGCAAAGCCGCTGTGACCCACCTGGCTTAGGGACTAGAGTGACAGGAGAACTCCACTCGCTCTGACAGGGCTCAATCATCTTGTGGTCCAACAGGTAGCCAAGCTCCTTCTGGATGAGAGGAACTTTCACTGGGTTCACACGGTAAGGAGGCAATTTAATTGGCTTTGCGTCTTCAACATCGACATCATGCATCAACACAGTGGTTCTTCCTGGAGTGGCACGGAACACTTGCGGGTACTCCTGCAGTAATGCCGAAAACTCCTGCCTTTCCTTGGGTGGTAGATGAGAAACCTTAGTCTGGAGATCATTCATGATATCAGGATTCTTCCCCAAACTATCACTCAGGCTCATACTGCATGGGAGAGCTTCACTTGCAGACTCGGGTGGAACAGCTACAGTGCAGACTGGATTATTTTCGTCCCGCTTGTGATATAACTTTAGCATGTTGATGTGACATAGTTGCTTGCTCTTTCTACGATCTGGTGTGGCGATGGCATAGCTGACATCACTGAGTTTCTTCTCCACGAAATAAGGACCACTAAACTTGGCTTGAAGAGGTTGCCCATGCACTGGTAGCAGAATCAAAACCTGATCTCCTGGCTGAAAGTGGCGTAACCTGGACTTCTTATCATACCAAGTCTTCATCTTCTCCTGAGCAGCTCCTAAATTCTCTCTCGCCAGCTGTAAAGCAGTGGACAGCCGTTCTTTGAAATTCATCACATACTCCAGCAGGTTGACGTCATCTTCCTCCGGCAGCCAGCATTCCTTGAGTAGCTTAAGGGGTCCTCTTACTTCATGGCCAAACAGTAGTTCAAAAGGTGAGAAGCCCAGTGATTCATTTGGAGATTCTCTTGCAGCAAACACAACGAATGGAAGACCTTTATCCCAGTCTTTCTGATGTTCCAAACAGTATTTCTTGAGCATCGATTTGAGTGTTTGATGATATCTCTCCAACGCTCCTTGGGTCTGGGGATGGTAAGCTGAAGACGTGATCTGGGTGATGCCCAACTCTTTCAGAGACTGCTTGAAAACGTTTGACATGAAATTACTTCCCCGGTCTGACTGTACCTCCTTGGGCAGACCAAACTTTGTGAAGAACCCTAGCATTTCCTTAACCACGTTCTTTGCTGAGATGTTTCAAAGTGGAATGGCTTCAGGATAACGAGTAGCCATATCAATCATGGTCAACACATAAGAAAATCCTGAAGAAGTCTTAGGAAGAGGGCCCACAATATCCACCAACACACGGGTGAAAGGCGCCTCAAAAGGAGGAATGGGAACTAGAGGTGCAACCTTTTCGGTCTGATTACACTTCCCACAACTTGACAGGTGTGACAAGACTTACAATACCAGGAAACATCCCTGAAGATACCTGGCCAGTAGAAGTGTTTCAAAATGCGTGCCACAGTCTTCCTCACTCCAAGGTGTCCTGCCAAACTGGAATCATGAGCCACTCTAATGATATCCTGCCTACAAACACGAGGGATGACAACTTGATGTACAACCTCCCATTCACAGTCGGCTGATGCTGTTGGGGGTCTCCACTTCCTCATAAGTACTCCTGACTTTACATAATAACAAGTAGAAGCACCGGCTGACTCTTCTTCACTGTAAGCAGAGTTAGCTAGACCTTTCAACTCAGGGTCAGCAACCTGCAACTCAACCAACTCTTGACGAGACAAATTATCAACACTACGGGGTACTGCCTCATCTGGTGAGTGGTCCAAATTAGCAAGAAAAGTGTCAGCTAGGATAACATCATCATCATCATTATCCTCTAAATCACCAGTAACTTTAGACTTAGCCCTAGTGACAGCACATGCAGGGAACACATCAGGGACATCACAATCCTGGGACGCAGCCACTGCCTCACTAGACAACTGAGGAGCTGGACACACTTGACTTCCACCAATATCATTTCCAAGTAAGAAAGTTACACCTGACATTGGGAGTGTCTCAACCAACCCAACCATAACGGAACCATTAACAAAACCAGACTCTAAATTCACTCTGCACAGAGGGACAGAGAAGTAATTATTCCCTACACCTTGTAAGATTACAGTTTCATCAGAGGAATTAACATTAGAGCCTAGAACACTGGTCAGCATAAGGGATTGGCAAGCACCTGTATCACGATATATTTGAACTGATTTCCTGTCATTACTGTCCAGAGGACTGACAAAACCATCAGACAGGAAATTAGCACATGAACTCTTGAGAGTGTCACCCACGTTACTGCTCAAACGAGGAGCTCCATCATGAGAATTTAAGTTACCCCTCAAAGCAGGTTCAGTTAACTCAGTTAAAGAATTCTGGGAACTCTCAAGAGTGGACACTAGACTAATTGACTGAATATTTAAAGACTCCTTTTGTTCACATCACGCTGTCTCCTGTAACATCTCTCCGTAGTATGACCAAGCTTACTACAATAAGTACATTTACTTTTCTGAAATCTAGAGGTGAAGCTGGTATTTACTTCCTGAGAAACATCATCCTTATTCTCTTTCCTGTTACCTGTACTCTGAGTAGAGGCAACGTACTTACTCTCAGCTTTCCCTTTTTCTTTAGAATATCTCTTGTGAGTGAGAACATACTCATCAGCTAAAACTGCAGCATCAGACAAATTATCTATTCTTTTCTCATCAAGATATAGGCTTACGTCTTTATAAATACACCTCTTGAAGTCCTCCAGCAAAATCATCTGCTTAAATTTACCAAAATCAGAATCCACATTCTTAGAATTTAACCACTGCTCTAACAGATCTTCTTTGATTTTTGCATACTCAACATGGGATTGCTTATCTTGCTTATAAGTTGTCCTAAATTTTACTCAATAGGCTTCAGGAACAAGCTCATAGGCCTTAAGAATCAAGCTCTTAACTACATCATAATTATCAGACTGATCCTGAGGCAAAGATGCATAAGTTACTTGAGCTTTACCGGTGAGAACAGTTTGAAGGAGTACTGGCCAATACTCCTTAGGCCAATTAAAACCTGTAGCTACCCTCTCAAACAACTGAAAATACTTTGTTAAATCAGATTCATTAAAAGGAGGGACAAGTTTAACATTTTTAGCCACATCAAAATCATCAGAGCTAGATGATCCAGTTCCACCTTGTTTCATGCGATACTCATGGTCTGCCTGAATCCTAGCAAGTTCAACTTGTGCCTGTATCTGTGCCTCCTGAATCCGAACCTGAGATTCCGCCTCCTTAGCCTGAGACTCAGCCTCCTTAGCACGTGCTTGAAATTCAGCCTCCTTAACACGAGACTCCGCCTCCTTAGCACAAGCCTCCTGCAGGGCTAGCTGTAACTTAGCTAATTCAATCTGCGTTTGCTCATTTGGAGGAGTTACATTAAACAAGCTTTTATTAATCATACCAACAATTTGATCTTTAGAATGATGAGAGTGAACTGCAATTCCCAATTGTTGAGCAACAAGCTTAAGTTCATTCTTTGTTCTGTTTTCTATATCACACACTGTTTGCACATTTGACAAAAATCTTTGGCTTCATCAAGTGTAGTAATAGTAGCCATCATGAATAAGTAACAGTCACAAAATATCAAGCAATATCCTTATGATAATATCCTGAATATCCTGATAAGAGGTCGCCAAATTTATGTTACGGAACAGAGAAAGATAACGTACACTTTAAGTGAGAATGCTAAAAATCACTACTGTCCCGTAAAGTTCCAGGTTCAAAACAAAAGAGTTAGGTAAAATTACAAGTTAAAGTTTAATGCTCAAACTAACAACAAAACATTCAGGACTCATAAAGATAATGTAATGGCAAATAAACAGGTTAAATATATGGTTAACTGCAATAGCCTCTATTAACACGAAATTAGCAAGAGTAAATTTATCTAAGTCAGCCCTGATAAAATGAGATACCAGATAATACTCAGTGAATGCCAGATAAATAATTACAGATACAAACTATTATCAAAAATGACTGACAAAGAACCCTACATAAATTACAAACTTCACTAGGCCTACAAATTAAACTTATGCTATACAGTACAAGAAAAAAATGCAACAACAGTTATACTCAAATTACACACAGCTGCTAGATGGTTGGAGATTTCTTGAGCACTCACAATAATAATATCTGTACAGGGGAGGACAGAGATGTGAACAAAATGAGGAGCAGATCTAAGTGGCAATGATGCAGAGACTGAGCTCATTATATAGGGGCCAGCAGAGCTTGATACAACTTGTAATAAGGACGCGCAAATGAAGCGATGGGGACAAACGGTCGACAATCCTGCACTGAATAACAGAAAGGACGACTTACTCTACTATAACGGTAGAAGGGGGGGACTGAGGCAGAACACGCTCGTGATCAAACATGCAGCATACTGTGCGTTAAAATTACACAAAGGATGATGAAATCATAGGCTATGTAACAATATATATATATATATATATGAGCCTCTGTGGTGCGGTGGAAGAGTGTGCGTTTCGTTCACGGATGAACCAGGGTTCGCACCCCGCCAGGGTAATAAACTTTGGGAGTGTTCACCCGGCCATTTACTGCATTGGCGGACACAAAAGGTGCTGTGGTTGAACCAGTGTCGCTTACTATAAAGTATGCTTGCACCCAGTCGGCTTGCGCGGGCCGATTACACTTGGTTCACAGACTACACACACATCCAAAGCCACTACAACACAACAATTACAAGCACTTCTCACCCTACATACAATCTCTACTAGACAGCCTAAGCCACTTGGTAGAGATACATTGGCTGTATCGTCCCGACTTCGGTAGGGATAGGCCGGTCCTGCAGTGGATACTCAAACGGCTGATGATGATAATATATATATATATATATATATATATATATATATATATATATATATATATATATATATATATAGCCAAAAGTTGCAGGAAACCATGTCAGGAGAGTAGAGAGCCTGCCGGACCTGTGTGATCCTGTGCTTGGCCAAAATACCCTGGATGAGATGGGATGTGTGGGCTGGAGCATTGTCGTGTTGGAGCTGCCTGTCCTCCGCCTCCCACAACTCGTGTCTCGAGTTTGCTGGTATCTCCTATATTTTTTGCGTGATGCTTTGAAAAATGTTTGCATTACAGATAGACAAACATACATACATACAGCTGCGAGCTTTGGATTATAGGATTGGATATAATGACAAAGTCTATGGGGCACACACTGAAATGCCTTCATTGTTTATTTTGATACTTCAAACGGCAGTAGTGAATTGCTCATAAATCAGCTACTATATTGTTTTCACCTTAACCTGGCACAGATTATCGCCCTTTCGTTGTATATTTCATGTAGTTCAGGGATAGGATAATACTGCAGTTGTACATCCTTCCCATAACACTGCCTCGTGACTAGCATCATTGTGTAGTGTTAATCTGGTGTTACAACTGAGCATTCTGTATAGGGAGATGGCATTATTAGGCGAAGTTCAGGCTGCTGTTGTTCTTGTGTAACTCCTGTCAGACGGGTTGAATAATGACAGTATAGTTTTGTCAGTTAAGTGGTATTGCGAGGCTGCATAGAGTTTTTCTGTCTAGTAACCAGTTACTGCGGTTATTTCGTAGAATTTAAAGGTGACAAAACATTACCGTCATGTATAGTTTGTGGGGAACGCCGTGAGAGAGGAAGTCGTGGCAGAAGAATGTAATCAGAGGAATGGTGGTAATAGCATTAGTGGTAGTGGCAGCAGTATTACTTGTAGAAGTGGTGGACTGTGGAGGCGGTAGACCAACAGAAGCAGATGTTGACTAACAGTAGTAGATGTGGACTAACAGTAGTAGATATGGACTAACTAGTAATGTGGATTAACAGTAGTAGATGTTGACTAACAATAGTAATGTGGATTAACAGTAGTAGATGTTGACTAACAGTAGTAGATGTTGACTAACAGTAGTAATGTGGACTAACAGTAGTAGATGTTGACTAACAGTAGTAATGTGGACTAACAGCAGTAGATGTTGACTAACAGTTGTAGATGTGGACTAACAGTAGTAGATGTTGGCTAACAGTAGTAATGTTGGCTAACAGTAGTAGATGTTGACTAACAGTAGTAGATGTTGACTAACAGTAGTAATGTGGACTAACAGTAGTAATGTGGACTAACAGTAGTAATGTGGATTAAGAGTAGTAGATGCGGACTAATAGTAATAGAGGTGGAGTAATAGTATTATCATAAATATATAACAGACCCTCTTAGACCAGGGCCACATTACTGTATTATCAGTGATGGACTGAATATAATAATTAATCCAGCCTCAGTGCACATGACAGCCTCTGATTACCCTGTTACACACTTATTTTACCGTCCTGAGAGAGAGAGAGAGGGGGGGGGGGCTGGTAAATTTACGAGAGTGGGAAGGGGAATGGTGACAGCAATTCTTGACACATGTAATCCATAATATTTCTCTAAGATGTTTAATGAACAAGTGTGTAATAGGAGACAGCAGGTGTGGAAGTGTGAGGTGAGGCAGTGTGTGATGCCACAGTGTAAGGTATGGTGGTGAGAGCTGTGGTAGTGTGATGTAAGGTATGGCAGTAGGAGCTGTGGTAGAGTGATGTGTATATGAGGTGCGTTAGTTTGTTGTGGCAGTATGTGGTGTCTGGTGTGGTAGTGTGAGAAGGGAATGATGTGCAGTAGTGTCCTCGTCCTCTACTGCGCAGTGACATCCCTAACGACCTGTATTCATCCACTCCTTTCTTCAACGTCTAAAATTATGCACAGACGACGAAAAATGACTGAAATCCGCAATATGGATAGTAAACGCTGATAATTGTTTAATCTAAGCTTTGTAAAACATGCATAGTGGAGAAAAAGTGTAAGCCTGATTTTTTTTTTTTTTTTTTTTTTTTTTTTTGTCAGGAGTGATGCTTGTAAAACTGAGTGATAAATTTGCTGTTAGGAATCTCTCTCTTTAAGTTCATATATGCATTTATAAAAAAACAAAATCACACTGGCCCAAACTGGTGCTGGGATTAAAGTAGCAGTGGTTGATGTTAGCGATGGGAAAATAAGTGCTCTCTCTCTCTCTCTCTCTCTCTCTCTCTCTCTCTCTCTCTCTCTCTCTCTCTCTCTCTCTCTCTCTCTCTCTCTCTCTCTCTCTCTCTCTCTCTCTCAAGTGTGGTATGTCCTACTTAGTTATATACCGTAGTTTTTACTGCTATATGAATTTCCTTTTGTTGATATCAACCAGTGTAATTATGCTAACCCTAACGTTGGTATTTTATTGTTTAACATATCATATTCTGAATTAAATATGTGCAGGCTGTGTCCAAGATCCAGTAATCCAATGAAACGCCAACAGATGGTCCCATTCACTGTCACACGCAACCCTTGGCTAATACCTACTGATCTGTGATTTACAAGGTATGTATTTTTCAGGATAAGTAGGAAGATTAGACCATGGGTGTTCCGTGATTGGCCTTAGGAAGAATCTTGAAATCTGCTTGGATTAAATTCATGCCCTCAGCGTTTTCGTTTAAACTTGTTGGATTTCATTTGCTTGTCAGTAGCTGAATTCCCCTTGAATATGGAGACTGTAACATCCCATCATTAGCGTCTTACTTTGCATATATCACCGCCATACTCCCTTGTACACTGGTGGAGATGCCTTCACTGCCTCCACGAATATTTTCAAAACGGAAAATTACCGTAGAAATGGCCCAACATCTCACTATGGACCCTGCCAGTTTTCGTGCTTAACGTGATATTATTAACCTCTTCACTGCGATGACGTATTATATTTCATTTATGCCAGTGTCCGACGATATTCTTCGGTTTGACCCCTTAGTAGAGAAGTTGGTGAATAATCACTTTTACTTAGAAAAGTCTATCTTACGATGAATAAAATCGTCTGGAGATAGCAAGAATAGAATTTAAAGTGTGTCATCAGGCAGAAGGAGTTAGAGACGTTGGAAATCGAAGAACATTAAAAAAAAAAAAAAATTGTACTAGCCCGTGACTGTACATATGATACGAGAAAAACACGAATGGGATAGGTTGTGAGACTCGTAGTATTCATCGCTCCCAACTACCCAGTCCCTGAAAAAAGAATAGTTAGGCGTTAAGCGTACTATAATACCGTACTGATGAGCGTCACCAAATCCTAATTGGTTAATATAGGTCTTACTCCTATACCATGGCACTGACAAGTTAATTTCAAGATTCAGATCAAAAACTGGTTTACCATAAAGTGCAATGATATTGATGTCAGCGATGGGATATATATATATATATACTTGATAAGAGATATTTTCAGATATTTGCTGAGGTTGGAGATTTGGACTCTTAAAAACCAGTGGGACATGTCTTTACCGTAGGCCTATTGCGTTTGGAAGGCTACACAACCAAAGATGACCCGGTTGTCGAGATATGGTTGATCATATACGTGTAGTGATGCACAACGGTGACATCCAGGGTTTTATGGAATATCCCAACGCCATGTATGGGATACTACGAGTTAGGAGGGGATGCTGGGGTGCTTATTAAACCTATTAAAATACCGTCCTGTGCCATTAGTAATAATTTCCCTTCAACCTAATGACCATTCATTGGCATACCTCGCTTCTTGTACTGTATAATGGTACACACACACACACACACACACACACACACACACACACACACACACACACACCTATCTATCTGTCTTTCTATTTATCTGTCTATGTCTATCTATCTGTCTATCTAACTACCTATCTATGTTATCTGAGCCCCGCAACTTTTTAGATAAAAGTTTATCATATTTTTATGAAAATCCGTTTTTAATTAAGAAGATCAGAACAATCTTGTACAGTGTGTAGATTATAGGTAATATCTTGGATAACAAAAGCCAAAGCATTTTCCCATGAATGCAAATTGCCCACCATAAAAAAAAAAAAAAAAAAAATCAGCAACTCTAGCAGTAGGAGGCATATCATTGCAGGTTCACCAAAATCGGAAAAAAAAGGCTCAGGATATCTCTGTTTACTTCTACTAAGTTAAATACCGCACTAGCATTCATAACTCTGAAGTCAGAGGTATTATGTTGGTGAAGGTCATTGAGTATAACAAGCCAATTTCAAATAGGTACCCGTTAAATAGTAGTTCTCTTCGTTGAAGGTATGATAGAAAGTGGTGAATAATGGCAAGCTAAAAGAAAAAGTTAGATTGTGTTTTTTTTTCCTGGAAAATCCTCTGGCAATTGGAGGCAAATCATTGCAGCTTCTTCAAAATTTTTAACAAATAAGCCATATATCTCGGGATACTACCCACAAATTGTGGATACTATTTACCTGCTTGATTTTGGGCTATTTTGGGAACAGTCGACACATGCAAACACAGACACACACACAGACCCAGGCCATTACATTATTGTCTCACTAGGCTGGTGATAATGACGTAGGCGCCTTAAAATCAAGGATTATTTTTTTGTTCAAAATCATAAGCCAATCACGCGCTAATATAATTATTACTGTAATTCAAATTTGTTGAACTTTCTGACAAATATGTAAATATGTAAAAAGTTTTGTGTATACCTTTTTATGAAATAAACTGTATAGTCTGTCTGTCTGTCTGTCTCTATATCTGCCATTTTGTTTACTGTATCTCTGACTGTCAAGCTATCTATTTGTCTATCTATCTATTTATTATGGAGATAAAGATGCATACGCCACATAAAATGCTCAAGCATAATGAAATTCTCATGCCATACACTGTAGGCTTCAATAAGACTTGCTATTACTAACCGACTTTTTTTCATAGATTTGTGTGTTTGTTTAATCAGAACTTAATTTCCTGCAGAACACATTCGTGAAAAAATTATCAGTTTCCCAAAAATGGAAGTGTTTGTCCCTAAATGACACCCTGTGAACCTACCTGGACATCCTTTACCTTGGGATCTTTCATGGCTGTATGCTTAAACACAAATGGAGAGGCCCCACACCAGTCCTTACTTTACAAGCTAAGGAAAGCACAAGCAAACCCTCAAGTTTTTACGTGGTATGATGAGAGAGCATTAAAGGAAAGGAGGCAATTGGTAGCCCTGCATGACCAGTTGGTATGTCGGAAGAGTTTCCGTGGGAGTCGCCGTGATTGTTCTTTGTCTTCTTTACGAGACGATGTCCATCAAGAAAACAACAATTTTCGGTCTGTTTTTATGTATATTAGCACTTGTATGTACGTATACATAATATACTTTTACAGTAATAAACTTTTCAAACAGTACTTATGTTGAAATAAGATAGCTAGCATTGGCATTTTAAGATTTAGGTAATCCGGAGACGTAGAACCTCCTCTTTAAAAAAAATTACCTACCTTTGAACTGATTTAGCGATTTAACAATGGTGTACTGAAGTGTGTTTTGGAGAATGAAGAGGATCCACCAATAAACAAGGAAAATTATTATGTAAGGGTAGGTTAGGATAAATTTGGTTAGGTTAGCCCCAGACAGGTTAGGTAGGTTAGGGTAAATAAGGTTGGGTTGAATTACGAAATTTTATGTTAGGTTTGGGTAAATGGGCACTGATAAAGGGTAATTTAGCTCAAAAATGCCGTTCGAAGATGGCGTCCATCTGTCTTCGCACACAAGTTAGGATAAGTTTTGTTAGGTTAGCATAAAATTGATTAGGTTAGTCCAAAATAGGTTAGGTAAGGATAGTTGGCAAGTGACCTCAAAGCATTGAGTCTTGGTGTTATTTTATTTTTAATGTTTGTGATGTGTTGTTTAAATGACATTGATGTATGTTACACCAAGGATTTTGGGTGGGTGGGTGTGTGGTAGGGGAGTGTTGTTTATGGTGAGGTGTGGGATGTGACTGTGTTCTGCTGTCCAGTTTGTGAGAAGAGTCACTGTAGATTTGGCTGGGGCTATTTTGAGCCTGTATGTGGTGAACCATTCGTGTAGTATGTTGAGGTAAGGTTGAATGGTGTGTGCAGCTGTGTTTGCGTTTTGGTGCGTGCATGTAAGTGTTTTATCATCTGCATAGGAAGCTATGTGTATCTGTGGTGTGTGGGGTGTGGGTATGTCGTGCATGTATAGGTTAAAGAGTGTAGGGGACAAAACAGATCCTTGGGGGACGCCGTTTGTGAAGTTTCTGTTGTTAGAAGACTGACCGGCAAATGTTACGTGTGCACATCTGCCTGCTAAGTAGTTTGCCAGCCATCTTTATGTGTTATTGTGCATGTTTGTGTTGAGTATTTTGTTTGTGAGGTTGTGGCGGGGGATGGCATCAAAAGCTTTGCTAATGTCTAGTGTGATTAAGAGTGTTCTGTGTATGGTGGCCTAGCTGAATTCATGCCATTGAAAATTCTCTGTGTAAGGTCTGTAAGAAGGGTGTTTGTGGAGTGTAGTGGCCTAAAGCCATGTTTTGACTGGGCAAGGGGAATGTGAGGTGTGACTAGTAGTAGTACCAGTCGTTCAGTGACTTGGAGCGATGTGAGGAGGGTAACGAGGGGTCTTTGTTGGGTTTAGGGATAGTGATGATATTGCCATGCTTCCAGATGTTGGGTATTATGTTGTGTGAGTAGCTGTAGTTTGATATGTTGGTGAGTGCTTGTATGCCTTGTGGTCCTAGGTGTTTAAGGTGAATGTTGCTTATGTTGTCTGGTCCACAGGCAGATGAGTGCTTGAGGTTGTTAATGATGTTCTTCGTCTGGTTGTAAGTGAAAGGTGCGTAGTCTGGGTCTGTGGGGAACTGTCTCGTACGTCGGATGATACGTCGGTCTTCGGGATGGGGGTTTAGATGGCTGACTTGTGAAACGTGATTGATGAGAGTGTTTGCTTGTTGTTTGTTTGAGGGTATGGTGTCTGTTGTTGTGATGGCAGCGTGTGATTGTGTGGTGTTGCTGTTGGAATGTGTGATGCTGTTTAGTGTTTTGTAGCCGTCTTCGTAAGGTAGGTTACCGCCCGTGGGTTTTAATAAAAAAAAAAATTCAATTTTGCTGTATACTTGCAGTGTAGGTTTAGTATGTTAAAATATTTTGTACATAAATCATTTGCATTATTTTATGTTTTCTTCTGGTATATGAGTAATTAAATACAGGGTTTGGGAAAGCCATAGCATGTTTCCCATCAAAAATTTTTGGAACAACCCCTGCAAATAAAGGGAAATATTCCCTACTTAAGCTTTTAGCATACCGTTTTGATTTATGCCCCTTAGGAAAGGTCCTGTACTAGCTTTAAGCATACGGCCGTCAGATATGGAACTGCAATCCTCCAAATCTAACTTGGGCATTCCGAGGAAAAAAAGACTGGAGAAACCACACTCACCAAAACTAATCAAGTTAAGATGGTTACTCGTATAATCATAGGCCTGTTCTTCACATCTAACGTTACGTCTATTCCATCTAAACTTGGCATTGCTGAAATCTGAACTTGGTAAAGTATTTCCTTCATCACTTCCGTAAAAAGAATGGTTTTGCAAAAATGTTGAAGGTTAGCAGATCGCATGTCAAAAGCTAAAATGACAGAATTTACTTCTAAAATGGCCAGCTGCATGAAACGAATTTTAACCCAGGCCTTAAAAACTGGAATTCACTAGCGTCGTTAAAGGTCCCAAGTTCCTCCCCCACACAAGGGAGAGAGAGAGAGAGAGAGAGAGAGAGAGAGAGAGAGAGAGAGAGAGAGAGAGAGACGTACTCCTAACTTCGATATGGCTAGATAGTCTTTTGGCTGTTAATTCTGAGTGAATCAATTTACCTCCCTACTGGATTCAGTTTGTGGGAAGTATATTAGAAATACGTTACACTCTTACTCTTACTTAGAATATGTTCAGTTCTTGGCAGAAAAACGCTGATCAGACTGTGGCTGCATTGGCTGTTTAAAGCGACGCCCCCAGTTTGTGCCAGTCACGTGTGAAACTCATGATAAGAGTATGGGGTGCTTGGTGTCTTTGCCTTCCTATCGCCTTTTAGTACTCATCTTTCCACTTAAGGTGACTCCAAAATGAGTGACAGCCTAATGATTTCCTGTAACCCAGTAAACCATATACAATGCTGGGTGGTAACCATATAACCAAATAACGAAATGATGTGGAGCCTACTAAGGTGTTCCTGTCAAGTGGGTGGAGAGACGCAAATGCGGCTTCCATCCAGGAACCAAACCTTCACACTTTTCCCAGCGTCTCTCTGTGGTGAGACGCTCCGCAAAGGAACATCGGTTCACTGCCTGCGGTTGATGAGGCTGCTCGGCCAGACAGACCAGGGATATTCAACATCATCATCATCAAAGCAGAATGTACTGTGTTATGTGGCGTGCTGGCAACACCACCAGTCTCTAATTCAGTTATTCCAGGAAGGACCATAAGGAATCGACGGCTGGCACACACCCTCGTTCTCTCGGTTGTAACCCCTGCACTACTGGCGGTCCTTCCGTGCTGAAGAAAATCGTCTGGTGGTTGAAAACGTGAAACAGAAGCATCACCATCCCAGCAAAAGGCTACGGTAGTGGAGGCTGTATTTAATTTCTTGTGTCTAGGATGTCATTCTTGGGCTGACAAAAATTGTTCGGAGGCAGTGTTATTGGTAAATAAGACGTAACCGTAGTGATGAAACTGAGATGTAGGCCGTTATAGCTTGATGACAAAGGACTGCGCATCATTACCCACATCGCTGTGAGAGAATCCGTCTGTTATAAATACCACTGCCTGAACACTGAGAGAACGATGAGTGACGTGTAAATTAATGGATACTAACTCCTTCACAGGGGAAGGCTATTCCTGTGATGAATAAAATTCTGTAGAGACAGAAAGAACCAAAATATGAAAATGTCATGAAAGTGATGAACAACACTCTGCACGGGCCCAAAGGAGAAAAAAAGCTTTGAAGTTATGAATAAAACTGTGTAAAGGTATAATGAACAATAACAACAAAACACACATGTCATTGAATTGTAAATAAAATTCTGTACAGGCAGAAACGATAAAGAAAATGTTAATGTTATGATGCATAAACTCTGTATGTGAAAAAAAAAAAAAAAACATGACATTGAAGTGATGAATAAAACTCTGTAGAGACAGTTAAAACAAAAATAAATAAAATGTCATTGAAGTGATGACTAGAACTGTAGGAGCAGGACGAACTAAAAAAGAAAAAAGACAACAAAAATGTAGGATCTCTGCTTAATTCGCGTAATGGATAAAACTGTGTGGAGATAGCACTGGCCAACCAAACCAGCACTCCCAGACAGCAATACCCTCTCACAGTGTTTGGTCAAAGGGCTGAATATTTGGCTGTGGCCTTGACCCTCGAAACATTGCTCTCGGCCTTGAATCACATCATTTTGGCCTGACTCTTAACCCTTCCACCAGCCTGGGGTCAGATCACATCAGAGCTGCCTGAGTTCATTATGCTCACTCTCGTCGTCCTTTGATCTTTCCCTGTGACCAACAACTTAAACTATTTATCTGTCTGTCTATTGCCAGACGCCTTAATTCCGTAAGGGGTGACCACAAACAAATCACCTCCATGTCGTCCTGACCCTCGCCATTTCACTGCCCTGCTCCCAGCTCACCCCCCGTCTCTCATATACCACACCATTCCATCCCTCCATCTCATCCTTGGCCTCCCTCTCCCTCTCCCCACCTCCAGCTCACTCAAATACACTCTCCTCATCAGTCTCTCGCTCTCCATCCACTCCATATGGCCAAACTACCTCAATGTAATCCTCATAACGCTGTCTGTCACTTAAGCTGCATCTTCTAATGACGAAGCACTTCTTTATCCTTGTATTAACGTGAACTCTGCCACACACTTTACACTACATCGGATAGAAACTGTTTTAATTGACCTTGCCATGTGACCTTGGCTTGGCTTTTGATCTATTGTCCTCAGAAACAATAGGTCAACAGAGAGAGAGAGAGAGAGAGAGAGAGATGCTCAAAACATTACATCTGCTGTGTGTGTGTGTGTGTGTGTGTGTGTGTGTGTGTGTGTGTGTGTGTGTGTGTGTGTGTGTGTGTGTGTGTGTGCTACAGTTTACGAGGGTGGTGTGCGCGAAGAGCTGATACAGTCTTATAAATTTTGACGTGTGGACCGTGAGTTTGCGATAATGGTGACTGGTAGTAAGAGTTGGTATGCTGCGTCTCTCTCTCTCTCTCTCTCTCTCTCTCTCTATTTCCTTTTTCTTTTCTTCCTTTCCTCCATCTCTCTCCTTCTATGCATTGTTTCTCTTACTTCACCCTCCTCCTCATACTTCTTATTCCTACTTCCTGCATTTCAGTTTTAATTCCTCTCCTATTCACCTTTTTGCACTCTGTCTCCTCATTCTCTTTTTCTTTTCTTTCTCATTCTTCCTCCTACCAGTCTTTCTACTTCCCTTCCTCCTGTTTCCATCCTGTCTCTCTCCTTTCTTTTTATCCTCCGCGTTTCTCCCTCTTCTTTCTTCCTCTCTCTCCGTCTCTTATCCTTCCTTCTCTCCCTCATCCAGCTACCTCTTTCTTTTTCTTCTCCCTCCATTCCTACCCTCCCCCAGTCCACTAATGCCTTCACTGACGGGGTAGGCAAGGTCCGTCTGCTTCAATTACCCTCACGCTATCACTTCCTCACACTCATTGCCCACCCGCACGCTGTCACTGCCTCACTCAATCCCCACCCTCACGCTATAACTGCCTCACATTCATTGCCAACCCTCACGCTATCACTGCCTCACACTCAGTATCCACCCTCACGCTATCACTGCTCCACACTCAGTACCCACACCTCATGCTATCACCGTTTCACACTCAGTACCCACCCCCACACTATCACTGACTCACAGTCACCGCCCACCCGCATGCTAAGAATACCCACCCTCACGCTATCACTGCCTCACACTGTCCCCACTCTCACGCTATCTTTGCCTCACACTCATTGCTTACCCGCACGCTATCACTGCCTCACAGTACCCACCCTCACTCTATCTCTGCCTCACAATGAATACCCATCCCGTACTCCATCATTCCATTACACTCATACCCACCCGTCACGCTAACACTGCTTACGCTCAGTACTGTACCCAGTCTCACGCTTAGAATACCTCCCCTCATGCTAACACTGCCTTACACCCTCACGCTAACGCTGCCTTACACACAACACCCAGGCTCACGCTAACATTGGTTCACTCCTAGTTCGCAGTCTCACGCTAACATTGCCTCACACCCGGTACTTAGTCTCACGCTAGCTACACTGCTTTACACTCGATACTCATTCTCATTGTGACAGTACCACCCTCACGCTAACACTCCTCACTTGGTGCCCAGTCTTACTCTAACAATACCTACTCTCACGCTAAAACTGTTTCACACATAATGTCCAGTCTCATAACAGCAATACATACCCTCACGCTAACACTGCTTCACACTAAGTACTCACACTCCCGCTAACACTGCCTCTCACGCAGTACCCACTCTCACCATCTATGTTTTCCACACACTGCCTACCCTTTCCATCCACACCTCATACTTAGTACCCACTCTCTCCATCCACACAACATATTCGGTACCCACCTTGTCCATCCACACCTCATACTCAGTACCCACCCTTTCCATCCACACCTCATACTCAATATCCACGCTCTCCATCCACACCTCATACTCAGTACCCACCCTCTCCATCCACACCTCGTATTAAGTACCCACCCTCTCCATCCACACCTCATATTCAGTACCCACCCTCTCCATCCACACCTGTTATTCAGTACCCACCCTCTCCATCCACATCTCATATTCAGTACCCACCCTTTCCATCCACACCTCTTATTAAGTACCCACCCTCTCCATCCACACCTCACCTTCAATACCAACCCTCTTCATCCACAACTCACATTCAGTACCAACCCTCTTCATCCACACCTCTTATTGAGTACCTTTCCCCCCCGTCCATGCTACACACATAAATTATATCCTTTTCTTCTTTGGACTATGTTCTTGTCGTCCTAGGTGGTTCTGTGGCACCGCTTCCTTATCATTTATTTTCAGACTGTGACTCGTAAATATCCACATTTATGTTATTGATGCCAACTGTGTCATTGTAAAAGAGATAAACAAAGTAGAGTCATCAGCCTTGAAGGCAGGAACGTGGGCTTCGGCGCTGCTCGCAAAATACTGCGCCAACTTCTTTCCATTCATGGCTTTGGTTTACATTTTTGAGAGATGAGCTTAGCTAAAGGAAGTCAGTCACCATCCAACACTAAAAATTGTACCCCGAAGTTTCGTAGCCACCTGTTTTCGCCTTGCACTGACAAAATTATAAGAAAACAAGAAGCGGTGCCTAGGCACAGCAAACCCGTCCCCGGCAGTCATCTTAGTGCTGACGTATAAACACAACAGGATATCTGGTCAAAGATGTCACGTATCAAATTTGTAGTAAATCGGGTGAAAATTGACGATTTTATGCCCATTCTAAATTTTAGGCCCGACCCACCTGACACTGACCTCCCTACCGCTAACTGGATGTGACCCCCCTGATGTAATGAGGCATGTTATAGGATGCAGATTTGAAAGATGCACATTTAGATTTTGGTTTCATGGCGATATGACGAATTTGAAAGGCGTTATGGCGAACAAATGACTTTTTTTTTTTTTTTTTTTTTTTAAAATTTTTTGGGCCTACGGCTTGGGTTTTGGCCCATTTTGGCCCAGTATTTAATCAGGTGGTCAGAAGGTCATGGGCCATTATCCCTGTAATTTTATTCAAAATCGCACCAGTAGCTTTTGCGTAAAGTTAACATTCATGCATTCATACAAACAAAGAAACAAACAAACCAAGTGAAAACAATACCCGTCTCCGAGCCCCTCCGGGGCAGGGACGGGTAATAATCATTCAGTCTTGAATGTCTTGGATAATTTCATGCCACATTTCTGCCCCGATACAGCTAGATTCAACTCCACATCCGCCTCTATAATATTATTACTCCTTTGACATTCAGTTTCCTGTAAGCAAAAAGACGAATGAGAATAGCTTTGAGCAAGCATCTGAATTATATGGACTTTTTTTTTTTCAACAAAATAATTCATACAATATTTATGTATGAATGTAATACCATATACGATTTTTTTTTTCCAGGATACCTTTCTGGATACCCCCTAGAACCCATTCAGTACCTCTGGGAGCGTCAGGGAGCTACTATAAGAACAGCTGACTTAACAGATTTAGATGGAACAAGTGTTTGATAGTGCTTGACAAATTCAGAGTGCTCGACGTGTCTCGATTTGGCCCACGTCGAATCACCTTGGACTCTGCTAGCTACATACAAAATGTAAGAATGATTGGCCAACTCTGAGTATGTTTCTGAAAAAAAAAAAAGTGCTAAAAATATTGCCTTGCTCCCTATGCAGTAGATGTGGAAAGTTTGACTAGATTATGATGGAATTAGGTGTCGAATACCAGTCGCAAGGAATATTAATGTGTAGTATAGGAGATCTGGTTGCTCGTGATGAGTGTTCCTTGATCGTAGGGTTGGAGCCTAAGCCACGTCGGACTTTAACGTGTGTGCTGGTATAAACAGTTTGTTTCCGTCTGACAGAACAAGGCCACTCCAGTAACCTGAATACTTGGGCAGGGTTACGTGAAATTCAGTGTTTTATTTATGAGACAGAAATGAGTTTCCTTTGCACTAGTCCAAT
This sequence comes from Coenobita brevimanus, assembly GCF_032717465.1. Lineage (NCBI taxonomy): Eukaryota > Metazoa > Arthropoda > Malacostraca > Decapoda > Coenobitidae > Coenobita > Coenobita brevimanus. The sequence goes on from NC_136967.1 coordinate 29,222,561, forward strand.
CCTTCCTCCGATCTGACTGCAGTTGGCCATCAACTAAGTTAAGAAGGGTTTGGGGGGAACTTTGTCAGATGAAAACAAGACTGACTCTAATATGCCCTTTCGAATGCAGGCGTATGTTTGCATCCTAGTGGTTCCATCGATATCAAATACAGATTCTAAAACACACACACATATCCATTACGACACTTGACTTTCACGTGCATCACTCTTCCTTCAGATACCTCTTCCCTATTCACACTTCGCCAGCATGGGAAGGATTAATCCTGGTTATCATTTTCCTTCTGAGAAGGTCCAGTCATACAGTAGACCAGATGTAGAAATATATCGATATATTTACAAATGGAAAGTAAATAACCGTGGACAAAGTGTTGGGAAGCCTAGTAGCCTTACTAGAATACGTGTCTTTTTCTTCACGTAAGCAAGCACTGTTTTTGAAGGAAGAACAACGGGCATATGAATAGCCTTTGCCCGTAAAAACAAGTCTTAGTTAGTTAACCACCTTCTCCCTCCACAGTCGACGGTTTGATCATACCCATTACTTCCTTTTCAATAGCCATCTCATTCCTTCACGCTGAAGGGTTTGATCAACCATTTTCTTCTTAGTCAACAGGCATCTTATCCCTCCATGCTTTAAGACGAGGACCTTTGCACTCCGACTGGGGTTTGATGAGGCTTTGTTCTTGTAATGAAGGAAGGAGCACAACGGAGGGCAAACATCATTAGCCTATCACTACTGATCCTCACCAGGCTGTTTGTTTTCGGGTGATATATGATTACAGACGGTATCTATGCTGTCACAGCGAGCCACCCTCCCATCCCCAACACCACCACCATCACTAGTCCCTCCAGCCGTGTCCACCAGGAAGGAAATTTTGTGGGAAAGTGCAAATGAGGGAAGAGTCTGATTTGTCGTAGACTGTTATGCAAAAACAAAAAACCCAAGGCTGAAGGTCTGCAAAACTTGTCCCTTCCAGAAGAAGTTAAGCAAAAAGGAAAGCTATGCAAGAAATATAGAGGGAACCACATAACAGTGAGGCACAAAAAATGAAGAATTGCAGAGCTGATAGAAGAGGCCAGGTTGCCGTCTTAAAAGTTTTCTTACCCTGTACATCCCTGTAAATACTAATAATACAGGGTGAATTATCACTATGAGGCTCCAGAAATATTTCAGCATTTTCATCCACCAATTTAAGTGAAATCTTGTACTTTCATAATTTCATTTCAGTTTATTCACAGAAACACCAAATTTTGAATGCAGCCTCCTTCAGCATTTAAGCACAACGGAACTGGCTGTTTCGAACTAACGAATTTTCAATGCAACTTATCAACCGGGATGGCTGCCTTATCCATAATAATGTTTTCTTTTACATAATAAAATGTACGCTCTTCTTCCCTCCCCCTTCCCTCCTCTTTTTGTCCTTTGCCCCACAACCCGGGAAGAAAAATATTGAATCATGAGGGAAAAAAATGTGTCGTCAGCTTCCGACAACGGCATGATTACAAGACCAGTGCAGTTGACCAGCTGATGGCCACTTAGCGCTACGTTGATGGAAGAACAGCATTTCATTTCCGGCAGTCTCCTTTAAATACAAATATCGTGGAGAGTATCAAAATGGACTATATGATTGATGTAGACATAATTTTGTAGACACGGAGTTTTCTCAAATACTTTTATTTTAACATTATTTAATGATAATATACAGACGTCATTCGAGGGCTTCAACGTAATGAATCATCTGTACTAACATCATTTGATGTGACGAGAGTTTTGCCCGCAGTATTTGTAGCGGTAACGAGTGGCTGGTGATAAGTACAAATAATACGTGTGAGGATACGCACGATAACACTGAGTCAGTTGACCCGGTTATGCATTTATAAAGGACATTGGTTAATTGTTATGATAGACGGATCTTCATGGAAATGGTTTATCTTCAGGAATTATATTTCTTTGGTCATATTTCTTCTCTTTATAGTGACACCTGCGCCCGCGGAGCGAGAACGGTTGCTCGGTTGTGCGTGTGTGTGTGTGTGTGTGTGTGTGTGTGTGTGTGTGTGTGTGTGTGTGTGTGTGTGTGTGTGTGTGTGTGTGTGTGTGTGTGTGTGTGTGTGTTTCCTCCACAGATTTGGTGAAGGAGGAAAGGATCAGCCAAGGGATTGACGTATTGTTTTCGAGAATAATAGGGCAAAGCCCAAGGTCAACTTAGTAATTATCCGATTTAGGCCAACGATTGTGTAATGGTTAAGGGTATGGTATGGATGAAGGGATTCCATCATGAGAACATTAAAGGCCAGTGTCAAATGGAAAGAGCAAGGTCAGCTTAATTAGTTCTTATCCGATTTAAGTCAAATTTGGTGAAAGGACTGAGAGTAAGGCAAGAACGAAGGAATTGGATTTTAGGAACACCCAGTCAGTGGTCAGGGTCACAGGGGAAGGTCAGCTTTCGACCGATGCGTGTCAGTGTGTGAATAACATAACTAAGACACTTTTTTAACATCTGACTTTAACAGCAGCTTGTTCAAGGCTTGAGGATCATCGAAGGGGGTGACCTATTCTTTCTAAAAAAAAAAAAATAAGTTAAGACAAGGTTATTTTAAATAGTTTTTGTTCGATGTAGACCAAGCTTGGTGGAAGAGTTAATGGTAGCGCAAGGACAAAGGGATTAGACTTTGGGAATAATCTACCAAAGGTCAAGGGCACGAGGCAAAATCAGATGTTCAACCTTATAACTGGAACAGATTAGATTCAGTATGGCCCAAACTTAGTGGAAGTGTTGAGGGTCAGGCAAGAGTGATGTAAATCCAGTAATGACAAAAGCCAAACATTCGGCCTTAAAACCTTTTGAAGCGCGTCGGTGTTGCAGTCTCTTAAATGTTACTTGTTTCTAGTTATCATTGTTTCTCGTGCTACTACTTATGATGCTGATAGTGTGATTATTATTACCGAGTTGTGTTAATGTACAGTCGTCAGCATAAACTCGCTGCAAGTCTACTCGTGTGGTTTGAGCCCTTTTGTCTGGCAACAGTGTAAGGGGACTAGTTGCCACATAGACTTTTATATACTTTAAAACGTGGTTCTGAGAATTGGTACTAGTGACTGCCCAGAGGACGAGTACAATATTCTGTATACCGTTTTTGATTAGTATAAAAAGTACAAGAGCTGACAGAAGAATGTTATGGAATGACGAATGAGCGTAATATTCCGGTATTCCTCATTATAACTGTGTCTAAGCTCCCTTCCCCTCTCTCCCCATTACTCCGCCTGATGTCCGCCCCATCCCTCCCTCTCCCTCCTACCCCCACTCACTTTCTTGCCTCTCCACTGACTCCTCTCCTCACCCTCTCTACCTTCATTCGTTTATCCACGGCACTAAGTCCACTGGCGCATCGCAATTCTCTCTCGACTGTTTAGTAAACCCAGTCTGCCCTATTGCCAGTTGCTCGCGGTACTGCCAGCTATATACAAGGCTAATTATCAATATCCCTTCCTGTTCGGGTCCCATTCTCACCCTCTCCGTCTCCTTCCCACATCTTTTATTCCAGTTGTCTTTCTTTTCTCCACCTTTGTCACTATCAGCAGCCTGGAGATATAGGAGCATTGAGGCCTCGTTCTTGTGATGTATTCCTTACTGATGTTTGTTTGAGTGAGCCTGGCAGTCGGTGGCTATTTTTTCGGTAGGCGTAATTAAAACATTTGTGCCCATTCCTCCAACTTCTCGCCCTCTCACTTCCCAAGGAAGATGTTCTCATTCTCCTCATACTGTTCACTGAGTCATGAAGCAGTATCAGAACCAATAATGTTTCGAACTTATGCATCATGTTTGGAATAAGGAGTGAGAGAAAAGACTGTGGCATGGCAAGAATCTCACGATTGTAGGGAAACAAAAAAGTTACAGGAATTGACGAGAAATAGAGAAGAGTGCGGTTAATTACGTAGGTTAGCGCGGTGGATAAAAAATAATGAGGTAGGTAGGGTAAGGAGAGAGGGGAGTGGAGAAGGAGAGCAGGGGACGAGGTGTGGTGGGAAGTAGGCTGGGGAGGATCATCCGGTGGGGGGGTACGGGGGAGAGAGCGGAAGTTTCATCATTCGACATTATTCTGTCGTCTTTCGCACATTTTTATGCTAATCAGATGTAAAGACTATTTCATTCTGGGCGATTTATAGTACAAATTCTTACAAACATATTTTAAGGCGTATAAAAGCCTCAGTGGCAACTAGTTCCCATACACTGTTGCCAGACAAAACGACCCACATCACACGAGCAGCCTTGCAGCGAATTTGTGCTGACGACTGTACGGTGTTATTGTTCAGTCGTGGAATGTGTTAATGTACGGTGTTACAGTCGTGGGATGTGTTAATGTACGGTGTTATATACTGTTCAGTCGTGGGATGTGTTAATGTACTGTGTTATATACTGTTTAGTCGTGAGATGTGTTAATGTACGGTGTTATATATAGTTCAGTCGTGGGATGTTAATGCACGGTGTCATAAACTGTTAATTCGTGGGATGTGTTAATGTACGGTGTTGTGTACTGTTCAGTCGTGTTTTTATCTTCTTTTTATCATATTCTCCAGTTTTTTTTTTCACCACTAATACGGCCAAGATTGCCTTTGATTTTCTGGCTCCTGAAGATCTAGGGGGAAAGGGCGAGAAAGAAGAGGCGAGATGTGAGGAGGAGGAAGGAGTGAAGGAAGGTGATACGAGAGGGGGATGGATGTGTAGTGAAGAGGATAGATGATGGGATGGAAGAGCTGGGAAGAAGAGGGGAGGTGGGAAAGAGCGATGTTAGGAAAGGGAGGAGAAGGATAACCGAGAAAAGGGGGGAGGGCGAGGAATGTGTAGAGAGGGAATGGAGGGAGTGGAGAAAGGTGAGATGAAGTGAGAAAGACAAGAGTGGAGAAGGAGGAGGGAAAGTGAGAGTAGAGAGAGAAGGAAATTATGCTGAGAGAATGTGTGGAAGAAGGCAGTGGAATATGAGGAGAGGAGAAGGTTGCGGAGGGGAAATGTGAAGAGGAGAGGAAGTGAGAAGTGTGAAAGAAAGCAAAAGGATAAAAGGAGAGAGGATAGAAAGTGAAATATGGGAAAAGGGAAAATGAGAGCAAAAGAAGGGGGTGGGTGAGGTGTAAGAAAATTAGAATGTGAGAGTTGGAAGGAAAGGAGTACCGTATGGCAAAAAAGGAAAGAATAGAAGTATGGTGAAGAGGAAGGGGAAGTAAGGAAGGTGAGGTGAAAGGGGATGATTAATAACGCGAATTGAGGAAGGGAGGGGAGAGAAATGAGATGAGAGGAAATGAAGATGTCAAATGAAGACGTAAGTTGATGAGGGAGAAAGGGAAGCATGAATAAATTAACAAGAACGAAAAATAAGAAGGGGAGAATGTCGCAAAGCATGAGAAATTGGAATTAAGGAAGGAGGAAGGATGGAAGGAAGAGAAAATGGGGATAAGGGAGGGGATGAGAAGTGTGAAGGTGCAGAAAGAGGAGAAGGAGGGTGAATAGGGAGTGGAGGAAGGGTGAAGGAAGAATGGGTGAAGAAAATTAAGTACTGTAATGACAAGGAGGAAGACACGAAAGATGGGAAGGAATAAAGAAGAAAGAAAAGGGTTAACAAGAGGAATGGAAGATAGGGCGTGGAAAATATAAAGAGAAAGAGAATAGGATAGGGAGAAAAGAAGAGGGTCAAGGAAGGTCCGGGGAAATTTGAGAAAGATGAGAGGGAGAGGAAGAAGGATGAAGGAGAGAAGTAGTATGGAAGGACGAAGAAGAGTACGTGGGGAAAGGAGAGAATTAGTAAGCAACAGGAAGAACTCGAAAGATATGAAGGAAGAAGGAAGGAGATGGAACGGTGAAGGCGTGGGATAGAGGAGATGGAAAGGAAGAGGAGAGGGAAAGGGAAAAGAAGAGAAGAATAGGAAATGATAAGAAGAGGAGAGGAAAGGTGAGGAGGGGGGAAGGGAGAAGAGGGAGGGAAATTTGTCTGATGCAGTCCAAAGAAGAGTTTCCAAAAATAAACTACATTCACCACATGTCGTGAGAAGGTGAAGTGGAGGAGAAGAGAGAGAGGGAAGTGTGTGTGTGGGTGGGTGGGTAGGTGGGTGTGTGGGTGAGTGCTAATTTGGGTGCCGTGAGTGGATGAGAGAGAGAGAGAGAGAGAGAGAGAGAGAGAGAGAGAGAGAGAGAGAGAAATTGAATCTAAATGAGGTAAGGCGATAAAATGGAGTGAAAGTAAGATGATATGGTGCATGAGGCTGGGAGGGAAGATGGCTAAGATAAATGGATTAAAATCGTCAGTGTTTTGAGAGATGAAGTTCTACGGGGAGTAGAATCAAAGGAGAGAGCAGGGAGGAGGGATGGGTAGGGGGGAGTGAGAGGGTGAGAGTTAGCGAGAAAGTTAGCCAGGCGAAAGTTGGGGAGTGAGAGGGGGGAGTGGGACTAGGGAGGGGAGAGTGGGATTAACATGAGGGAGAGAGTGGGATTAAAATGAGGGAAAGGGTGGGATTATAATGAGAGGGGGATAAAGATGAAGGATAAAATAAGGATTAGGGTGAGAGAGTGGGATTAAGGTGTGGGAGAAAGTGCTAGTAAGATGAGGGAGTGTGTGGGATTAGGATAAGAGATTGGGATTAGGATGAGAGAGAGAGACAGTAGGATGAGAGTGGGATTTTACTGAGGGAGAGAGTGGGATCTGGATTAGAGTGAGAATGGGATTAGAGTGAGGGAGAGTAAGATTAGGATGAGAAATGGATTAGGACTGGTATGAGGGAAATTGCGGGATTACGATAAAGGAGAGAGAGAGAGAGAGAGAGAGAGAGAGAGAGAGAGAGAGAGAGAGAGAGAGAGAGAGGGAGAGAGAGAGAGAGAGAGGTATTGGGTTGGAGCTAATACCTATCTATCTATCAATTGCCAGAAGCTTTAATCCCGTAAGGGGTGGCCACAAACAAATCGTCCCCACGTCGCCCTGTCCCCCGCCATATCATTGTCCTGCTCCCAGCTCACACACCCCCTTTCTCATACATGCTAAATAGATTAAGAGAATATACAGTAAATGAGGGAATTGCAAGAAGTAGCTAAAACACAGCAACACTCACAGAGCGAATGCCTCCGCCAACACCTACACCAGACAGCTCAGCAAACCACCCAAATTTAATCAATTCTTCCTTGGCCTATGACTAACATATCCACAATATTTCATTGAAATCCTTTATTAATTTTCTGAGATGTCGTGTGGACAAACAAACAAACAGACAGACAGGTAGAGGTGAATTCATAACCTCCTCCAACTCCTTTGGCGAAGCACCGTTCTTTGACAGTCAGCTTGCGTCGCAGACGAATAACGTTATAAAGAACACCGAAAGCAATGACAGTAAAAAGAACAAAGAGCATCGTACACCTAAAGGTAATAATTTTAGATGTACCAAAAATACGTATAAGTAACCAAGAGAATATAAATTACAGAGACAGGTGCGTTTAACTTGTAAAGGCCTGGCGGTTGCTGGTAATGGGCGTGAAGCATACACCAGCAGGTAGGGAAATGTATGCAATTCCTTGCAATTACTTACCCCAAAAAACAACACTGGTATGTGCGGTATGAACAAAGTCAAGAAAAACAGCGTAAAATCTTAACAGCTTGCTTGCAGCCTTAATACCTTGATTGATGGCGCTTCACTCAGCATAAATAGTTCTTATGTCTGATTTTTTTTTTCCAGTGTTAGTCTGAAGGCGATATTACGTCATCATCATCATCATCATCATCATCATCATCATCGTAAACTTATTCCTAAAATTGTTAACCACTTCAGGCGGAAGATATACTTTATACAAGCAGGTTGGGGGAGAGGCTTTTAGAACTGAAGGAGTTTGATGCCATGGCCGTCCTTAACCTCTTTAGTAGGAGAACTCTTTCCTGACATACACAGAATCGCCTGGAGGTTGCAGGGATATGCAAATACGTCATCGGAGTGAAAGGCTAATGGGGTGTATAGGATTCAAAACAGGAAAAAGGATAACCACCAAAGTATGAGAACTGCCATCAGTGTGCAGCGTACCGTAGTTGTACGTAATTACCTCGCCCGGGACGGAGTCCCGCGAGGTTTTGTTTTGGTCGAGTGTTTGTTTGTTTGTTTGTTTGTTTGTTTCTTTGTTTGGTAGCAGCATTACGGAAAAACGGATGAATGAAATTACATAAAACTTTCAGGATATGTGGGCACTGGTCTCAAAGAGAGCTACGGTATTAAATTTTGGAGGTAATCCAGTGACCATGAAAGGTCAAAATGAAGGTCACAGATTTTCAGAAGGCTGTAACATGAAACCGGTTGAAGATAGAGATGTTTACTGTTATCAGCCTACAGGAACTCCCATATGGGCTTTCTTTTGGCACCATGACCTTTGACCTTGAACGACCTTGAAAGGTCAGACTCAAGATCTCGGATATTCAGGGGGCTATAAATCGAAACTGGTTGCAGATATTTACTGTGTTCAACTTACAAGAAGTCATATATGGGCTTTTAATTAGTACCATGACCTTTGACCTTTAGTGACCGTGAAAGGTCAAACCCAAGGTCACGAATATTCAAGGGGCCATGACTCAAAACTGGCTGAAGATAGATATTTACTATTATCAGCATAAAGGAAGTCCCATTATGAACTGTACGTAAGTCAAACCGGTTACTCAGAATACTGAAGTAGACACCTTATGATTCCTACCATCACTGGTTCGAGTTTCCACATCTATTACACAGTGGGTAAGATAAACATTTAAGCACCATTATTTTTTCAAAACACTTAAAGCTGACCTATTATTCTGATATTTTGCATGTACAATAAATAGTAGCGGCCAGTACGATACGATCGAGTCGATTCGTGCCAATTCGAGCGAGCAGAACCATAACAAGCTCTTTAATTGTACTTTGCGAGCAGCACTGAATCCCATATTCCGACTTTCAGGGAGAACGAATTTACCTTGTTAATAATTACGGGACACAATGTTACGGCGATAAGAATTAAGAAACAAAAGACATTACCTAAGTGGGTTACAGCCTGTACGGGCAGCACAGAGTGAGTATGACACTCACTGGCGAATTAGATTTTAAAAAAAATGGGGGGGGGGAGGACTGTCTATCGGCAACATGAGGGTCAGCAAGGCAGACAATATTTTTTACCACGTCAGAATCTTCCCCTAGAAAACACAAGCAACGATCGAATAAACAGAGATACAAAGTAAATAAACTCTGTCCAAGAGACTGACCGGTATGAGAATCGAACTCAGATTTTTCTAGTTACGGGTTGGATGTCTGACCATTACACCACCGGTTCCCCAAGTCGAAACCAGGGCTTGTTCAGGCCATTTAAACTTCCCTGGGCTGGTGGCGTGTCCTGCTTGGCCGACTAAGATATATGAGAAGAACTGTGATTGGGTGAGGGGACATGAGAACAGCCAGCAGTGTGACCCGGACTGCTGCCCCCACACACCTGACAAACGCATTACGCATACCAAGCTCAAGGAAATAACACCTGTTCAACCAGTGTTACACTCATGCTCCGCCATTCCACCCATGTTCCTCCGTCCCACCCACTCTCCTCTGTTCCACCCACTTTCCTCTGTCCCACCCACTTTCTCCTTTTTACCTACTTTCCTCCGTCCCACCCACTTTCCTCCGTTTTACCTACTTTCCTCCGTTCCATCTACTTTCCTCCGTTCCACCCACTTTCCTCAGTTCCATTCATGTTCCCCCGTCCCACCCAGTTTCCTCCGTTCCACCTACTTTCCTCCGTTCCACCCACTTTCCTCCGTTCCATTCATGTTCCTCCGTCCCACTCAGTTTCCTTCGTTCCACCCACTTTCCTCCGTCCCACCTACTTTCCTCCTGATGACGACGACGATGATGATGGTGATGATGATGATGTCTCTTGTTTTTAAAGACTGATGACGAAGACGTGGAGGAGGAGGACGACGACGACGACGACGACGATGATATGAGGAGGAGGAGGAAGAGGAGCAGGAGAAAGAAGAAGGAAATAATGATGATGAAAGGTGGGGGTGAACATGGCTAAGAAATTGAATGGAAAAGGTGAGACGCGGGGAGAGACTGGTTAATGTAGTGGGGACGAGAGAGGAAAGAGGAAGTGAAAAGGGATATCAGGAAGAGGAGAAAGGGAAGGGGTGGGAAAAGGGAAGGGGTGAAATAGAAGCAATGGGGTGCGGAGAAAAGAGGGAGAAAAGGAAGGGGATGGGATCGAGACGAAATGGGATGGGGAGAATGAAGAGGGAAGGGAGTGAGGGAGAAGGAAGGAAGGACAAGAGAGGGTAAAGAATGAGTGGAAAGGGAAGGGCTGGGACCATGGAGAGATGTGAGAGAGGCGGAGAGGGGGTTAAAACGACGGAGGAGGAGTAACAAACACACCTGTATTTTTGTTGGTGCCGCTTTCATGTCCACACTGTTTTACCAGCGCCGCAAATGAGAGATACAGTGTAGCTCAGAAGTACCTGGCACAGAGGCGCGGACTACCGTATGTCTTTCTGGATAACATGGCAATGCTTGGCCATTTAGTTACCAATTACGTATTTTGCATTTTATATCAATTGATGTCAGACGTACTACTGTGCTAAAGAGAAACCCACAGCACTAGATGTGCAAAAAAACACTGCGATAATCATTTTGACAAAGAATACTGAACTTCGTATTTTAGTCCAGGTTCCGAGGTATGATTACATTTAGGCCACAGACGCTCATCGTAGCTTGAATCCAACATATATGTACACTTTCTTTCCGACGATTATTTTTGTCTCCTTGCTACTTCCTACTTCCAGACGATTCTGTTAAATTTAGAGAACCACCCATCTGTAGTGATTAGGAAATGTCTACATCCCCTCATAACCTGGGTTTTCCCACTACGGTTAATAAAATACTCTGCTTGGTAGTAGTGATAGTCATCGAACAAGCTAGGAGGTTAAGGTTAATAAAATAGTTTGTTTAGTAGTAGTGATAGTCACCGAATAAGCTAGGAGGTTGTGTGAGGCCGTCGCTGTCGATGTGTTGGAAAGCATTAGGGAAAGGGACGAGATGGTTTGGCCATGTGGAGAATAGAGAATGAATAACTAAGAGAGTGTATGTGAGTGAGGTGGAGGGGGGAGGGGAAGAAAGAGGGGGAGGATGGGATGGAGAGGTATATGACTGCAGGGGGGGAGGACGAGTTGGAGATAGAGCAGCCTGATGGTGACGTGGAGGCGAGCAACTTGTGACTGTAGACAGAAGGGCAGACTGAGAACGTTCACCTAGATGTAGCTGTAGTGTTGTGGACGTAAATCCTGATCCACTTCATTGCAATAGATAATGATACAGCGAGAACTCTCAAAACCCAGTATTGGGATCTTTGGAACTCAAAAGACTTTTCAGAATTTTACGTACGAGTTTATTAGTTGTCTGCTAAAAAATAAAATGATATTTTCGTCTGTGACTGTACTGTGACTGGAACTCATAAATGTTGTCCTACCACCTGTCATGTACAATGTGCCACACTGTTCCACAGACTAACTAGTGACTTCAAATGTACATGAAAGCTGCGCGTACTGAGGTTCTGACATAAGATTTACAAGGTAGGTATTTCCCTTTCCTAACTACGAACTGTTTTTGCAGGAAGAACAAACAATAGACATGGTAAGGCTGTGTATCTCCTTTCCCTTTCCTTTCAGCAAAGACGCGTCTTATTTACGATGAGATTTATCGTAAGTTATCTGTATCAAGGTCGTGGTGCTTAATGATCACTGTTGTCGACATGAGGTTTCCTATTTCAATCCTCTCAACGTCAAGACAACTGTGATATACCTACTCTAGCTAACGTTTGACGATTTTATTCACCCGAGAGTGAGTCACAGGAGACGGGGTGTTGATACTAGTACCGTAACTCTCACGGTCACATCTCAAGTATTCTATTACAGTTAATGCCATACGACTATGTTTATCTGAGAGTGGGTTATACTGTAAGAGCCTTAGATGTTTAGTGCTGCCACCATTAGCCCTGTCATGGTCTGGGAAACTCTAATATTTTATTTCAGCTTACGCCAGACGATGTTATTTAGCTAAGAGTAAGTTTTATGAACCTGAGTTAATGTGCCTTAGTCTGGGTAACACTAACGCTGCCCTTGTTTTCCTCTACGGTCTTTACATTTCCCACATCAGCCACCGCTAACTGGATGGAGTGTGAACGGTTTGGCCTACGGAACGGAAAGCAGGATTTCGAAGGCTCGAATGATGCCTGAAATGGATATATACTCTAATGCAATAATCTGTATCCCTCCAGGTGACTACATCATGAGCTAGCAAACAGTCCAGTCACTCTAAAATAAAAAAAAATCCAGAACAGGATAAGCGTGAGAGTGAGTTTGGAGAAAGATGATTTGGAAGTCAGTGAAGGTACAACAAGTGGTGTCAGGTAAAACAAACTTCGTCCGGCCACTGAAAGTCAAAGGTCATAGTGCCAATTGAAAGCCCACGTGAGACTTCCAATATCTTGATGACAGTACCTCTAACTTCAACCAGTTCTGAGCTACAGCTTCTTGAATATACGTGATCTTGAGTTTAACTTTTCAAGATCCCTTAAGATTAAAGGTAATGGTACCAGTTAAAAACCCATATGTGTGTTATCACGTTGCATTAATTTGAAAGTTAAATTATTGTGTTGGTGGGTACAGATTGTGTATTGATTTACAGTTATTCGTTTCCGTGTTATCGCTAGATGTGCTAGTTATAGAGATCTGATTGTTGTCCTAAAGACTAATCAAAATCAGCTAAGATCTTTTAAATATAACTGGGACACGAGTGGAACAGAACGAAATATAGAGCAGCGGACGACGAGTGGAACAAAGGTGGCGTATGTGTGGACGGCACGCTAGCATATTATGGTGGTATGTGGAAGCCATGAAACAGGTGAATTAGTTTAAACACACACAGGCCGTAATGTAGTTGACTTAGATTTCGTGACATCTCTTTCTTGGCGACTTAATTTGCATATTATACTTTAGTATCTTCTGGTGTGTTGTAGATACAAACTATTGTGATGCTTAGAATAATACAAATAAAATGTGAAGGTGTAATATGTAAAATTAGCCTGAGGTAAAGGCGCTACGAAGTTTATTGTGCCAAAGAAAATGTTGTACATAGGATACACTCAGACACATTAACTTTTCTAGCAGCCAGGGACAAAGGTTCCCCTACTGTTCTGCTGCGTCTAGGTCACACCTAGAGCATGCCCGTCACTTCCCTTTGTGACGCATCATGTCAAGGAGAATCACTGGGATGGCAGGAAAACATACCGAGCCTCTCACCTTGCAAGAATATTAGCCAACAAAGGAAACTCAGGAGTAGAACAGTGACACTCGTTTTAGGCGAACTCTTATCCACAAGTGTACCTGCAGCACTCGTATGTTTTGACCCACTGACGTGTACATATACGTCTTTTCACGCTACACACACAAACACACACACACACACACACACACACAGCTAGAAAGAGCTGCAAAAGCTTCACTCCGTTACGCACACACACATCCAGCCAGGAATAGCAGAGCATTTATAAAACATCAGTTGCACGCATACACATGTACACACAAAAGTTTACACGCACGCACACACACACATGCACACGTATACTCACTCACACTCACAAACCCTTACATGTACATGTCTATACTGGTATTTTAATAAGATGACACACTAACTTGAAATACACACATACGCACACACGCGATCACGTGCACATGCTCATATAATAACACACACACACACACACACACACACACACACACACACACACACACACACACACACACACACACAATTCCCAGGACAATGTAAGTGGGAGTAATACTGTGACCTTACGCATAACGGGAGGGGGAGGTTAAAAGGTAGGAGGAGGGCGGGGGGGGAGCTTATGAAAGGGGAGGGATTGGTAGGAGGGGAGGGGTTTGTAGGAGGGGGAGGGATTGCTAGGAGGGGGAGGTGTTGGTAGGAGGGGAGGGGTGGTAGGAGGGGTGGGGTTAGTGGGAAGGGTGGGGTTAGTAGGAGAGGAGGGGTTAGTTGGAGGGGCAAGGTTGGTAGGAGGGGAGGGGTTGGTAGGAGTACAAAGGTAAGCAAAGAGCAACACATCCGTTGATCCTTCCGCGGCTGTTTGGTATTGGGCAGGTTATAATGAAAACTCTTCTGTCAGTTCAGGTCAAGGATAGAAAATCAGGAAGGCTCCCACCCACCCACCAAACCCTCCAGCGGAAGCCGGCAGGAAATAGTGAGAAGGACCACAATGCAGCATAGAAAAACTATCATGGAAATTTCACAGGAAAGAAAGAAAGGAAATCTAATTCTACACTGCTACACTGTCTGTCTGATAAGGAAAGTAACAGTAAGTCAGTAATATTAATCAGTGTTGTTCTGCTGGTTGTATCATTCCACTTCTGAAATAAGAGAAGAAAAAAAGAAATATTTTATTCGGTATTAAACATATTAAGCGGGAGTTAGAAGACAGATACCTATCCAAGTGGCCTTTAAATGTTAGTACTGTATCACAGTTTGTCACACTGGAGGGCAGTTCTTCCATATACTCGTATTTACAACTTCATTAAGAAGAAATGCTTAGCTTCATGCGACTGGAATCGTTTGCCATTTATTTTATGTCCCTTGCCTCTAGTTTAATGCGAGTGATCAACTGTCAAGTATTTATCGACAGCCATGTTATCATGTCCTTTGAGTATTTTAAATACTTGAATTAAACCTCCTCGTAAGATGCGTTTACTTACGCTAGGGTAAAGAATTTCAGGGCTTCTAAACGCTCCTTGTATGGTTTATTTATCAGTCTAGGTATCATTTGGTCATTCATTGCACTCTCTCAAATATCTCTGTCTGTTTTGTAATAAGGCGACCAAATCAGGACACAGTACTCTAGTGGGGCGTACTAGAGAATTATACAAGGTGAGGATGGTATTTTCTGATTCATATTCGAATGCTATACCTGTGAATCCGGTTAATTTGTTGTCTTTCTTAACAGCCTTTCTACTCTGATTGCTTGGTGTAAGATAATTATTA
The DNA here is from genome assembly GCF_032717465.1 of Coenobita brevimanus. Lineage (NCBI taxonomy): Eukaryota > Metazoa > Arthropoda > Malacostraca > Decapoda > Coenobitidae > Coenobita > Coenobita brevimanus. The sequence continues at coordinate 29,237,631 of NC_136967.1, forward strand.
TTATAATTCCTAGGGCTTTTTCATGACTGACATTATCTACTTGAATATTGTTTATAGTGCAACAGTTTTTTTTTTCATTTCTGTTTCCCTTGTTTAGCACTTTGCTTTTACTAATATTAAAGTTCATCTGTCAGGCTACGGCTTAGTTGAAAGGTCAATCGAGGTCACACTGTATTGCCTGTCTATGTAAAGATGTGTCTGCTCTGTTTTCAACTTTAGTATATATATATATATATATATATATATATATATATATATATATATATATATATATATATATATATATATATATATATATATAAAGATAGAAAGGACCCAATACTGAGCCCTGTGGCACACCACTAATAACATCTTTCCAGGCTGATTCTTTACCAGTTATTACGACAGTCTGTTTACGTTCTGTAAGCTAATTATTCTATCCGGGCACATTGCCTCTGAACCCATGCTCATTCAGTTTCAGAAGTTGTCTCTTATGGGGATCTTTATCAAATGCATTTTGATAATCAAGATATACAATGTCTTATTGTATATACTGAGTACTAGTATACAGGAGAAATCCAAGAGATTCGTAAGGTAAGAGCGATTATTCCGAAAACTATTGAGCAACAACTTTCACACCACTAATGTTAAGCTTACCGGTAGATAATTTTCTGGTTGCGATTTGTTGCCTATTTTAAATATCGGGATTACTTTTGCTAGTTTCTATTCATCAGGCACATTACCATTTCTCAGTGATTTATTATTGCTCAGCTAATGGCTTAGATATTTCATTCATTGCTTCATTTAGATTTTACTGAGATGTTTTATCTGGCCCTGGTGTTTTATTCACTTTAATTTTACCAATGGCAAGTCGTACATCATTCGCGGTAACAGGAATGTCGCTAATTATGTTTCCTTCTTCTAAGACAACAAGAAAAGCTACGGGAATGGAGTCTGTATTTTCAAAAAGGTGCTGAGACTTTTAGCTATCTCTGTTTCATCACTGGTACGATTATGCTCTCCATCATTTGTGACTAGTCTTCTTTCTCATACAGCTGAAAAATTCTTTTGGGTTGAATTTATTGGTACACACAACGTGAACTTTATAGTTTGTCTTACTTTGCTTTACTTTTTTCTTGCTTTTCGACGAAAAGCATCATATCTATTTTTATCACTTTGATTCTTTATGGAAATATAGTTTTTGTGTGCAAGAGTATTAGGTGATAGGGAACGGTTAATATCTGTATTCCAGCATTTGGGTTTAATATTTTTTGTAGGCCGTCTGTTTCACATAGGAACACACAGTGTTACTGGTTTATTGAGAATATCTGTGAATAATTTCCCTGCATCATTAATATCTTCTCTTCGAACCATGGAATTCCAGTACCTAAAACCATCTATTTCCTTTGGTTTTTGAAAATTTGCTCTCTTGTAGTCGGGCACGTTCTTATAATTAGCCCAGACATTGTCATCTCTGAATTTAACGTTCAATGTGAGCATGCTGTGATCACTAATACTAACTCTTGCCCTACCATAGCATTATTTATTAAGTTTCCCAATGTAGCCATAACCAGATCTAATATGCAACCTGCTTGTATCGGGCAGTCTACGAGGAGATACAATGAACTTTCCTGCAAGCTGGTGTGCAGGTCCAACACTGTGCGTGACAATAGGACTTCCCATTTTGGAAGGGAGGAGTTAGTAAGAGAGAAGGGGTTAGTAGGAGGGCAGGGTATGGTAGGAGGGGAGGGGTTAGTGGGACGGGAGGGGTTGGTAGGAGGGGAGGGGTTGGTAGGTGGGACAGGATTGGTAGGAGAGGAGATGTTGGTAGGAGGGGAGGGGTTAGTAGGAGGGGAGGGGTTGGTAGGAGGGGAGGGGTTAGTAGGAGGGGAGGGGTTAGTAGGAGGGGAGGGGTTGGTAGGTGGGACAGGATTGGTAGGAGAGGAGATGTTGGTAGGAGAGGGGGGGTTAGTAGGAGGGGAGGGGTTGGTAGGAGGGGAGAGGTTGGTAGGAGGGGAGGGTTGGTAGGAGGGGAGGGGTTGGTAGGAGGGGAGGAGTTGGTAGGAGAGGTATGGGTAGGAGGGGAGGGTTAGTAGGAGGGGAGGGGTTGGTAGGAGGGTAGGGGTTGGTAGGAGGGGAGGGGTTGGAAGGAGGGGAGGGGTTGGTAGGAGGGGAGAAGTTGGTAGGAGAGGTATGGGTAGGAGGGGAGGGTTAGTAGGAGGGGAGGGGTTGGTAGGAGGGGAGGGGTTGGTAGGAGTAAAAGGGCAGGCAGGAGGGGAGGGGGTGGGGAGGGAGATTGACTAGGGAGAAGGAGGGACCTGGTTGTGGGAGTATTGACAGGAGGTTAAGTGTTTGGGTGGTGTGGGGTGATGAGGCGAGGGTTCTTGGAAGAAGCTCGACTTTTGCTGTGTTGAGAACCTTGTGTATCCCTGAGATCAGTGATGTTATTCTGGCCGGGTGCAAACATACTAGGCAAGTTTCCTGAATGGAATCAGGTGATTTTTTTCCCTTGAAAAACATCAAGTGCCAATGTGTGTAATGCACTGGTTTAGCCATCCTTGTGTGCCACCAGAAGGATCATATCTTACAGTAAGTGGCTTTAGAGATGTCGTTACACCTTTTCTTTGGCGATTTATTCTGCATTTGTACATCAGTATCCTCTTGTATGTTGCTGTTGCAAACTGTATCGGTATTATAAGAATATAAAATAATAACATACCTGTGTAAGAGAATATTCAGCTGTAGTGTGCATAATTTATCGTTAAAGGAGCGCACTGTTGAGCCACTTATGTCACGTTGGTTACGGCACTAAGTCCTGTCATGGCCTAGTCCCTAACCACCAGCAGCGATGGGACATTGGGTTACTTGGCTCTATGGGTACGATCATGCAGCCTGTACATGCTACATTTAGAGAATATAACATCTTGTTTCTGGTCAGTGGGGAAGACTTAGAATTTTTTATTAACTTCATCATTACTATAACGCGCCCCCCCCCTCTTTTTTTTTTTTAGTAAAATTTTGGTGTTACTTTATATTATTCAGTTTAGGAGAGCCGCGACTAGAAACGTTTATGAAGGTTGTACTTAATCTTTACGGTTAGAAGTAGTATTATATGGTGAATAAAATGGTGTGGAGCTGGGACGAGTAATATAAAATACTTCATTTGGCTGAATGGGTTAAAGAATCGAGTGATGTGAAATGGGTATATCATACTCGTTGAGGATTAGTGTAATTGTAGGAATGAAATTTTATATGGGATATGTCGAGGAACACTAGACCGCAGAAGGAAGAAATGAAGGAACATGGTAATTAGGACAAGAATGATTATGTACAATCAGCGGAAGTGAAGAACACCATCAAAGGCAGTTTGAATCAAAATGTCCGAAAGTTTAACGTCAGCAAAGCCGAACAAAAACTGATGAATGGAAGTAGTTTGAAAGCAAAGCAGAGACTTGACATTAGTTAACACCATATGTTGGCTCGGTGTGAAGAAGTAGTAAATAAGACAGGAGGTGATCAAGCAACAAAGAAGTCAACTCAGTAATAATAATAATACAGTAATATCATGACGGAAGAATGTGTTTGGGTTCGAGAAACTGTGTACAATGATTGCCAGTGTTGTGATAGAAGAAAAGGAAGCGTTCATATGAATGTCAGGAGGTTAGGAAGGTGGTAAAGATGGCCACACTGTTGATTTAATTGAGGATGGTAGATTGGCATTAGATTCTGTGACTCTGGAAAGCAATCGAGAGCGCATACCTCTGCCAGGGCCAATACACTTAAAAATTTACTGCTGTAATTTCTCTCATTTACCAAACGGATACTTGTTAGATCTCACAGTATCACTCAGTTAATTCTTCGGTCTTAGTCCGCCATGTTATTTCTCAGAGATCGCATACCTCCGCCAACGCCAATGAAATTTGCGATTTATTCCTGCGTTTGGATCTTCTTTGACCCACTGCCCACCTGTCCACCACAATTCATTGATATCTGATAACAACTCTTTGAGGTATTTTGTACTCAGACAGAGACAGACAGAAAGTCACGAGGTAATCATCAAAAATCAAACCAGTAGCTCACAATATCATGGAAACAATAGGTGTGTCACGCCGTTCACCAGAAGAAGTGACAATTACGGATTTTAAAACAACCGTTGGTTAAGTCGTCATCATAATTATTTACAATATGATACAATAGCATTTGGGGCCGAATGCTAATCGCCCGCCGAAATATGTTGTAGGCTAAGGTACAAACTACCAACAGACGAACTTTGAAGTAAATTTGCAAAGTTCAGCGCATTTCAGTCACCGCATTTCACAAAAAGTCAGTCCATATTAAAAAAATATATTGTGGTTGACATTCAGTCGTCTTTGATAAAATCCTCACCAAAAACTAATCACTTCTGCACATCCACATAGTTGCTATTTCCTGAAGGTTTGGTGAAGGTTCGTCGACAACTTTTCGAGATATTTTGGCAAAACACACACACACACACACACACACACACACACACACACACACACACACACACACACACACACACACCGCTCGCTGGTGCAGTGGTAACGTTCTCGCTTGCCAACTGGTGGACGGGAGTTCGCGCCTCGCTCAGGTTGCGAAAAGTTTCACTGACGAAGTGGGTGGTTACTGTCCCCCTTGAGCAAGGGGACGGGTGTGTGCGTGTGTGAAGGTCACAGCCTTGCCCTTAGATCAGACTATATGAGCTCTAAGCTCTCTTCCGGGAGGGTAAAAAGCTGACGATCACGACCATCAAGTGATCCTGACCGACCCGGTGAATTACACACACACACACAACTATGTCGCCTCGCCATGCTAAAGGCGGGCGATAACAAGAGTTTTAGAAAAAGCTGAACCAATCGTTTCTTCTTTCATTAAGTACAATTGAGCCAAGAGAACAAATGGGATTTCGCTGTGGTTTTTCAGCAACAAGCCATGTTGTAGTTATGTCCCAAGTAATTTAAATAACGTCGGAATTTAATCCCATGTGGCACATTAGCGTCTTATTAGAGGTATTCCCGGTGTTTCCAGTCGAGATTATTGGGCTTGGGAGAGCCTCGTCGTACTGAAAGGGTTGATCAATACTGTGCTTAACTCTTTTATCTCGAAAATCTCTTCTAAGCTGTATAAAATCGTTTGGAGATAATATGAATAGCACAAAGATATGCCATCGTATTGAAGGGGTTAAGAAATGTCTCTTCATAATATTTACTGACTAAAAAAGCATATGTCTCCGTTGTAACGACGACAATAACTAGAGCCATATCAAGACTGCACTAGAGAAAGATATAAACATGAAGACAGTGTTGCTGCTGTTGTTCTTGCATGTGTAGAGGACATTTCCAGATATGTAATTTGTTATGGTATAGGAAGCAACATACCGGTGAACTGTCTTCCATTCGCATATGACAGTATTTTCCTGTGACTTTGGGGAGGAGTTACATGAATTGGTATTTAGGTGAACATCAGATGTTAGAGTTGGGCTTCATAATGAATATGAAGTAAGCGAAAGCTGTACTTGAAAGACTTCTCCAATCTCTCAGTAGTTGTAGGAAATAAGGCACATGCAGTATATGAGGAAAAGAATACCCCTGTCCTAAAAACGAACGTTATATAATCAGTATATCATCCTCGCTGTAAGTTATAAATCACAAACCTAAAGTAACTGTGGGGAGAGGAAAGTGAAGGGGCGGGGAGGTAGATGAGGATAAATGAGAGGGCGGCAGGGGGGAGGCAGTGGGGAGAGGGGGGGAAGAGGGAAGAGGAAGAGAAATGTATGGGAAGGGGAACTTGTGAGATGGAGAGAAGAAATATTGATGGGGAATTTCGAAATGGGATGGAATGGGCAGAGATGATGATGAGAAGAAAAATGGAGGGAGAATGTAATGGGGAGAGAGATGAGAAAAGTTGGGGAATTCATAAAGGAGACGACGTAATAAGAGGGGAAATAAGCCATGAGAGAGAGAGAGAGAGAGAGAGAGAGAGAGAGAGAGAGAGTATAATTCTCTACTGCCTTTATGTTAAGGTGATCTAACTTTTGATTTTCATCGAGAATCATTTCATCTCTCTCTCTCTCTCTCTCTCTCTCTCTCTCTCTCTCTCTCTCTCTTTCTCTCAACCTCTGTCCTACAGTTCCTGCCCTCCCTCTCTCTCCTCTCGGTCTGGCCCGCCCTCACTTGCCCTTCGGCCACTCCGTCTCACGGGTGCACCCAACCCAGGACGCGCTGTGTGAGGGGTTCTTTTAAACTTCCTGAACGGACTACCCTTAACCTCGTTAACCCCTTCAATGCGGTCGCTTCCATTCTAGTTTTCTTGCCACCTCTAGACGATATATTGAACTTTAAATAAAGTTTTAATGTTGAAGGGATGATGAAGGCCATAACTAACTCTCTATATCCTTGGGTCACGTCCTTTTCAGCAGCGTGTTTCCGATATGCATCTACGAGTGAGTCATGGAGTCTGAGAGCCGCCTTTTCCATTCTTACGACTGCTTCCTCCCTAGTCTTTGGATTCAGTTGACTTGAGACGATTACGTTCAGCAAAGAGTGAGTCACAGGAGCCTAAGTGCTTGAACCCTTTTTTTTTGTTTTATTCTTCTCGCCAAATAGACGATTATATTCAGCTTAGGATACACTCATGACCACCTTAATCCCATGACTTATTTTCAGCTGTATTCATGATGCCACCTGACTGTTTGGTTCAGCGGAAGAGACACCCAGAACAGTGAAGGGATTAATATAGGTTATCTTTATTTCCATCCTATCGAAAAGCCTACCTTAAGTTAATATAAAATCGACCATACACATCGAGAGAGAGAGAGAGAGAGAGAGAGAGAGAGAGAGAGTAAAGGATCTAAAAGTAAAGCAATTTTTGATGGTTGCAGGTTACCCGCCATCGTTGTTAAGTCTATTCCAGGCAGAAAATAATCTCATGGAAGTGTTAAGAAGAAAACAGAAATGACCCCCTGTGGCTGAAGTGGTAATACTCACCCCGTTCTTACATTTTTATCACTGATGGATTATTTTTACCCTGAATGAGATCTGCCTAATGATATTTTTGGTGTTATGATATGGAATGATGATGATGATGAATTAACCAGAAATCTATCCACTCAGTTTACAGTTGTTGTTCTGGTACCTGGAAATATTTGTAGCTGTAGTTCCCTGGTCATTTTTGTGGAAGTCTGTTTGCTGACGTTTTCATTTCAGTGATATTTCATTAAACAAAACAGTAAAATTTCCGTTGAAGCTGCAAACAGACAAAAATTGCATGAGGGTCAGATGAAAACGATGTGATTGCTTTTGGTGTGTGTGAGTGAGTACAACCCAGGCATGTTAGGTGGCAGCTGACACACCGGAAAAAGCATTGATACTGTACGTGTTTTTAGCACCGAAAATCATGTCATTCAGCCAGTGAACACATCAGCCTTAACCTGTCATGGATTACACCTCTTATGAACACACACACACACACACACACACACACACACACACACACACACACACACACACACACACACACACACACCTGCTCTCCCTCTCTCTCTCTCTCTCTCTCTCTCTCTCTCTCTCCCTCCTCCGACGCCGCATCCTGTGAGGGTTAACCGTTCATTTCTGTCACCAGCGAGCAACATCCTTTCCTTTCTAAACACCCTCCTTGACTCCCATGCATTCCCTCACCTTGTCGCCTGCCTCCACCGGGTTCTTACTCAGCCTCTTAAACATACACCCTCATACACTTTCGTAATTGATGCCACACTTTCCATTCTTCCAGTTAACCCTTTAACCCTTGGTTCTAGAGATTTCATTTTTACTTTATTCCTACTACCACAGGACGGATTTTTACCTAACTTCAGAAGGCAGTTTAGAAATGAAGGGACCAGTAAAGGCGGTATCTAACTCCTCCAGTCACACGAGTCTCTCCCAAGCCTAAGCATCGTTTTCTGGCGATGGCAAGAATAAAACAAATTTGTCTCCGGGCTGAAGTGGACTCCAGATTCGGTTATCCATTTAGCGTTTCACATTCGTTTCTTCAAAGTTTGTTCATATTTGCAAAAATTTTGCACAGTTTTCTCCGCTGGTTTAATAATACATGTCAAGGCGGTAGAGGCGGCCTGCAGCCCAAATGGACCCAGGATCGAATCCCGGCTGGAGCAGGGAAAAGTTTAAGGATTTGAGTTTTCTAAAAGCTGACTTTCCTGATCTACCAGATGACTCGCCTACATGTCGTAAAAATACCCCCGCTTATACCAATACACTAGTCCTGTATGAGACAGCCCTAGCGTGCATTCAATATGGTCGGTGGGTGTTAGCGCCGAAGTGGTGACATGTGGAGGTGTAGGAGGACTACCGGGCCTTGGGATAGGTCACTGCCCCGAAGAAATAGGCCCTGAAGCCTTTGCCCAGAGTCGGACGCGTAAAAAAAAAAAAATCTGCAACGCTGTTCCCATATTATATACTATATATATATATATATATATATATATATATATATATATATATATATATATATATATATATATATATATATATAAAGTAGTGCAGGACGAGAAAAATATAGTACTTGTAATATGAAACGCCTGATTTTTTCAGTTTAGGTCGTTTTAAAGCCCTGAAGACAGCGCTGTGAGGATAATGGAAGAGCGAGACGTGTGTGTAGGGATTGAATTGCATTAGCATGAGATTCTGCGGGGGTATTTGTGTATGGGTGATTCTGAGGTCGTTATGTATAATCGGAGTTCTAACGACGTTATAAATTTTGAGTGTGGAAAAATTTGCATTCTGTGTGGATAGGCTAATCAGTTCTACAAGTAAGTGGATAATCGGAGTTCTGTATGGATAGTCAGTTCTATATGGATTATGAATTTGTTGTGGATAATTATTTTTGTGTGGATAATCAGGGTTCTGTGTGGATAATAATCAGAGTTCTTTATGGATAATTAGAGTTCTGTATGGCTAGTCAGTTATGTATGGATAATCCTTTCTGTGTGGATAATCAGGGTTCTCCGTGGATAATTAGAGTTGCTGTATAATTAACTTAGTATAGATAATCGTAGTTCCATAAAGATAAACCAAGTTCTCTATGGATAATCAATTGTCTATGGATAATCTGGTTTCTGTATGTTGTTACATAGCCTATGATTTCATCATCCTTTGTGTAATTTTAACGCACAGTATGCTGCAGGTTTGATCACGAGCGTGTTCTGCCTCAGTCCCCCCCTTCTACCGTTATAGTAGAGTGAGTCGTCCTTTCTGTTGTTCAGAGCGGGATTTTCAGCTCTTTGTCCCCATGGCTTCATTTGCGCGTCCTTCTTACAAGTTGTATCAAGCTCTGCTGGCCCCTATATAATGAGTTCAGTCTCTGCATCATTGCCACTTAGATCTGCTCCTCATTTTGTTCACATCTCTGTCCTCCCCTGTACCGTTATTATTGAGTGCTCAGGAAGTCTCCAACCATCCAGCAGCTGTGTAATTTGAGTATAAGTGTTGTTGCATTTTTTCTTGTACTGTGTAGCATAAGGTTGATTCTTGGGCCTAGTAAGGTTTTTGTAATTTGTGTAAGGGTTCTTTGTCAGTCATCATTAATAATATTTTGTATCTGTAATAATTTATCTTGCATTAACTGAGCATTACCCAGTGTATTTTCATTTTATCAGGGCTGACTTAGATAAATTTACTCTTGCTAATTTCCTGTTAATAGAGGCTATTGCAATTAACCATATATTTAACCTGTTTTTGCCATACATTATCCTGATGAGTCCTGAATGTTTTCTTGTTAGTTTGTGCATTAAACTTTAACTTGTAATTTTACCTAACTCTTTGTTTTGAACCTGGAATTTTACGGGACAGTAGTGATTTTTAGTAGTCTCACTTAAAGTGTACTTTATCTTTCTCTGTTCCGTAACATAAATTTGACGATCTCTCATCAGGATATTCAGGATATTATCATAAGGATATTGATTGATATTTTGTGACTGTGATTTATTCATGATGTCTACTATTACTACACTTGATGAAGCCAAAGATTTTTTGTCAAATGTGCAAACAGTGTGTGATGTAGAAAACAGAACAAAGAATGAACTTAAGCTTGTTGCTCAACAATTGGGAATTGCTGTTCGCTCTCATCATTCTAAAGATCAAATTGTTGGCATGATTAATAAAAGCTTGTTTAATGTAACTCCTTTCTGTCGCTGCTTTGGTGGTCGCTGCTCCTCTGAACTGTCTGCTTGCATTCCTCCACCTCTACGACGGGCGCGTGGCACCCGTCTGGCAGCAAGCTCTCATCCCTTTTCTGTCCAACTCTCTAATGCAAGAGTTAACCGTTACTCCCAGTCTTTCATTCATGCAACAGGTCAGCTCTGGAACTGTCTCCCTCTGTCTGTATTTCCTCCTGCCTATGATCTCCAGTCTTTCAAACGCAGTGTGTCCAGGCATCTCAAAATGATCGGATCTTGAATTTGGCTCTCTATTGTATTTTGTTTTTCTCTTGGAGGGAACTGTTACTGTGGGCTCATGGCCTTTGGTTCCTTCTTCCTCGCATAAAAAAAAAAAAAAAAAAATGAGCAAACGCAGATTGAATTAGCTAAGTTACAGCTAGCCCTGCAGGAGGCTCGTGTTAAGGAGGCTGAATTTCAAGCACGTGCTAAGGAGGCTGAGTCTCAGGCTAAGGAGGCGGAGTCTCATGCTAAGGAGGCGGAGTCTCAGGCTCGTATTCAGGAGGCTGAATTTCAAGCAAATGCTAAGGAGGCGGAGTCTCAGGCTCGTATTCAGGAGGCTGAATTTCAGGCAAATGCTCGTATTCAAGAGGCACAGGTACAGGCTCAGGCACAAATTGAACTTGCTAGGATTCAGGCAGACCATGAGTATCGCATGAAACAAGGTGGAACTGGATCATCTAGCTCTGATGATTTTGATGTGGCTAAAAATGTTAAACTTGTCCCTCCTTTTAATGAATCTGATTTAACAAAGTATTTTCAGTTGTTTGAGAGGGTAGCTACAGGTTTTAGTTGGCCCAAGGAGTATTGCCCAGTACTCCTTCAAACTGTTCTCACCGGTAAAGCTCAAGTAACTTATGCATCTTTGCCTCAGGATCAATGTGATAATTATGATGTAGTTAAGAGCTTGATTCTTAAGGCCTATGAGCTTGTTCCTGAAGCTTATAGAGTAAAATTTAGGACAACTTATAAGCAAGATAAGCAATCCCATGTTGAGTATGCAAAAATCAAAGAAGATCTGTTAGAGCAGTGGTTAAATTCTAAGAATGTGGATTCTGATTTTGGTAAATTTAAGCAGATGGTTTTGCTAGAGGACTTCAAGAGGTGTATTAGTAAAGATGTAAGCCTATATCTTGATGAGAGAAGAATAGATAATTTGTCTGATGCTGCAGTTTTAGCTGATAAATATGTTCTCACTCACAAGAGATATTCTAAAGAAAAAGGGAAAGCTGAGAGTAAGTACGTTGCCTCTACTCAGAGTACAGGTAACAGGAAAGAGAATAAAGATGATGTTTCTCAGGAAGTAAATACCAGCTTCACCTCTAGATTTCAGAAAAGTAAATGTACTTATTGTAGTAAGCTTGGTCATACTACAGAGAAATGTTTCAGGAGACAGCGTGATGTGAACAAAAAGGAGTCTTTAAATATTCAGTCAATTGGTCCAGTGTTCACCCTTGAGAGTTCCCAGAATTCTTTAACTGAGTTAACTGAACCTGCTTTGAGGGGTAACTTAAATTCTCATGATGGAGCTCCTCTTTTGAGCAGTAACGTGGGTGACACTCTCAAGAGTTCATGTGCTAATTTCCTGTCTGATGGTTTTGTCAGTCCTCTGGGCAGTAATGACAGGAAATCAGTTAAAATATATCGTGATACAGGTGCTTGCCAATCCCTTATGCTGACCAGTGTTCCAGGCTCTAATGTTAATTCCTCTGATGAAACTGTAATCTTACAAGGTGTAGGGAATGATTACTTCTCTGTCCCTCTGTGCAGAGTGAATTTAGAGTCTGGTTTTGTTAATGGTTCTGTTATGGTTGGGTTGGTTGAGACACTCCCAATGTCAGGTGTAACTTTCTTACTTGGAAATGATATTGGTGGAAGTCAAGTGTGTCCAGCTCCTCAGTTGTCTAGTGAGCCAGTGGGTGCGACCCAGGATTGTGATGTCCCTGATGTATTCCCTGCATGTGCTGTCACTAGGGCTAAGTCTAAAGTTACTGGTGATTTAGAGGATAATGATGATGATGATGTTATCCTAGCTGACACTTTTCTTGCTAATTTGGACCACTCACCAGATGAGGCAGTACCCCATAGTGTTGATAATTTGTCTCGTCAAGAGTTGGTTGAGTTGCAGGTTGCTGACCCTGAGTTGAAAGGTCTAGCTAACTCTGCTTGCAGTGAGGAAGAGTCAGCTGGTGCTTCTACTTGTTATTATATAAAGTCAGGAGTACTTATGAGGAAGTGGAGACCCCCAACAGCATCAGCCGACTGTGAATGGGAGGTTGTACATCAAGTTGTCATCCCTCGTGTTTGTAGGCAGGATATCATTAGAGTGGCTCATGATTCCAGTTTGGCAGGACACCTTGGAGTGAGGAAGACTGTGGCACGCATTTTGAAACACTTCTACTGGCCAGGTATCTTCAGGGATGTTTCCTGGTATTGTAAGTCTTGTCACACCTGTCAAGTTGTGGGGAAGTGTAATCAGACCGAAAAGGTTGCACCTCTAGTTCCCATTCCTCCTTTTGGGGCGCCTTTCACCCGTGTGTTGGTGGATATTGTGGGCCCTCTTCCTAAGACTTCTTCAGGATTTTCTTATGTGTTGACCCTGATTGATATGGCTACTCGTTATCCTGAAGCCATTCCACTTAGAAATATCTCAGCAAAGAACGTGGTTAAGGAAATGCAAGGGTTCTTCACAAAGTTTGGTCTGCCCAAGGAGGTACAGTCAGACTGGGGAAGTAATTTCATGTCAAATGTTTTCAAGCAGTCTCTGAAAGAGTTGGGCATCACCCAGATCACGTCTTCAGCTTACCATCCCCAGACCCAAGGAGCGTTGGAGAGACATCATCAAACACTCAAATCGATGCTCAAGAAATACTGTTTGGAACATCAGAAAGACTGGGATAAAGGTCTTCCATTCGTTATATTTGCCGCAAGAGAATCTCCAAATGAATCACTGGGCTTCTCACCCTTTGAACTACTGTTTGGCCATGAAGTAAGAGGACCCCTTAAGCTACTCAAGGAATGCTGGCTGTCGGAGGAAGATGACGACAACCTCCTGGAGTATGTGATGAAGTTCAAAGAACGGCTGTCCACTGCTTTACAGTTGGCGAGAGAGAATTTAGGAGCTGCTCAGGAGAAGATGAAGACTTGGTATGATAAGAAGTCCAGGTTACGCCACTTTCAGCCAGGAGATCAGGTTTTGATTCTGCTACCGGTTCATGGGCAACCTCTTCAAGCCAAGTTTAGTGGTCCTTATTTCGTGGAGAAGAAACTCAGTGATGTCAACTATGTCATCGCCACACCAGATCGTAGAAAGAACAAGCAACTTTGTCACATCAACATGCTAAAGTTATATCACATGCGGGACGAAAATAATCCAGTCTGCACTGTAGCTGTTCCACCCGAGTCTGCAAGTGAAGCTCTCCCATGCAGTATGAGCCTGAGTGATAGTTTAGGGAAGAATCTTGATATCATGAATGATCTCCAGACTAAGCTTTCTCATCTACCTCCCGAGGAAAGGCAGGAGTTTTCGGCATTACTGCAGGAGTACCCGCAAGTGTTCCGTGCCACTCCAGGAAGAACTACTGTGTTGATGCATGATGTTGATGTTGGAGATGCAAAGCCAATTAAATTGCCTCCTTACCGTGTGAACCCAGTGAAAGTTCCTCTCATCCAGAAGGAGCTTGGTTACCTGTTGGACCACAAGATGATTGAGCCCTGTCAGAGCGAGTGGAGTTCTCCTGTCACTCTAGTCCCTAAGCCAGGTGGGTCACAGCGGCTTTGCATTGACTACAGACGTGTTAATCAGATAACTAAAACAGACACTTACCCTCTCCCTCGTGTGGAAGATTGCATAGACAAGATCGGAAAGGCTAGGTACATAAGTAAGTTTGATTTGTTAAAGGGATACTGGCAAGTACCTATGACTGAACGTGCTAGGGAGATCTCATGTTTTGTAACACTAGGAAGGACTTTTGCATGTTCTGTAATGCCATATACAGATTGTTTTAGAGTAATAAGAAATTTCCTTTGTAAATTTCTTTTTTCTTTGTGGGGAGGTGTTACATAGCCTATGATTTCATCATCCTTTGTGTAATTTTAACGCACAGTATGCTGCAGGTTTGATCACGAGTGTGTTCTGCCTCAGTCCCCCCCTTCTACCGTTATAGTAGAGTGAGTCGTCCTTTCTGTTGTTCAGAGCGGGATTTTCAGCTCTTTGTCCCCATGGCTTCATTTGCGCGTCCTTCTTACAAGTTGTATCAAGCTCTGCTGGCCCCTATATAATGAGCTCAGTCTCTGCATCATTGCCACTTAGATCTGCTCCTCATTTTGTTCACATCTCTGTCCTCCCTTGTACCGTTATTATTGAGTGCTCAGGAAGTCTCCAACCATCCAGCAGCTGTGTAATTTGAGTATAAGTGTTGTTGCATTTTTTCTTGTACTGTGTAGCATAAGGTTGATTCTTGGGCCTAGTAAGGTTTTTGTAATTTGTGTAAGGGTTCTTTGTCAGTCATCATTAATAATATTTTGTATCTGTAATAATTTATCTTGCATTAACTGAGCATTACCCAGTGTATTTTCATTTTATCAGGGCTGACTTCGATAAATTTACTCTTGCTAATTTCGTGTTAATAGAGGCTATTGCAGTTAACCATATATTTAACCTGTTTTTGCCATTACATTATCCTTATGAGTCCTGAATGTTTTCTTGTTAGTTTGTGCATTAAACTTTAACTTGTAATTTTACCTAACTCTTTGTTTTGAACCTGGAACTTTACGGGACAGTAGTGATTTTTATTAGTCTCACTTAAAGTGTACATTATCTTTCTCTGTTCCGTAACAATGTATAATAAGGGTAAACAAGGAGAGGCAGACCGAGGACGAGGTGGCAGGCTGGAGTGGAGGAGTGTATGAAGGAGGGCGGCTTGGGGTGGCGGCAGAGAGTGGAGTGGATTTCCTTTTTTTTTTTTTTTTTTTTTAAATCAACTCTAGGATTTTGCATGTGGAGAGAGAGAGAGAGAGAGAGAGAGAGAGAGAGAGAGAGAGAGAGACGTATCACAAATGGCCACACTAAAAACAGCTATAAAATGTTGGTGAGTCAAAATTCTGATCGCAAAAAGCCAATGTTTTCTGTGATGGAGATTTTTTCCCTTGGAACATTATTTTATTCGTTTTTTATGCATATATTTTTGAAACTTTAGTGATATGTTTCACTGATGTTTTTCTGTGTGGGGTTTTGTAATAGGGAGCGGCGCCCACTATTCACTCACTTGATGTAGTGCTATCCACATGTAGGCCCAACACTGCACTGTGACAAGCCATGTGCGTTCTTGCAGCCCATGGAGACAGGCAGTAAGTTGGGCGGTCATCATAACGCCAACAAATGAACGCTTCGTGGTCTAGTGCGTTAAGTCGCTCCAGCCAAACGAGGCCGTTGAGGGTTAACATCCAAGGAATGGTTCAAGTGTATTGCTCACATTTAATGCCACTCAGGGACGAACCACTGGACACTTTGTAAGAGATATCGGGACTGAGTTGCCTAGCTCTGGTGCCCGTGCATTCCTGATGGGCATAAAGGATGAACCAATAGATTCAGATGCCGTGTCTTAAAATGATATTTAGGTCTTCATCGTCCTGCCATCCTCCTTCCTCTTAAAAGTCCTCCTCCTCCTCCTCATCATCATCATCATCATCATCATCATCATCTTTCTTGAGGTAAACTTGACATTTTTTTTTTCATTTCCCCTTTACATGCGACTCCTTCGTGGAGGTGGAGTCACAGACAACGATACGGGGGGAGGAGGAGGAGGAGGAGGAGGAGGAGAATTTTGTGGTGGTCGTGGATTAGAAAGAAAGGCCGAATGGAGAAGAGGAGGAGAAAGAAACCAAAGGGGAAACAGGAAGAGGGGGAGAAATGGAGATGGATGAAGAGAAAGAGAGGCAGGGGGTGATGAGTAACAAGACGATGGACACTCGTTATAGCCGCACCCACCCCTGCGGTCTTGTAAAGGGGAAGAGATAAGTAGTTACAGGTGAAGCACTTAGTAACACCGTACTGACTCATAGGCCGCCCCAGTACAGCTAAGTGTCCAGTGCTCTGCCAGGCCCAGGTGTCATATATGTAGTTATTATGGCACGACGCAGGCACCCGGTCGACTACTGTAGTGTTGTGTATTTCTGTGGGTGTATTTATGTATGTATATATGTTTGTATGTATTTATGTATGTATAGCCCTCATAAGGCGGGCCCAACCCTTCAGAATGGTACACACACACACACACACACACACACACACACACACACACACACACACACACACACACACACACACACACACACACGCACGCACGCACGCACGCACGCACGAACGCATGCACGCACACACACAAGCATACGCTAGGAACTGCAAAAACGACAAAATGTTAAACCAACAGGAGAAATGGGAGGAGGGGGAGGAGGAAGCGACAGAAGGAGAAAAGCTAAGAATAGAAGGAGGATGGAAAAGAGGAAGAGGAAAAGGAATTATGTAATTGAACCTTTGACCCTGGTGCCCTAAGGAATAACGTACAGCTGGAGGAGGAGCAAGGCAAGAGGGGGAAGAAGAGGAAGAAGAAGAAGAAGAAGAAGAAGAGGAGGAGGAGGAGGAAGTATGAAGGGAGTTGATGATATAAAGATACAGAGAAGATAAGAACAGGGGTAGAACAAACACCAAATGGATGAGAATGAGAGGGAAAGAAAGAAGCAAAGGAAGGAATGAGTGAAGGAAGGGACAGAGCGAAGGAGTAGACAACAGAAGGAGAAGGAAGAAGAAGAAATGAGTAGAATCAATGAGGCAATAGAATGAAGAAAAAAAAAAAGAGGAAGATGAAGAGAACAAGGAATAACGATAATGAAGAGGACATAGAATAAGGAAGAGAAAGGAAAGAAAGCAGAGAAAAGGCGAGAGAAGCAGTGAACAAAGAGCCGAAAGAAGAAGGAAGTGCTTTAAGTATGAAAAGGAAAAGAAAAACAGAAAAGACACTGAAAAAGAACACGAAGAAGGAAGAGGAGACGAGGGAAGAAGGATAGGAAACAAGAAAATAATAAAGTTGACAAGGGAAAGGAAGAGAAAAATGAAAGCAAGAATGGAAAAATGGTAGGGAGGAGAAGGAAGAAGAGTCAATAATAGAAATGATAGTGATAAGGAGAAAGATGACAGATAAAGGTAAGAGAGGAAATGGAGGAAAGCTGGAGTAGAGAGAAAGAGAGACTAGAAGGCGGAAAGTGAAGAATAAAAAGAAAGAAAAGGAGAGCGAGGAGGAAAAAGAAGAAAATATCGGAGAAAAGGGAGGCAGCGAGAAAAATATTACAAAATAGAGGGAAAGAGAATGAGCAGGGAATACAAAGAGGAAGTTGAGAGAGAGAGAGAGAGAGAGAGAGAGAGAGAGAGAGAGAGAGAGAGAGAGCAGCAATAAAAAGAGAAAGGAAGAAAATTGAGGAAGGAAATTGATGGAGGAAGGAGGAGGAAGAAAATGATGCAGGAAGGAAAAAAGAGTAAGAAACGGGGAGAAGGGAATAAAGGAGGAAGAAAATGAGAAAGGAAAAAAGGAGAAAGCAAAAAGTAGGATGAAAGAAAAGCAGGAAACTAAAAATGTGGAACGAGAAAGCAGGAGAAAGCAAAAGGAAGTAGAGAGTAGAAGGCAGAAAGGGAATAATAAAAGAGGGACTCGACTTTACAACCCCACTACTGAATTTGGCGAGACGGTCGGCTGGAGAGGGCTGGGAGGGCGCGGGGGAGGGCTGCTCGGGGAATGGGCATACCTCTGAGAAGGCTTGGGAGAGAACTGCGAATATATCTCTTGAAATTGCTGAAAGAAGGCTGGATATATATATCTAGGAAGAGCTGGATATGCCATTATGTAGAAAGGGCTGGATATTTCTCGGGGAAGGGGCGGAAGAGGGCTGGATATATCTCGGGGAAGGGGCGGAAGAGGGCTGGATTAAAGTGTGAAGGGCTGGAAGTGAACTGAGGCAGAGGACTGGATATATTTCTGGGAAGGGCTTAAGGAGGGCTGGGGCAGGCGGAGGTGTGAGTGCATATCTGGGATGGCTAAATAAAGGCAGGACCGGATGTAGAGAAATTTTTATCTCTTATAATGCAGAAAAACTTAAAAGAAGTCTCTCGCAGGAAAGAAAATGTCTGAATATACGTGGAAGCAGTAGACGACGACTGAAAGTGAAAATAAATGAAAAAAAAGAAAAAAAAAAAAAGGAGCCCATAACGCCTCTATAGGGGTCGGGACGGCACCTAACAAGAATGAGAAAGGCTTAACCCGTTCGTTACCATAATATCTTTTGTAGTTTCTTCTTGCTGCCTCCAGACAATTTTATTCAACTTGGGAAAGATCTCGCGTCCTGAATGGCTTAACGTAGGTTGTATCTAACTCCGCCAGCTTTAAAAATCTCTCCTTAGCCTGAGTGAGTCGTCTGGAGGCAGGAAAAGTAAAATTAAAGATACGTCATGGGAGTGAAGTGGTTTATCTAAAGTATCTTGGGAAGGGAAGTTGGAAAAAGGCTAAACCTGAGTGGAGTAAGAGAGGAAGCTGAAAGGGGAGCCAGCCTAATGCAACACAGGGTAAAGAGAAAAAATATAGAAAATGAAGATAGGAAAAGTTTTAGGAAAGGAGGGCGAATTAGGTTTAGTAGAGAACTGACGGGCACTGTGTTGACTGGGGGAAACGAAGGGGACTGCCTAGGTACAAGGAAGATCGTTGGAAAGGAGGGTTGAGCTGGGAAGAATAACAATAAATAACTGGAGATATACAGGAAGAAGCTAGGGAAGTGGGAAAGGACTGTAAAAGAAGCTGGTAAGAAAGCTAGAAAAATAACCCAACTAGAAGGACGATGAAGACCTGATATGGGCTAACCAGGGGAGAAGAGAATGGAAGACTGAAATGGCATGAAGGGTACAAAAATACAGTGATTAATAGGATATCATAAGGAGCAATAGAAATGGAACAGAACTAGAAAAAGCAAGACAGCGTAGATATAGGTTGACGAAAGCTAGGAGAAGGCTGGAATAGGAGTGTGGCTGTGAAAATGGCAAGACGTGGGCTGCGTAAAAGAACTTAAGTACAGCAGGCTTTGCAGGAAACAGTTGTGGGTGTGTGTTAAGCTGAGAGAGGCTGAATGGTGGCCGCACAGGAAAGGGAACAAAGGAATCTGACTTGGGGGCTGGACATGAAAATTCGGGATGACAGTATTTAGACAGTAGCACCGAGAGGGTTAAGAAGGGTTTGTTAAAGAAAGAGTATGATGATAAGAAAGAACGTTTCCATCTAATTAAAAAACTAAAAACAAAACAAAACAAAAGGATGGATATTATGTACGGTAAGCTTATTCAACAATACTAGATGTGTTTTAGCAACAGAATAGTAGTAGAAATGGTAGCAGTAGTAACTGTGGTTGTTATTGTTGTTGTAGTAGTAGTGGTGGTGGTTGTAGTGGTAGAAGTAGTAGTATTAGTTGTATTAATTGTAGTAGTAGTAGCAATAGTAGTAGTAGTAGTAGTAGTAGTACCGTAGTAGTAGAAGTTGTTGTTGTTGCTCTTGTTGCAAGTTCATTTGAGACGTTAACCCGGTGAACTGAACGTTTAGGTTACCTTTTGCCTGAAGTCCACAATGATTCCTTCGGGGGAAAGGGAAGCAGCTGAAGGATGTTTGTATAACCTGGTGGGTGAGCCGGCCATTTCTATCGGTGCCACCACATGAAGGCATCCTCAGCCACGACCTCACACAGCAGAGGAAGGATGGAATGGGTTGGATGTCTGGCAACAGATCCTAACCTATCCTAACAAACGGATAAAAATGTCCTGGCATGTGTATGTGATTACGTCCTACCTGAACTAACAATGGCTGGCTATACAGTGTACTGAGTCCTAATAATGGTATAAATAACGCAGAAATGTATGGGATCAGATACAGACAGGGCTGACAAGGGATGGGTCTGTATATTAACATCCCAAGAGAGGGCTGTAGACTGTACCCCTGATTGTAAACAGAGACTGTTGAAAACGGCCTGAATGTGTATAAGGACATAGAAGGATAAATAGTCTGGATAATTATATGAAACAAATATTAAGAGAGGACTGTGAAATATGGGAAAAATAATAATAAAGGAGAGGTAGATTTGGCTGATTAGATCGTAGCAAAGGCATGGAAAGGCTGGGTGAAGGTGAACACTAACTGGAAGAGGCATGAAAGGAAGTTAATACGGTACAGTGCTTGTAGATAACAAGGGGCTGAAAGCAGCTTTGACAGAAATGAACATGTTTGATTAGAAAAGGGTCTGAAAAGGGTAGAGAAAAATGTGATTCCCAACAAAGGGCTCATAGATCACCATAGTCGCGGCGTGCGATTCTGAGGTTGTTATTATCGTGCCCTGGCAAACCATCATTCAAAAGTGCATCTGATTTCGTGTATAGTATGAGACGCATGTGATTCGTGTATAATATGTTCGTGTATAATAATATTCGTGTATAATATATTCGTGCATAATAATATGATTCGTGTATAATATGGTACGAAATCGGACGCACTTTTGAATGGTAGGTTGCCAGGGTACGATAATGGCAACCTCAGAGTCGTGCGCCGCGACTATAACAAGGGGTTGGAAGACGATTGAAATGGCCTGGATCATGAGAGGAGAGGAACATTGGACTGTGTGAAGACTAGTGATGCACAGAGAGAGAGAGAGAGAGAGAGTCTGAGTGGGAGTGGGACTGGAGTGGTCTTATGCAACTTCACTTCTTCCCCCCATCCAGCTCATCTCCTCCATTTTTTTTTTTTTTGGCTGAGTGGCCAACCCCTCCCTCACTTCCCTATTACTCCCCTCCCACCTTCCCCCTCTCGTCCCCTCCCCTTCCCCCTCTCCTCCCCTCCCACTCCCTCTCCCCTTCCTCTTCCCCTTACCCCCTCCCTCCCGCCTCCCCCCTCCCCCTCCCTCTCCCTCTCCCTCTCCCCCTCCCCCTCCCGCTCCCCCTCCCCGTCCCTCACCCTACCCTTCCTCTCCCTCCGCACCTTTTTTATGTTTAATTCTCTTGGCATCCCCGTTCCTTTCTTCTTTTATATTTGTCCCCTAACCTTACCCCTTCCCCTTACCCTTTCCCTTCCTCTCCCTCCCCTCAATCCCTCCCATCCCATCCCCGGACCCCTTTCCCTCGCCATTTTCCTTTTGTTCCCTTGACTTCCTGTCTTTACAGACGGAGTACAAAGGAGAGCAAACACCAGCATACCTGATGGCCCTGTCGAGGCTGATTGTTAGAGGTGACTGTGACTGTGATACCTAATTCAATGAAATGAAGATAAGGATAGCAAAATAGGAAGCCCCCCCCCTACCAAACCCTCTAACCAAAC
The DNA here is from genome assembly GCF_032717465.1 of Coenobita brevimanus. Taxonomy (NCBI): domain Eukaryota; kingdom Metazoa; phylum Arthropoda; class Malacostraca; order Decapoda; family Coenobitidae; genus Coenobita; species Coenobita brevimanus. The sequence continues at coordinate 29,259,231 of NC_136967.1, forward strand.
CCTGCCCTCCCACCGTCTCCCTCCTCCTCCTCCTCTTCTTCCTTCACGTATTGAAAAGACTAATCAAACGAAACAAGAGAGCACTGGAGATCCACATTGCTAATACGTGCAAATCAAATCCTGAAGTATTTTACAGTTACATTAGAAAGAAAAAGGTTATGACTATATCAGTAGGCCCTCTAGAAACGAACAGTGGCAAACACACAGAAAAAGAGGTTGAAATGGCGAACATTCTTAACGATTACTTTGCGTCTGTCTAAACAGTAAAAAATACCAGAGGCCTACTGTCGCTCTTAAACCATGCAAATAGTACCATCCTCAGTAACTATACAATCCACAATAGCGATATCCTTTCAGCCACAAATAGTTGCTGTCCGCAACAGGAGAGGGCTTACAAAAGGTACCGGAGCCAACCCACCCTTGAATCACATCATCTTTACGTTTCTGCCCGGAATCGTGCTAAGTCTGTTCTTCGCTCTACTAAGAATAATTTCATCCATAGTAAATGCTCTCAACTCTCCAACTCGAACTCTTCCCGCTTCTTCTGGCACCTTGCCAAAAATCTTTCTAACAACTTTACCTCATCATCCTTCCCTCCTCTTTTCTACTCTGATGGTTCTGTAGCTATTTCTTCTACTGATAAAGCAGATCTCTTCGCACAAACTTTCTCCTCCAATTCCACCTTAGACGATTCCAGTGCTCTTCCTCCATCACATCCCCCCTCTGACTTCCTCATGGCTGACATTAGAGTTTCTTCAGTTGATGTATTTTCTGCCATCACTGGCCTCAGTACTAACAAGGCATATGGGCCTGATGGGGTCCCTCCTGTTGTTCTCAAGAACTGTGCTTCTGTGCTTACACCCTACCTAGGCAAACTCTTTCGCCTTTGTCTGTCAACTTGTACCTTTCCTTCTTCCTGGAAGTTTGCTCGCATTCAGCCAGTCCCAAAGAAGGGTGACCACTCCCAACCCTCCAACTATCGTCCAATTCCTTTAACGTCCTGTATTTCAAAAGTTTTCGAGTCAATTCTCAATAGAAAAATTTTAAGGCATCTTTCCTATCACAACCTTCTTTCCGATTGTCAGTATGAGTTCCGTCAGGGACGCTCCACTGGCGATCTTCTCACCTACCTTTCAGACTCCTGGTCATCCTCCTTTCGGGACTTTGGCGAAAGCTTTGCCATTGCACTTGACATCTCAAAGGCTTTCGATCGACTCTGGCATAAGTCTTTAATTTCCAAACCGCCCTCCTACGGTTTCTATCCTTCTGTCTGTGCCTTCATCGCTAGCTTCCTTTCTGGTCGTTCTATAGCCGCTGTTGTAGACGGCCATCGTTCTTCTCCTAGATCTATCAACAGTGGTGTTCCTCAGGGCTCTGTCCTATCACCAACTCTCTTCCATTTATTCATTAATGATCTTCTAAGCTGTACATCTAACCCTATCCACTCATATGCTGATGACTCCACCCTTCACCTTTCCATTCGGTTCCCGCAACGCCCATCTCAACAGTTGCTTCAACAAACAAGGGATGAGGCTATGGCACACCTAATGTCTGACTTGGCTCGTATCTCTGACTGGGGTAAAAATGATCTTGTTGTTTTTAATGCATCTAAGACTCAGTTCTTACACCTATCAACCCGACAAAATCTTCCACAGGTATACCCATTAATGTTTAATAATATCCAGCTTAATCCTGCATCATCCTTGAACATGTTTGGGGTTTCATTTACTCGGGACTTATCTTGGAAAGATCATATTACATCTCTTGTAAAATCTGCTTCCAAGAGATTGGGTGTGCTAAGCCAACTCCGCTCTTTCTTTACCCCTGCACAATTGTTGACTCTATACAGGGGTTTTATCCGTCCCTGTGTGGAGTACAACGCTCATGTGTGGGGAGGCTCCCCACATACAGCCCTTCTCAATAGGGTGGAGTCAAAGGCTTTTCGTCTCATTAACTCTCCTCCTCTTACTGGCTCCCTTCAGCCTCTGTCTCTTCGCCGCACTGTTGCATCTTTATCTCTTTTCTATCGCTACTTTAATGGTCACTGCTCCTCTGAACTGTCTGCTTGCATTCCTCCACCTCTACGACGGGCGCATAGCACCCATCTGGCAGCAAACTCTCATCCCTTTTCTGTCCAACTCTCTAATGCAAGAGTTAACCGTTACTCCCAGTCTTTCATTTATGCAACAGGTCAGCTCTGGAACTGTCTCCCTCTCTCTGTATTTCCTGCTGCCTATGATCTCCAGTCTTTCAAACGCAGTGTGTCCAGGCATCTCAAAATGATTGGATCTTTAATTTGGCTCTCTATTGTATTTTGTTTTTCTCTTTGAGGGAATTGTTACTGTGGGCTCATGGCCTTTGGTTCCTCCTTCCTCGCATAAAAAAAGAAAAAAAAACCCTGGCCCTGATCAAATATCACCGAGAGTTCTGAAAGAAACAAAAACTGAGTTACTGCTGCCACTCTCTTATTCAATAAATCATTAAATACTGGGAAAGTCCCATGCAACTGGAAACGAGCAAATGTAACACCGATTCTCAAAAAAGGAAATAAGTTGCTCCCAGGAAATTACAGAACAACCAGCTTAACATCTGTAGTGTATAAAATAATGGGAACAGTCATAAGAGATAACATAGTTAATTATCTAGAAGAAAATAATGTAATAAAAGACTCGCAGCATGGATTCAGACATCGACGTTCATGCTTAACTAACTTACTGGACTTCTTCCTTGATGTTCAAGACATATGGCGACTCAAGAGCGGTAGATATAGTTTACCTCAACTTTCAGAAAGCATTTGACACTGTCCCTCACAAGTATCTCGTATGCAAAATAGAAGCCCTTGGAATAATAGGAAATACACAGAAATGGTTACAAGACTGGCTTTCAGACCGAAAACGGCGAGCTGTGATAAATGGAAAGGAATTCAAATGGCGAAATGTGATTTGTGGCGTTTCCCAGGGCTCAGTACTTGGACTGATACTTTTTATTATCTACAAAAACGACATAGATGAGGGTCTAAGTTGTATAATATCCAAATTTGCACATGTTACTAAAATAACCGATAAAGTAACTTCAACATTACAGTGGCAGCAGTAACAAAATGGCCTTAATACTTTGGCATGCTGGGCAGAAAATTTTCAAATGAAATTCAAAACAGAAAAATCCAGAGTACTTCATACTGGAAATGACAACATCCATGTGAAGTACAAAATGAACAATATCCAGTTTTCAAGTACAGACAGTGAAAAGGATCTTTGTGTGATAATATCAATTGACCTAAAACCGAATAAGCAGTGCACTGAGGTGGTTAAAATTGCAAACAAGCTGGTGGGTTTTATTAGAACTTTCGAGTTTAAATCGGAAAAAGGCATACTTGCCTTATACAACTCGCTAGTGTGCCCCCATCTCGAGTATTTTGTCAGTTTTGGTCTCTGTATTACAAAAAGGACATGGAAAAATTAGAGAAAATACAGCAAAGAATCACAAGAATGATACCACGTCTGAGAAACAAACCATATGAGGAACGCCTTGAAGAAATTAAATTATTTATCCTAATGAAACGCAGGTTATGAGGTGACCTTATTGAAATTTTCAAAATCATGAAGGGATATGACAACTTAGACAAGAATAAATATTTTGAAACAGACCGGTCAAGTTAAACCAGGAGTAATAGCTGCAGAATTATGAGAAAGCGTTTCCAAACCCATGAAGCAAAATACTAACAGAGTCATAAATAAATGGAGCAGATTACCCTCAATTAAGACATTTAAAAATAAAATAGAGAAGTATTAGCATGAGAATCCTCAGCTGGCTCTGTTATGTCCGAATAACATATGGGTACTTCTACCAGCTACATGTAAGTTCATTCCCCTCCTGTTTACAAGACACCCCATAAACTTAACATACCCGTACATAGTGTTGCATTACGTCATTATATATTCATCAGTTTATTAAATGCAAATAAAGTAACATAATTACAGACTAGGATCTGCACAGATAACTCTGAGTTAACGGTCACTACTCGTACTTTCGACCTGTGATGCGCTGTGGATCACTGAGGGTCCCTGTTAGTTAAATGACCACCATCGGGATTTTTTAAATGTACCAGAGGTTATTGCTTCAGGAGGTAACTTGTATACTTGTCCTCCATGGGAAAGTTCCTTGTTTCAGTGGAGTGAACAGAACTGGGGCCTGATTGACTGCTGCCTACTTAAAAGCGCCAGGCAATTCTGCCCCACAACCCCTGAACATCCACACTGTGCACTGTGCAATTTTCACGCTGTGTCTACAGACGCCCAGTTAACTCAACGTACCCGTACATAATGTAATGCCGTAGTTGTTTATTTGATTTTTCATTTTACATTCTTACTTTCTCTTTTAGGTTACTCAAACTAGTTGTTTATAGATAAAGCATTATATTATGTAACTTTTCCTTTTCAGTCTTTCCTGTGAAATTTCCATATCAATTTTCCCATTCTGCATGGTGGTCCTTCTCACTTTTTCCTAGAGGGTTTGGAGGCGGGAGGAGCCTTCTTGCTTTACTATCCTTATCCTTCAGCATTTAGAATTAGATCTTGTAGTCACAGTCTACTCTGTAACAAGCAGCCTCGAAAGGACCGTAAGGACTGTTGCTGTTTGCTCTCCATTGTATTCCTTTGTATTCCTCCTCCTCCTCCTCCTCCTCCTTTCTCTGATTTCCCTCTGATCCTCTCACTCGCTTCTCACTCTCTCGCTTTTTCTTTCTTTTGTTATTTGTCCCCCAACCTTACCCCGCTGTTTTTCCCTTGACCTTTCCCCAATCCCTCTACACCCTCTCCACTCTTTTTCTCCCGTGGCTTCTCCCTCCCCTTTCCTTCCTCTCTTGCCCCCCCCCCCCATTTTCCCCAATAACATCCCTCTACCCCTCCACACCCCTCCCCCCTCTTGCTCTCCCTCTCTCTCCTATTTTTTTTTTTTTTTTAATTTGCCCCCTGACCTTCCCATCCCCCTTTCTCTATTCTCCTTTTCTTTTCTTATTTTTCTCTTTGCTTCCTTGTCCTCCTGTCCTTCTTTCTCTCCCTCTCTCCCCTCTTTTTATTTGTCAACGTCCTTACCCTTCCTCTTTCTCCTCCTCCTCCTCCTCCTATCGTTTCTCACATCCCTCATTTTTTGTTTGTTCATGAACCTTCCCTTCCCACAGTCTCCCCCTCCTCCCTCCTCCCATCTCACGGTATTGTTTTATTTGCCTCCTAACTTGCCTCCTCCTTCCCTCTTCCTCTCCCTTCTTCCTCTGTACTTCCACCTCTCACCCTCTCTCCTTCTTCCATCTTCTTTTTTTTTTTCTTCTTTTTTGATCTGCCTCCTAACTTGGCCCCTGGTTTTCTCCTCCCCCTCCCTCCTCCCGCATGCTACACTCCGCTCCCCCTACCTCTCCTCCTTCCCTTCTCCCCATCTCCCCCTCCCCTCCCTCTCTCCCCCATCCGCCATTGTGTCCCCGCCTGTAGCCCCCTTTCTTACCCTTTTCCCATTTTTGCGCCACACCCCACCGTCCAGCCAAACTTCAGCTATTCTTACATCATTTTTCCTCGTCTCCCCGATTCTTCATTTTTAAGTCAGATTTTGTACTACCTTCCTCTCTTTGAGTATTCTTCACCCCTCCTTCTCCACCTCCTCCTCCTTCTCCTCTGTTAAATGACCTTCATTTTTCGTTTTAACATCCTTATCCTGTGCGTTCTAATCCCACTTTCGTACCCCCCTTCTCTCTCTCTCTCTCTCTCTCTCTCACACAGTTCATCCACCCCATCCTAGCCTCTCTGTCTAGTTCTCCCAACCCTTTCTAGCCTCCTCTAACTAGTTCCCCCCTTTCCTAGCCCCCTCCCTAGCTCCCCCGCCCCTTCCTAGCCCTTCCCCCGTCCCCCTACCCCATTTGGCCTCACTTCCTTTCCAAACCCTTAATTCAGCCCCTCCTCCCCTTCTTGTTCCGTCCCTCCCCCTCCACTAGTTCCTCCTCCCCTCATGTTTGCTTTATTTCATTCCTTTTCTTCTGTTCCTCCACTTTCATTCGTCTAACAGGCTCAGTTTTCCCCTCCCATCTTCCTCTCCACGTTCCTGCCATATTCCCTCATCTCTTAAACCTCTCCCCGCCCCTTCTCTCCTTCCATTCCCTTCATTTCACTGTCTCCCATCTCTTCACTCCTTCCTTGTATTTCTGTGTTTCTCCCTTTCCCTTCCTCTCCTTTTTTCTCTTTATTCGCCGCTCTCCTCTGTTCTCCGTCCCTCTCCCTCATCTCCTTCTCCTTCCCTTGTCTCTCTCCGTCTATATTCTTTCCCTCTCTCTGCTTTCCTGTTCACTCTCATCTTCTCTCCTTACTTTTCTTCCTTTCATCTTTCCTCCTCCCTCGTTTTCCTTCAATTTCCATTCCTCTCTCTTCCTACCCTTCTGTTTCCCCGCTCTCTCTGTCTTTTCTGCCCTTGTACATCACTCTCTCTCCCTCACTTCAACTTTTAATTAATCTGTCTTCACCCTCCGCCCCCTCTGCGCCTCCCTTTTGCTCCTCTTCCCTCTTTCTCTCTCCCTTTGGTTCTCTTTTTCTCTCCCTTCTCCTCTTCCTCTCCCTTCTCTGTGCATCTCTTCCTTTCATTTCTCCCTCTTTCCTTCCGTTCCTTACATCTCTCAACTCTCTCCCTCCCTTCCCTTCACCCCTCTCAGCTCTACCTCATTTTATTACCTCTTTCCTCTTTTGTTTCAACCAATTCCCTCTCCTGTCTCCTCTCACCGCTCATCGTTCCCTCCTTTCGTTCCCTGTACAGCTTTCACTTTTTTCCCATCCCTTCTTTCCTCCATTCTTTGTCTCATGTCGTTGCGCCTCACTTTCTTTCCCCTTCTTCACCTTCTTTCTGTTCTCGCTTCCCTCGCTTCCTCTCGTTCACCTCCCCGTCCCTATATCCCCCTCAGTCACTTCATTAGCTCTCATCTCCCTTCCTTCCTTCATCCCCCTACCTTGCAGTTCTCCCCATTCTTCCCCTTAGTCGCTCCCTCTGCTCCTTCCCCTTTCCATCTCTTCTGCCTCATTATCTCCCTACCCTCAGTTTTCTTCATGCATCCCCCCTCCCTTCCTCTACCCTTCGTCCTTCCCTACCTTCCTTCATCTTCCCTCCCTTTCTTCTTTTTCTCCTTCCCTTCTTGCCTGCTTGTCAACATTCTTCTTCTGTTTTTCACCTTCTCTCGCTTCTTCCTTTTTCCCCTTATTTTCCCTCACGTCATTATATCCGTAGCCTCATCCCTTCCCTCCGACCTTTGTACTTCCTTGTACCCCTGATTACCCCTCTTCACCTTTCCCTTTCTTTTGCTCCTCTTCTATCCTTGCTTGTCTTTTTTCCATTTCAGTCTCCTTCGCCTTCTTGTCTCTGTCACCATTTCTCTTTCCCTCTCCCCCTCTCCCGTTCCCTTCCTCCGTGCCTCCCTCCCTCCTCCGTGCCTCTTATTTCATTTTTGTTGCCATTTCCCACTCTCCTTCCCCCCCCCCCTTCTTTCCACGTCCTTTTTATCCTTCTCATTTTCTCATCCACACTCATCCCTCGTCTTTCCCCTCCCCCTACCTCAGTTCTTCTCTCTCTCTCTCTCTCTCTCTTTATTATCTCTATGCCACCCCCATCCCCCGCCTCATCGGGCCGTAAGCTGTGACGTCATTGCCATTGATTGCCACGCGTCGCCACATCCTCCACATGACCGAAAAACAGTGCAGTATTTTTCCTAGGCAGTTAAACCGGTAGTTGAGATATTTGTACCAAGTTGGTTTGTGGTAGGTGGTGGCAACCATCATCCACTCACTTGATGTAGTGCTGCCTACTTCTTCCTTAGCCTTTCGCATTCTTTTTTTGTGCCTGCCCTCCTCTTCCTATTGCTCCCATCTTGCCTGTCACTTCTTATTGCACTTCTTTCCTCTGCAGGTGGCTCTGCATTGAGTGACAAGCCAAATGGTTTCCTGTAAGCCAAGAAATCATTTACAACGCTGGGTGGTAACCATATAACCAAACCATACGTGCTCCCGACGTTACAACAAGCGGGTTGCTGGAGGGTTAGTGCCCCTCCCCGTAAAACAAATAACTCAGAGTCAAATGTCCACTCCTTACGGGATTACGGCGTCTGGCAATAGATAGATAGATAGGCCAAGTTGATATTAACGCCTTCAGTGTCATACTATGGCAATTTCGTTTTCGCTATCTCCTTGTAATTAGAATACGGCAATGTTCTGCGCACGGCTACTGCTACATCCATCATGCCATCTTCTGTAATATGAATATACTGGATATATAACAAGTTGATTTTAACCCTTTCACTACGATTACATGTTGTGTTACTTCGTTCTTGATGTCTTCCAGTAATTTGTTAATATTCAGCATGTATATAGGAAACTTATTTGCCCCTTGTCAAAGTACGTTTTTTTCCCACTTAAATTCGGTCTTGTTATTGCCCAGTAAATATATATATATATATATATATATATATATATATATATATATATATATATATATATATATATATATATATATATCATCATCATCATCATCATCATCATCATCATCAGCCATTACATGTCCACTGCTGAACAAAGGCCTCCCCCGACCTTCTCCACGAATTCCTTGACTGAGCCAATCTTTGCCACGTTTTCCCTGCAAATTTCTCTATCCCATCCCTCCACCTCCTGTCTAGCCTTTTTCTGCTACGCTTACATTCTCTTGGTGTCCAGTCAGTAAGCCTCTTGCTCCATCGGTTATCCCTTATTCTTGCTGCATGGCCTGCCCACCTCCATTTCTTTTCTTTTATAACTTCTGTAATATCTTTGACTTTAGTCTGCTCTCTCACCCGAGTTGATCTTTTCGTCTCTTAAAGATATTCCCAACATTGACCTTTCCATTGCTCTCTGAGAACGAATTTGTTTATTTTCAATCGATTTTGTCAGTTTCCAGGTCTCACAACCATACGTCACAGCTGGAATTATACATTCATTATATACTTTTCGTTTCATACAAACTGGCAAGCTACTTTTCATAATGTCCCTATGTTTACCGAAAGCTTTCCATTCAATTGTAATGCGTCTTTTTATTTCTCTATCATGATCTTTCGTTAATTTTAGTATTTATCCCAGGTCATTGCATTCCTCGACTTCTTCAAGAATTTCTCCACTTATTCTGATGACGCTCTTTGGTGTTTGAGGATTAAACATTAGTTTTACTCCGGTTCATCTTTAGCCCTACTTTGAGACTTTCTCTGTTTGGGTCATTTAACATTTCTTGCAATGTCTCTGCTATTTCTGAGATTAGGACAATGTCATCTGCAAATCCTAAATGGTTTAGCTTTTCTCAGTCTATGCTCATTCCTTTGTTTTCTCAGTCTAGCTTTCTGAAAATACTTTCTAGGCATGCTGTAAATAACTTTGGTGAAATTGTATCTCCCTGACGCACGCCCTTCTCAATCTTAATTTTTTCTGAGTCCTTATGTAATTTAACTGTAGCAGTTCCCTCTTTATATATGTTTTCGAGCGGTTTTACAATGTTCCCATTCACTCCTTGTTCTCGCAGTGAATATATAATTGCTATGTGCTACACTGAGTCGAAAGCCTTTTCGTAATCAACAAAACCTAAGCACAGTGGTTTATTATATTCTGTAGTTTTCTCAATTAGCTGGTTCACTGTGTGTAGATGATCAGTAGTCGAGTACCCGCTTCGGAATCCTGCCTGTTCACGAGGTTGGTTTTCCTCCAAATTTGTAGCTATTCTGTTTGTAAGGACTTTAGTGAAGAGATTGTAAATGACCGATAGCAAGCTAATGGGTTGATAGTTACTAAGGTCTTTTGAGTCACTCTTTTTGTAAAGTAAAATAACTATTGCATTACACCATGTTTTGGGAATTTTCTTCCTTTTTATACATTGTGTTAATAAGTGAGCAAGCCTAGTTTGTACTTCTACTCCTGCATCCAACAGTAAATCTGCTACTATTCCATCTTCTCTCGGAGTTTTCCCTCTTTTCATATTTTTAAGAGAATTATTTATTTCATCTGGTGTTACCTCAGGTATTTCACTTGTGTCAACTGAAAAGTTAGCCGTTGGTACTACTGTCTTTGATGCATACAGTTCATTGTAAAAATTCTTCAACTCTCTTCAACATCTTACCTCTGCATTTAATGATTTCACCATTTTTGTCTTTCAGTGATGTAATTTGTTGCTTTCCAAGTGCCAATTTACTTTGGACCTGTTTCAGACTTTTTTCTTTTTTGATGGTTTCTTTGATTTGATCCATGTGTCTCTTTCTTTTTTCTTCTCTTTGTCTTTTGTTGATAAGCTTATTTAATTCCGCTCGTTCTATTTCGTCATTCTTAGTTTTTACTTTCATTTCCTTTCTTTTTTTTACATAAGCTCAAGTGTCTTTTCTGAATACTTCTTGGCTTTGGTTGTATTAGGTTTTCCTACTACCTCTGCTGATTCTTTTAGCACTTTTGTTAGTCTGTCATTCAGCTCATCAATGTCACACACACACACACACACACACACACACACACACACACACACACACACACACACATATATATATATATATATATATATATATATATATATATATATATGATGGTGGGGGACAGGGCGACGTGGAGGCAATTTGTTTGTGGTCATCCCTTACGGGATTGAGGTATCTGGGTATAGATAATTAGACGGATATAACTCCGTCATTACAGTGACGTTTTTCTTCTTGTAACAATCATCGTGCCATCTCTAGTTAGTTATATTCAGCTTTAGAAGTACGGTAATTTTAGAATTGAAGGTGTTAGTGAATCCTTTGGTTACTCCTTCTTCACAAGAAATCTCATTTAAGCTAAAGACAAGTCATTCGGTTGCAAGAATACGGTAGGTAAAGACGTCATTGTACCGAAGGGTTGAATGATTCCTATTGTATATTATTATTTTATACGTTCACTTTATGTAACGCATTGCGTTCCGGCGACTTTACAAAGGGCGTTTCAGCTGAAGAAAATAGTTAGATGTAAACCAGAAAAACAAAAAATGTCATATAAGTGCAACAGACAAAGCAAGAACTTTTCTTATAATATTGTGTTGTGGACCAGTGTGATGTGGGTGTTATATTTTGCACTGTTAATGACCTGGCTAATTGCAGTGCCGCTAATGACTGTTCGGACGAGGCTAAAGGCTGGGCAGGGCTGGCTGCTGGGTTGGTGAGGGCCGACAGAAATGGGGAGGGCTGAGGAGAGGCGAAGGCTGAAGGAAAAAATGAGGACTGGAGAGGAGATGAAGACTGGAGGGCTGAAGGAAAAAATTGAGGACTGAGTGAGTTGAGGGCTGGAAAAAAGGTGTGGGTTAGGTGTGGGCTGAGAGGGTGTGGAGGGCTGAGAAGGTTGGAAAAGGACTGGTAGGGCTGAAGAGCGTAAGAAAGCTGGAGGGGATTGAGAGGGCTTGATAGGAGGAGTGAGAGGTGAAGGGGCTGAAGGAGGGCTGAAGGAGAGGGTTGGGATCTGAGGTAAAGAGGGTAATTATAAAGGAAGGCCTGTGATGGTGGCGGGAAATGGGATTATCTCGGAGGCTCCAGAGGGGATGGCTAGACAGCAGGGATGGGACAGACAGGAGGGGCTGAATACGGGCTGGGTCAGACAGGAAGGGCTGAGTGAAGGCTGGCTGGGTTATACAGGAGGGAGTGGGTGATAGTTGGGTTAGACAGGAGGGGCAGGTTGAGGGCTGGGTTAGACAGGAGGGGCTGAGTGAGGGCTGGCTGGTTTAGACAGGAGGGGTTGGGTGAGGGCTGGGTTAGACAGGAGGGACTGGGTGATAGCTGAGTTAAACAGGAAGGGCAAGTTGATGGCTGAGTAGACAGGAGGGGCTGGGTGATGGCTGGGTTAGACTGGAGGGGCTGGGTGAGGGCCGGCTGGGTCAGACACGAAGGGCTGGGTGAGGGCTGGCTGGGTCAGATGGGAGGGGCTGGGTGAGGGCTGGCTGGGTCAGATGGGAGGGCCTGGGTGAGGGCTGGCTGGGTCAGATGGGAGGGGCTGGGTGAGGGCTGGGTTAGACAGGAGGGGCAGGTTGAGAGCTGGGTAGACAGAAGGGGCTGGGTGATGGCTGAGTCAGACAGGAGTGGCTGAGTGAGGGTTGGGTTAGATAGGAGGGGCTAGATGATAGCTGAGTCAGACGGGGGGGATGGGTGAGGTCTAGGTGAGACAGGAGGGGCCGGGTGAGGACTGGGTAGACAGGAGGGGATGGGTGAGGACTGGGTTGACAGGAGGGGCCGGGTGAGGACTGGGTTGACAGGAGGGACCGGGTGAGGGCTGGGTAGACAGGAGGGGATGGGTGAGGGCTGGGTAGACAGGAGGGGATGGGTGAGGGCTGGGTAGACAGGAGGGGCTGGGTGAGGGCTGGGTAGACAGGAGGGGATGGGTGAGGACTGGGTAGACAGGAGGGGATGGGTGAGGGCTGGGTAGACAGGAGGGGATGGGTGAGGGCTGGGTAGACAGGAGGGGATGGGTGAGGGCTGGGTAGACAGGAGGGGATGGGTGAGGGCTGGGTAGACAGGAGGGGCTGGGTGAGGATTGGGTTGACAGGAGGGGCTGGGTGAGGACTGGGTTGACAGGAGGGGCTGGGTGAGGACTGGGTTGACAGGAGGGGATGGGTGAGGACTGGGTTGACAGGAGGGGATGGGTGAGGACTGGGTTGACAGGAGGGGATGGGTGAGGACTGGGTAGACAGGAGGGGATGGGTGAGGACTGGGTAGACAGGAGGGGCCGGGTGAGGACTGGGTTGACAGGAGGGGCCGGGTGAGGACTGGGTTGACAGGAGGGGATGGGTGAGGACTGGGTTGACAGGAGGGGATGGGTGAGGACTGGGTTGACAGGAGGGGATGGGTGAGGACTGGGTTGACAGGAGGGGATGGGTGAGGACTGGGTTGACAGGAGGGGATGGGTGAGGACTGGGTTGACAGGAGGGGATGGGTGAGGGCTGGGTTGACAGGAGGGGATGGGTGAGGACTGGGTTGACAGGAGGGGATGGGTGAGGACTGGGTTGACAGGAGGGGATGGGTGAGGACTGGGTTGACAGGAGGGGATGGGTGAGGACTGGGTTGACAGGAGGGGATGGGTGAGGGCTGGGTTGACAGGAGGGGCTGGGTGAGGACTGGGTAGACAGGAGGGGCTGGGTGAGGGCTGGGTTGACAGGAGGGGATGGGTGAGGGCTGGGTAGACAGGAGGGGCTGGGTGAGGGCTAGGAGTTTGGAAAACGACAAGAGAGGCCCACGATGAGGAAAAATGGCAGCAAAATGACAAGAGAGAGATCAGAGAGGATTGAAGACTGGAAATAGAGGAGAACCGAGAGAGATCTGTTGAGAAATTAAAGATACCGAGGAGGGAGAGAGAGAGAGAGAGAGAGAGAGAGAGAGAAGGAAAGGAAGACGGAAAGGGAGAATGAGGAAGGAAAAAAAAAAAAAAGGAGAAGGAAAGGAAGAAGGATAGGATGGAGAGGGGGGGGGGAAAGTGTGGAAAAAGGGAAAGAAGGGTAGGGAGGAAATGAATGAAGGAAGGAAAGAGAGGGAAAGGAAGACGGAAAAGGAGAATAAGGAAAGGAAAAAAAAAAGAGAAAGAAAGGAAGAAGGATAGGAAGTAGGGAAGGGAGAATGTGGGGAAAAGGAAGGAAGTGTAGGGAGGAAATGACTGAATGAAGGAAAGAGAGGAAGAAAGAGAGATGGAAGAGAGGAAAAATCTCGTAACTAGGAGACTCGGAGGGGTAAACAGTGTGTGACCTTGGAGCGGCGAGAAGTGGCGGCTAAGGGCAAGGGTAGGCAAGGGCAGGTAAGGGCAGGGGTAGGCAAGGGCAGGTAAGGGCAGGCAAGGGCAGGGGTAAAGGCTGGGGTGGGGAAGGGTAGCTAAGGGTAGAACAAAGGGCTGGGGTAGGGAAGGGCGTCTAAGGGCAGGGCTAAGGGCTGGAGTAGGAAAAGGCAGCTAAGGGCAGAGGGCTGGGGTTGGGAAGGGCAACCGAGGGCAAGACTAAGGGCTGGGGAGGGGAAGGGCAACTATGGACAGGGGTAAGGGCTGGGGTAGGGAAAGGCAGCTAAGGGTAGGAGTAAGGGCTTGGGTAGGGAAGGGTAGCCAAGGGCAGGGCTAAGGGCTGAGGTAGGGAAGGGCAACTAAGGGCAAGGCTAAGGGCTGAGGTTGGGAAGGGCAACTAAGGGGTAAGGGTGGTTGGGAAGGGCAGCTAAGGGCAGGGGTAAGGGCTGAGGTAGGGAAGGGCAACTAAGGGCAAGGCTAAGGGCTGGGGTTGGGAAGGGCAACTAAGGGCAAGGCTAAGGGCTGGGGTTGGCAAAGGCAACTAAGGGCAGGGGTAAGGGTTTGGGAAGGGAAGGCCAGTTAGGGGGAGTAAGAGGTCGATTAGGGAAAGGCAGCTAAGGGCAGGGGTAAGGGCAGCTAAGAGTGACCCCGATTTCTGAGAAGTAAACAAATGGTAAAGTCATTAGGCTGAGACCTCATTAGGAACAAAGTATTAGAACTGGAGGAATTGGAGCAAGGAGGGACTGCATTAGCTGGGGCGCCCACCATCCACCCACTTCATGTCATGCGTCCTGCAGTTGACATCTTCACTGAGTGACAGGTTAAATGGTTTCTTGTTGTCCAGGAAGCCATTTACTACTGTGGATGATAACAATATAACCAGATGGGTGCCTGGTGGGCTGGTAGAATAAGGCGCTTCAACCGGATGTAGCTAATAAGGATTTAATCCGAGGAATAGTTGGAGGTTACTACTCACATACTGTAATGCCACTCAGGGATGTACGACAGAGTGAGTAGCCAAGCTCCGGTCACTTACGCTCTTGATAGGACAAGTAATGGATTGAAGGATAAATAGATGGACAGATAAACAGATAGATTAGGAAGAAAACGGCTGTATGCTTAAAATTTAGATAGGCAAGGGAAAAGCTAACCCCAGATTTCAAACGGTACTTTGTGAGGCTCATGCCGAAAATGGAAGCTGTCTGACTTCTCTGTTTCGTTTCTGACTCACGTCCTAGTGTCGTATGCAAGCCAGTCAAAGCTAACAACCATCTGGCCTCCATAAATTACCACAGAAAATCAGGGTCTTGCCTTCATCATTGTGATTTAAACTTTAAAACTTTCAGTGCGATGGTGTCCGTTTCTTTTCATTCTTGCTGTGTCCAGAGGATTTATTAAAACTCAGGAGAGAATCTGTGAACTGGAGGAGTTGGATATAGACTTCCATAACCCCTCCACTGCTAAGATGCTCCACTGGGCTAAATAAAATCGTCTGTTATTAATATGTCACTGATTGCATTGCGCAGTTGACCCATGTGCGGTGTGGTGCGGTGAGGATCTGTCCTTTCTCCCCTTGGGGCTAAGATGCGAATGAATGTGTTTGAATGGATGAGTAAATGGGGAGTGTGTCGTCCTGTCTCGGCTACCTTCCTTTCCTTGGGGGAAGCAGCCTAGGTATATAGATAGATAGATAGTTATTAATATGAATATAATAATGAAGTCCTCGGCATGAAGCGGTAAAACTTACTGATGTCATGAGGACACTGGGGATGGGAAGATGAGGAACAGAGATTTTTATGAGTGAGTTTTGAGGACTGGCAAAAATACTGACTGGGATGACTGCGAATACTCACACATGTGTACAGTAGACTGCGAACTAAGGTAATTCAAAACTATTACAGCTAGGCAGCTGAAGTTATTGTGGACTTGTATATTTAAAAACAAATGGGAGTACGGGATAATGGGAACTAGAAAAAAATGGAAGTACGGGAATATTGTACTTTCCCAGGTAAGCTGGAACTGCACTTACCTGGGAAAGTAGTGTTGAGAGTGCTGTGGGCTGGGAAGGTTGGGAGTTGATGTTCACAGGAATTGGAGAGTGGAAGTATTTAGTACTGAGGGCCTGGGGGCTGAGGGTAATGGGGACTGGCGGAATCGGGGAATATGATTATTTGGAACCTGGATGGAAGTGGACTGGAGCAAGGTGGCATTGGTGGTGGTGGGTGGTTGAGGTCACGGTGTGGATTACTTCGGTGAATATTTTGCCCTAACTGAGGCTGGGGGTGAAAGAAACTAGGAGGACTGGGAAGTGAGGGCTCTGGAGAATTGTGATGGTGGCGGGGTAGTTGTGTGGGGGTGTGGACAACTTCTCTAAATATTACAGCTTAATTAGGACTAGCATAATGAGAATGTAGGGAAGAGTAAAGTGATGGTCTTTGAGAGAGGTGAAGTCAGTGAATGTACAGCGAGGTTGGATGGTGAGGAATTGGAAAATGTGAGTACGTTTAAGTACTTGGGTAGTGTGATGAGTAAGGATGGAGGTTTGGAGGGTGAAGTGCTTGAAAGGGTACAGCAGGGAAGAAAGGTTGCTGTTTCTTTGAAAGCAGTGATAAGAAACAGGGAAGTGAGCATGGAAGTGAAAAAGTTACTACCTGACAGTATTGTGATACCAACTCTAACGTATGGAAGTGAAGCTTGGACGTTGTTGGAAGGACACAAGTCAAGAGTGAAAGCAGTGGAAATGAGTTATTTAAGAGGAGCCTGTGGAGTCACATGGAGAGACAGGGTGACGAATGAGGATATAAAGGAGCGTTGTGGTGTTGATGTGGATGTGATAGGAAGCGTTATGAGGAACACACTGAGGTGGTTTGGCCATGTGGAGAGGATGGAGGGTGAAAAACTGACGAAGAGAGTATGTGAGTGAGGTGGAGGGGGGAAGAGGGAGGGGAAGGCCGAGGATGAGATGGAGGGTTGGGGTGGAGAGGTATATGAGAGAGGGAGGTGTGAGTTGGGAGCAGGGCAGTGAAATGGCGGGGGAACAGGGCGACTTGGAGGCGATTTGTTTGTGGCCACCCCAAACGGGATTGAGGCGTCTGGCAATAGATAGATAGATAGATAATGAGAACTGGCGGAATTAGGAGCTGAAGGCCACGGGAACTGGCAAATCTGTGTGCAGGGAACTGAGAATATTGAAGACTGGATGCTGAGGAAACTGACAAACAGAAACTGGAAGATATGTAAGACTATTCTGGAACGAGGAGGCGGTGGATAATGATTTGAAACTATACATTCACTTTATCCGAGCGTAATATTATAATCTCTCCATCTTTAAAGCATAGCTAAAGCAGGAGATTGATACTAGAATGTAGTGTTAGTCAAAAGGATGAAGAATGGCAAGGATGTAGAGTCAGTATCATATTTTTTTTTTTAATGCGAGGAAGAAAGAACCAAAGGCTGAGGCCGCAAAACGTTCCTTCCAAGAAAAAAAACAAAAACAATACAAAAGAGAGCCAAATTCAAGAACAATTTATTTTGAGATGTCTGGACACACTGTGTTTGAAAGACTGGAGATCATAGGAAGTAGGAAATACAGACAGAGACAGTTCCAGAGCTGACCTGTTGCATAAAAGAAGGACTGGGAGTAACGGTAAACTCTTGCAATAGAGAGTTGGACAGAAAAGGAGTGAGGGATTGTTGCTAGACGGGTGCTACGCGCCCGTCGTAGAGGTGGAGGGATGCAAGCAGACAGTTCATAGGAGCAGTGACCATTGATGTAGCTATAGAAAAAAGATAAAGAGGCAACAGTGCGACGAAGAGACAGAGGTTGAAGGGAGCCAGTAAGAGGAGGAGAGTTGATGAGACGAATAACATTTGACTCCACCCTATTGAGAAAAGCTGTATGTGCAGAGCCTACCCACTCATGAGAGTTGGACTCTAAACAGGGGCGAATAAAACCCGTGTATAAAGTCAACAACCGTGTAGGGGTAAAGAAGGTACGAAGTCGGCTTAGCACACCTAATCTCTTGGAAGCACATTTTACAAGAGATGCAATACCTGATCTTTCCAAGATAAGTCCCGTGTGAAAGAAACCCCAAGCATGTTCAAGGATGATGCAGGATTGAGCTGGATATTATTAAACATTAGTGGATACTCCTGTAGAAGATTTTGATGGGTTGGTAGATGTAAAAACTGAGTCTTTGAAGCATTAACCCGTACCATCCCAGGCATTCTTGCATTTTTATACCCACCCAATCCCGGACCAAAAACGGAAAAAAATTTTATTGCATAAAACAATCCAAAAGGACATATAAATCAAGGAAAAGCAAAAAAAAAGTACTTCTCATAGGAGAAATAAGACCAGGATGGCCGTCCGTCGAGTTTTTAGCCCAGTTTCCCAAGCCGTGAGCAATGTTTTCCCACCCAGCTGGGCGGGATGAAAGAGAACGGAGGAGGAGTAAGGGGAATTCCTCTTTCTCAGTGTCCTCCGCTGGCTCATATTCCTCCCCAGAATAGTCATCCAGGTCTTTCTCTTCTGAAGAATCACTAAATGATGGGACAGAAGGGTCCATGTGACAATTTCAACAGTCTCCTCCAGCCCAATGAGGCGGAAGAATGGCGTGATTTTCGCAACATTCAGACGCTCTGACGGACAGTGGCACACTGATGTTACCCACCCACGCAGAACCAAACTCAGTACTACAACTACTTGGACCCAGTGTTGCCAATACATTAAGCTACTCCTTAGCAAAAAATAAGCTAGATTAAAGCAGTTTGAGACGTGCTACAGCGCTCGAATTTTGCTGTCGGCACCATCACGTCGCTGGTATTAATCAAGACGTTTTGTACTGTCGGCACCATGCCGATGGCGGTATTGTACGGGTTAAAAACAACAGGAGTACTTTTACCCCAGTCAGAGATACGAGCCAAGTCAGACATTAGGTGTGCCATAGCCTCATCCCTTGTTTGTTGAAGTAACTGCTGAGATGGGCGTTGCAGAAACCAAATGGAAAGGTGAAGGGTGGAATCATCAGCATATGAGTGGATAAGATTAGATGTACAGCTTAGAAGATCATGGATGAATAAAAGGAAGAGAGTTGGTGATAGGATAGAGCCCTGAGGAACTCCACTGTTGATAGATCTAGGAAAAGAACGATGGCCGTCTACAACAGCAGCTATAGAACGACCAGAAAGGAAGCTATTGAAGAAGGTACAAATAGAAGGATAGAAACCGTAAGAGGACAGTTTGGAAATCAAAGATTTATGCCAGACTCGACTGAAAGCCTTTGAAATGTCAAGTGCAATGGCAAAGCTTTCACCAAAGTCCTGAAAGGAGGATGACTAGGAGTCTGAAAGGTACGTGAGTACATAGCCAGTGGAGCGTCCCTGATGGAACCCATACTGACGATCAGAAAGTAGATTGTGATAGGAAACATGCTTTAAAATTTTTCTGTTCAGAATAGACTCGAAAACTTTTGAGACACAGGATGTTAAAGCAATTGGACGATAGTTAGAGGGTTGGGAATGGTCACCCTTCTTTGGGACAGGCTGAATGAGAGCAAACTTCCAGTGAGAAGGAAAGGTACAAGTTGAAATATAAAGGTGAAAGAGTTTACCTAGGCAGGATGTAAGCACAGAAGCACAGTTCTTGAAGACAACAGGAGGGACTTCATCAAGCCCATATGCCTCACTAGTATTGAGGCCAGTGATGGCAGAAAATACATCAGCTGAAGAAATTTTAATATCAACCATGAGGAAGTCAGAGGGGGGAAGTCATGAGGAACAGCACTGGAATCGTCAAAGGTGCAATTGGAGGAGAAAGTCTCAGTGAAGAGATCTGCTTTATATGTAGATGAAATAGCTACAGAGCTATCAGAGTAGAAAAGAGGAGGGAAGGATGATGAGGTAAAGTTGTTAGAAAGGTTTTTGGCAAGGTGCCAGAAGGAGCGGGAAGAATTCGAGTTGGAGAGTTGAGAGCATTTAGTACGGATGAAATTATTTTTAGCAGAGCGAAGAATAGACTTAGCACGATTCCGGGCAGAAACATAAAAATATGTGATTCAGGGCTGGGTTGGCTCTGGTACCTTTTATAGGCCCGCTCCTTGTTGCAGACAGCATTAGAACAAGCGTGATTAAACCAAGGCATTAGTCAAAGGATATGAGAAAGGAATGTATGCTTCCATGCTCGAGAGAATAACCTCCGTAATACGCAAGGCAAACTCAGATGGCTCCCGTCCATGGAAACAATAATCATTCTAGTGAAAATTTAAAAAATACTGCCTGAGGGCCTCCGAATCCGCCGCTCCTAAGTGCCACAGACGACATTTCTTTGAAGGATCCATAGGCCGTACTGGAGCGATAGGACAGGTTAAGGTAATAAGGTTATGATCGGAGGAGCCCAACGGAGAGGAAAGATTAACAGTGTAAGCAGAAGGATTAGTTGTAAGGAAGAGGTCAAGTATGTTGGAGGTCTCTCCAAGGCGGTCAGGGATACGGGTAGGGTGCTGTACAACCTGCTCTAGGTCATTAAGAATAGAAAAGATGTAGGCTTGTCCACCAGGTGGATCAGTGAAAGGAGAGGAGAGCTAAAGGTGGTGGTGAACACTGAAATCTTCTAGAAAGGAGATTTCAGAGGAAGTAAAAACGAATAGGATGTATTCCATTGTAGAAGTAAGACAGTCGAAGAATTCTTCATAGTCAGTAGAATTAGGAGATAAGTAAACAGTGCAGATATATTTAGTCAGAGAATGACAGGAGAACCGAAGCCAGAGTGTAGAGAATTCAGAAGAATCAAGTTCAGGAACACGAGAGCAAGGCAGGTCGTTGCTTACATATACACAACATCCACCTTTGGCTTTGAAATGAGTATAGAGAAAGTAGGAGGATACAGAAAAGGGTTTGCTGTCAGTTACCTCAGACAGGTGAGTCTCGGTAAGAAAGAGAAGGTGAGGTTTTTGCCACAGAGCCATGGGAAATAGGCTGCCAAAAGATGAAAATCTCCGCCCTGTTAAAGTGAATGAACTATAGTTTGGTGGATGAGGTTGCTGTGTGGATTACAACGCTGGTTATTACCTCCCGCCCTTAGGAAGGCAAGACGATGAAGTTTGTGTGTGTGTGTAATTCACCGGGTTGGTCAGGATCACTGGATGGTCGTGATCGTCAGCTTTTACCCTCCCGGAAGGGAGCTGAGAGTTCATATAGTCCGATCTAAGGGCAAGGCTGTGACCTTCACACACTCACACACCCGTCCCCTTGCTCAAGGGGGACAGTAACCACTCACTTCGTCAGTGAAACTTTTCGCAACCTGAGCGAGGCGCGAACTCCCGTCCACCAGTTGGCAAGCGAGAGCATTACCACTGCACCAGCGAGCGTGTGTGTGTGTGTGTGTGTGTGTGTGTGTGTGTGTGTGTGTGTGTGTTCCCAATGTATCTCGAAAACTTGTGTACGAAATATCACCAAACCTTCAGGAAATAACAGTTATGTGGATGGGCAGAGTGTTTACCTTTTGGTGAGGATTTGATCAGTGACAACCGAATGCCAGCTGCCATATATTTTTTAATATGGATTGACTTTTTGTGAAACGGAGAGACTGAATTCCATAGAGTTTTGCGAATTTTCTTCAAATTTGGTTTGTAGGTAGCTTGTACCTTAGCCAGCAACATATTTTGGCGGGCGATTAGCATCCGGCCCCCAGATGCTTTTGTTTCATTTTACACTAATTGGGACGAGTAATTGGAACTGTGAGAAGTGGGAGCTGAGGGTCAGCAGAGCTGGAAAATTTTGGTCTGGAAACTAGGAACTGGGAAGGATAATGAGAACTGGGAGAATCAGAACTAAGGCTAATGAGGACTGACACGATAAAACTGAGGGCAGAGATGGGGACTGGGAGAACAGGAAGAGAGACTGGAAGGAGGTGGCAGTGGGTAATGGTGGTGGAGGGCTTGATGGACGGGGAAGGGGCTACTGGTACTACGGCTGAAATTGGGACTGAAGAATTAAGGACTGACACAATTGAGAACTAAGAATATTGAGAACTGCAGAGATTATGGACTGGGAGCTGTGAGTTTAGACGGTGAATGAGAGGTGGAAGCACTATGAGCTAGGGTAATTAAGACAGACCGAAATTATAGTTTAGTGGAGTGGAGGCTGGCAAAAACAGTTACTGGTAAATATTGGGACTGGGTGTATTGTGGACTGGAAGATGTGTGTGGCGGAGGATCTGGACTATGGAAGGATATGGTACTAGTAGGATTTGTGGACTGGGAGGATGGACTGGAGTGAGGTGGCAGTGGTTGGTGGTGATGATGGTAGTGGATGATTCCGTGATATAGATTACTGTGGTGATTATTTTACTCCAGATTAGAGCGAAATGGTGGGAACTGGCAGAATTGTGGACTGGTAGCCGGGAACTGAAGGTAATGAGTACTGAAGGTATAGGAACTGAGGTTAATGGAACCTGACAGACATGAAAGCTGAGACTAATGGGAACTGGGTAGAGATTAAGAGTGCTGATGGACTGGAAGAATTGTGACGCAAGAGGATTTGCACTGTGGGAGATATAGTGCTGGTAGAATCAGTGGACTGGGAGGGGAGGTTGGACTGCAGCGAGACAGCAGTGAGTAGTAATGGTGTTAGTGGTGGTGGTGGTGGGGGTGGGACAGGTAGGTGAGATTGCGGTAAGATTATACTGAGTATTTCACAGTAATTCGGGCTGGAACTATTATGAGATACGTGAACGGGAGGGTTTGGACTTGGAAGATTGGGAACTGGAAGAAATCGAAGCTGACGGTACGGTAATGTTAACTGGAAAATTGGAAGCTAGGGGTAGCACTACAAAGGAGTACAAAGGATAGCAAATCGCACAAGAACCTAATGTTTCTCCCGAGGCTGTTACAGAATAGACTATAACCATAGTATTTAAACACGAAAACTCATAGGAATGGATGAATGGAAGGTAATATTGTATTCAGCCCTAACTTTATCTGTAAGGCCAATGTGCCATTAACTGCTTAACGAAATTGCTCTGTTTCTGTAACCTCCATACTCTGGAGGGGTTTTCCCCATGCCATGAAGCGAAAGCGGGTGTTGTTTTAATCGGTGTGTGTGTGTGTGTGTGTGTGTGTGTGTGTGTGTGTGTGTGTGTGTGTGTGTGTGTGTGTGTGTGTGTGTGTGTGGACAAACAGTCAAAGGTCAAGGTCACAGAGCTGGGTCATAGTATGACAGTAAAATCCATCCATCATCCAATCCTACATTGCCCCACGAGGAGCGTAGGAGACCGGGGCTAGGCAGTTAGTCCCGACATTTAAGATGAGAGTGACCAGCCTCAGTCATCCCTGTGTGGCATTACATGAGCAATCAACCCCAACCATCCCTTGGATATAAACCTTCACCGACTCAGTCCGATTGGAGCGCAATAATTACCCACTAAACCACCGGGCGCCAAAATTTGGTTATATGGTTACCACCCAGCGTAGTAAATGGTTTCCTGGTGTACAGGAAACCATTTGGCTTGTCACTCAGTGTAGAGTCACCCACAGGCAGAAGGAAGAGGAAAGAATGAAGGAAAGAAAGACAGAAGAGGGAGTGTAAAGTCACCCGTAGGGAGAAGGACAAGGAAAGAATGAAGGAAAGAAAGACAGAAGAGGATGTAAGGATAGAAGGATGGAGGAGCGGAAAGGGCAGACACCCTACAGCAGCACTACATCGAGTGAGTGGATGGTGAGCGCCCGCACCTAATTCAACTTAAACAATTTTTATCCAGTTTAGACCAAACTTGGGGACAGGGGTTGAGGATGAGGCAAGAACGAAAGAATTCAGTTTTGAGAACATTAAGTCAAAGGTCAAGGTCACAGGGCAAAGTTCAACCTGTGTGTCTGTGTGAACATAAAGATTTGACCTAATTTGAATCAAACTTGGTGGAAATGTTGAAGATCAGCCAAGGAGATTTATTATTATTATTATTATTATTTTTATTTTGAGAACAACAGGTCAAACGTCAAGACCGCATGGCACGGTCAACTCAGAGACTTTGTGAATTAGTTCAGGGTACTACAAAAAGGGATTTATTTTGATAACAAATGGTTAAAGGTTAAGGTCACAAGGAAATGTCAAAAGATGAGGTCTCAGGTCAACTCAGGTAATGTTGATCTGATTATGACCAAACTTGGCGGAAGGATCAAGGTTCAGAGAAGAACGAAGGAAATCAACTTTAAGAGCAATCGGTTCAGTTAAGCAGCTTATCAGTATTTCTGAAGTACTGTGTCTGTCTTTGTTCGGGTGGATGTGCTCTGTTGTCAGTTTTTGATAATCAGCCAGTCTGGGTATTTTGCAACACAAACCTTTGTCATTATCGATATAAAGTAGAAACAGTATGAGGCTCAAAGTTAAACCCTGTGATTCTCTTGTACTGTTCATCCAGACATTTCTTCCGATTAATTTACAGCGCTGCTTTTACATTTCCATGTGCAATTTTAGTGCTGTAATTCACCAAGCAAAGACTGACTGATATCTGTACTGAAATCGGAGTGAAGAAACTTGCTTCATACACAGATCATCAAGATTTCTAACAAAACCGCGAAGCTTGGCAATGTCTCAACACCATGTTCTTTAAATAATTGTTCGTGGTATTTGATACAAAGTGAATCTGTGCAGGAGACAATGGCGAAAACATGTGACTGTCCATTTTCTACTTACCAGTTAATGATGTTAAGATCACTGACTGGGCTTGAAGTTTGTGGTACAAATGCAGTGAGCACATTATAGATACGTTTTATTCAGAAATGCAATCTCTTCCGAATCATTTATTATTCGATACTGTTCTTCATTGCTGTGTACCGTATCTGCACACACCATGTAAAGCACAGACGTATTCCAACTGGATCTGAAGAGATAAGTACAAATTACCAGGTAATCACCAGTCATAAAGAAAGATCTAGAAACAAAATACCGGCACTTGATGGAAGAAAGGAGAGACTTATATGGATGAGATTTAGAATCTCATAGTTATCCTTACACTGTACATTGTCCTGTCAAATATTGCCCTTTTTGTATAATTCATTGACTGTAAACCAACCATTTTATGAAAACGGATGTCGAAGAACTGAATATGTTTACAGTAAAAAAAAAAGGGGGGGAGGGGTAAATTAATACTGTACAGTAGTTGTAGTTAGTTGTTTCCCCAAACGGGCCAAAACTATAAAATATTATGAGCTAAAATCTTTGTTTTATGTTAGTCTTCACAGTCGTCACGTCTTAAAATCATGTCGTTTTCTGTGTATTAGAACAATGGGATCAGGTCCTTGATAATTCACTGTGTGATACTTAACTAACGAACAACTAAGCTGTCAGAGGATTCCGAATATGTCAGTTTTAGTGCAATTATGAATCTCCAACTTCCTTCTTGCTCTTTGAACAAGAGATTATGTAATAAGTATACTGTGCAGAGTACTTGTATTTGTGGGTCAGAAATTAACCTTTTTACTTTTTTTTTTTTTTTTTTTTTTTAATTGGATTACAGATTTAAGTGGATGAAAACACAGCTCCTGCGAATACCTTCATCCCGACTCTAGGCAATATTTATTGTAATTTATGTGTACTTTGTTACCAACATCAATTTTTTAAAATTAAATCTATCCTTGGCCATCCAATATAATGCTAGAGCATCGAGACATATACTATATTTGGTAAGCAGTTAATGATTCGTATTTTTTTTTTTTTTAACTGATCCATTGCCTTTCAATTAGTGTTGTCTGCTTTGGCAGGCAGATATCACTGCAAACACTCTTTCAGTGGCTGATACCGGGTCACATTGGCGAACATAAAACGGGTTGCTGTAAATAATGTTAAAAAATAAATTATATTAGCATTGTTTTCCGTATATGATTTGTCGATTCTTAGAGGAGGTATCGGAATTGCTTCAGTATCGGCAACATCGCCAAAATCGAGGAAATGTACAAGTGAGCAACTGGATGTTTGTTGCTGATTCGTTTGTTCAGCTACACACTAACCAGTTTTCAGTTTACATTGCTACTGAAACCACGGACTTTTAAGTTTCTTTAGAAGCCTTTTGTGGGGAAATGTGTAGAGTGATTTCAGGAAATCTAGAAAGTTCTACAACGGATCTAGTTTTGTTACGCATATCTGAAGTTTTGCATAAGTCAGGGTGATTGGTGAGGCATGAACGATTGTTTCAGAATCCATGAAGTGAGTCTTTGAAGAGACTTTTATTCTGGATGCTTACCTACCATATTTCTCATTCTGGTTGAAAACAGCTTGCTTACTGCTGATGTTAATTTGTAGATTGTAATTTATTACATTTTTTCAGTACTGGAGCTGCTTTTATATTTTTCCACTCATGTACTACAGACAACACCTTAATTAATTCTATATTGAAAATTTGAGCTTAAGGTTTTGATACTTCATTCTTCACTGCTCATAAAACCATAGAGGACGTATTTGTTGTTCGCAGACAGCACATTTTCATCTACATGTACGAGGGACGACAAAGCTATATGAATTTTCTGTGGTAAACACTGATGCACAGAAAGCATTAAGAATTTTAGCCATGTTGGTTTCGTCATCAGTATATTCTTATTTGCTAAAACTAGCGAGCCTAGTGTAGTAGCCAATATCTTTTTGCTTCTGGTGTAACCAAAAAAATAATCTGAGTTTGGTTTATTGATGCTCGCAATATATACATTTGAGAATAACAGAAACTCGCAGAATTTATGGTGTGAGACGATTTTAAGTGAGGTGGTGGTAGTGGTGGCGGCGTAGGCGATGGTGGGTAGTGGGTAAGACTGCGGTAGAGACTGCTTTGTTGATTAAGTTAGTTCAACCTGGGGCTGGGGTAAAGGGAACTGGCAGCTGGAGGTAGTAGGAAATAACATACTGTGCTACTGGGAGGACTGGATATTCGTAAAAGTTGACTACCACAAAGATCGGCTACTTTTAGAGTCTGGGTACTGGCAAGATTACGCACAGGTAAAACTGGGGAGCTGCTTTTTAAAACTGGGACTGGAAGGATTGGGGATTGGGATTAGGTACCTGTAAAAGTGTGAATTAGAGGAACTGTGAGCTGGTATAATCTGTGAACTGGAGGGAGGATGGAGCGAGATAGTATTAGGTAATAGTGGAGACAGTCTGTAGGTGTGTGAGGCCGCGGCGGGAACTACTGCGTTGAATATTTTACTCTAATTGACGGAGCAGCTAAACTTGGCGCTCTCTCTCTCTCTCTCTCTCTCTCTCTCTCATCATTCCAGTCTTTCCCTTTCCCTACCCTTCTTGTATGTACATTTCCCACCATTCCCTCTGCCTCCTCGATCTTCATCCTTGTCATTCCCCTTCTGTCCTCGCTGTCCATTTCTCCTCTCACTTCTTCCACTCCTTACCCTTCACTTCATCTCCTTCTTCTTCCTCCTTCTCGTCTTCTTCCTCCTCCTCCTCCTCCTCCTTCTCCACCTCATCATCATTATCATCATTTTTTCATCTTCAGCTTCTTTCCATCTCTTTCTTCATCATCATCATCATCATCATTTTTCTTTTGCATCTCCTCCTCCTCCTCCTCCTCCTCCTCCTCCTCCCTGCCACGTCATAAGGCTGGTAATCCCCTTTACTGACGTGGCCTGATGGACCCTAAGTGAAGCAGGGCAGGCGGTTTTGATCCCTGCCTCGTGACCTACCCCCTCCCCCCCCTCTCTCTCTCTCTCTCTCTCTCTCACACACACACACACACACACACACACAAAGAGAGAGAGAGAGAGAGAGAGAGAGAGAATTTCTGGCTCTCGGTTTTCTTCCACGTTCGTCTCTTCGTGTTCGTCTCTTTATTACGTTTTTTTTTTTTTAGGTTCTGTTTCTTAATTAACTCTTACTGCGTTTTTAATTTCCTTATATTTCCTCCGCCCTCTCTCCACATTTCTTTTTCGTGTTTAATCCTCTGGTCCTCCTTTTCTCAGGCTTCTCATTCTTTTGTTTTTTTACCTTTACGTTTTTCATGATTTTCTGTGTTTTCCGTTTTTCTCTTCCCTTTTCCTGTTTTGCTTTGTCTTCTCTTCTGTTTATATCCTGCTTCCTACTCTTTTTTTTTCTGTACTCAATTTTCCTTTTCCTTTTGGTCTTCGCCTTCCTCTACTCTGTTTCTCTCAGTCTTTCCTCGTTCCCTTTGCATCCGACTTCCTTGTTTTTCCTTCCTGTCTTCCATTTCATTGACCATTTCCTTCAAGTTTAAATGTTCTGCCCTTTTTTTATGATGGTTTTCGGTTTTTTCTTTTCCATTGTGCTTATTTTTTTTTTTTTATCTGACCTTCCTTTTTTGTCATATTTTACGCTGGTAGGTGGTGGCGACCATCATCCACTCACTTGATGTACTGTAATGCTGCCCATTTCTTCCTTCTCCATTCTCATTCTGTCTGTGTGTCTGACCTCCTCTCTTTCTGAATTCTCTGCCACCTTCCAGTCACTTTGTGTTACGCTTCCTTCCACGTATTGGTTTTCTGAACCCACGAAACCATTTACAACGCTGAGTGGTAACCACATAACCAAATTACGGAGTGAAGTGAAGCCTGCAATAATACCTCTATAAACTGGGTGGAGAGATACAAATGCGGCATTCATCCAGGAACCAAACTTCCACATATTCCCTGCGACTCGTTGTGGCAAGGCGCTGTCGGGTATAAGGGAATGGAGGTTCACTGCACGAGACGGCCATGCAGGGGCGGTTGCTTGCCAGCGGTTGATGGGTCTACTCGGCCATACGGACTGGGGCTGGTCAACAACAGCAACATGATTTTGACCTCATTTTTTTTCTTTCGCGTTTATTACATTTCTTTTTTTTTCTTTTTTTTTTTTTTTTGGTGGTGGCTGTTTTCCGTTGCCTGTTAGTCGCAATTTCTGGTTTTCTTTCTTTACGTTTAAATTTCATGTTCAGTCCTTTCTTCTTCTTCTTTTCTTCTTCATTTATTCATCATTATCATCATCTTCTTTTTTTTCTTCTTCTTCACCTTATTCTTCTTCGTCTTCTTTCCTTCTTTATCTTCTTCTTCTTCGGCATTCTCTTGTGTTTTCCTAATTTTCCGTTTTCTTAGCTGTAGTATTCTCGGTCTTACTGCTGTTCTTCACTTCCTCTCCTGTTCATTCCATCATCGAACTTTCTCATTTTCCTTCATATCTTTTCCTCATATATTCTTCTTCTTCTACTTCTTTCTCTTCGTCTTCTTCTTCTTCTTCTTCTTCTTCTTCTTCCACTTCTTCTTCTTCTTCCACTTCTTCTTCTTCTTCCACTTCTCCTCCTCCTCCTCCTCCTCCTCCTCCTTCCAGATATGTCCTTAGAATTCATACCGGAATCTTTATTTGAGAGCGAAAAATAAGAGTGGGATTGAGAGCAGAGGAAGAAGGAGAGGAGGGATAAAAGGAGGAAAACTAGAGGGATGGAAGTAAGGAGGTAAGAAATGGGAACGTATAAAGGAATGGAGGAGGAATCAGTGGAGAGAGAGAGAGAGAGAGAGAGAGAGAGAGAGAGAGAGAGAGACGCAAGCACTGGTAAATAACTGGAAGACAGTGATTAGGAGGAGGAAGAGGTGGTGGTGGTGGTGGTAGTGGTGGTGGTGATGGTGGTGGTGGTAGTGGTGGTGGTGATGGTGGTGGTGGTGGTAATGGAGGAAGAAGAGGAAAAACGATGGAAAAAGAATGTTAGATGAAGGAGACGATGTTACAGAAAAACTAGAACTATGATGACGCAAGAAAAGAAGAAAAGTAGGAAGAATGTGAAGGAGAAACTAGTGAAGAATGTGGCTTAGGCCCAGGGAAGTGAGTGTTGGGGTGGGTTGGAATGAAGAGTGAATGGATTTTAGAACTGGAAGGAAAGGAAAGAACGAAAGGCGAGCGCGTGAAGAATGGAGAAGGAAGGGTGGATGGAGTGGGGAGGAAGTAGAGCTTGAAGAGTGAGAAGGAAAATTAAGAATGATGGAAGGAGCTTGGAGAGGAAGACGTGACCTAGAAGAGACAGGAGAAAAAGATGAAAGAAGGAAGCGGGGAGGGGAAAAATGAAGTTGAAAGAGCGAGAAGGAAGAAAGGAAGGAAGAGAGAATTAACGCATATGGAATTAATGATGGAAGGGAGAGGAGAATGTGATACGGTGTAGCAAGAGAAAAAACATGAACAGAGGAGAAGGAGACGAGATGATGTGGAAAAAGGAAGGTAAACGGGAATAGGAAGAGAGCGGAAGAGGAAAAATAGATGCTAGGGAGAAGGAAGGAAGGAACTGGAGAGAAAAACAGAGGTAGATAAGAAAGAGCGGATAGTAAAGGAGGGAAATGGTAGTGCAGAAATTTTGAAGAGGGAAGGGAAGACGAAAAGAGTAGGGATGTGACGGTGGATGGAAAAGAGTGAAGAAAGATGTGGGAAGGAGTGACGGGGTAGAGAAATAACGAAGGTGATGCTAAGGCGGAATGAGAACAATGAATGAAAAGAATAATGAGAAAAATACGGTAAACACAACAGAGAGGGAATAAGAACAGGAGAGGAACGAAGAAGGGAACAGGGAGAGAACGAAGGAGGGTGGATAAAATGGTTGGAGAGAGAGAGAGAGAGAGAGAGAGAGAGAGAGAGAGAGAGAGAGAGAGAAGAGCAGAAAATTAGAAAAGAAAGAGAGAAGCTAACGAGAGAGGAAGAAGAGAAAATGGAAGGAACGAAAGGAAAAGGAGAAGGGGGAGGGGGAAGGGGAGGAGGAGGAGGAGGATTACAAAGTACAAAGGAGTACAAAGGAAAGCAAACAGCAACAGACTTCATGGTCTTTTGAGGCTGTTTGTTACGGAGTAGACTATGACTACGAGATCTAATTCTACATGCTGATGGATAAGGAGGAGGAGAAAGAGGAGGAGGAGGAGGAGGAAAAAGAAGAAGAAGAGGAGGAGGGGGAGGAGGAGAAAGAGAAGAAGAAGAAGAAGAAGAAGAAGAAGAAGATAGAAGAAACAAGAGGAAAGAAGGAGGGAAAGAATGACGGAAGGAAAGAAAAGGATGAAAAGAAGAAAGGGCAGAAGGAGGAACAAGACCTAGGAAGAGGAAAAGGGAAGTGAAGACAGACAAGGATGAGGAATAGGGAAGGAAATAAGATGATGAAAAGTATGAAGCAGGAAGCAAAAGTCTGGCAGGCAGAAAGACAAGAACGGGAAGGAAAGAGGATGCAGGACGAAGGAAGAGGATGGACAGAAGGGGGACGGAGGCAGGAAGAAGAAAGACGGAAAGAAATAAAGGGAAGGAAGAGAAGTAAGGACGAGTCAGAAAGAAGGAAGACGTGGAAGAGAATGAAAGAGGAAAAAGGAAAACGGAGGAGAAGGAAGAGGAGGAAGGTGTAGGCTGGAAGAGAAAAATGAAGAGAAAGGAAGGAGGAAGAGTAGGAAGGAAGGGAGAGTCAGGGAGAGAATAGAACGCATCATTTCCTGTGCTCCCGTCTTGGCTGAAGGAGCTGAGTACCCTCCTTCCCTCCCTCTTCTCCCTTCCTTCATCTCCTGCTTCCTCTCAGTCTTTCTCTCCGTCATTTACCTCCTTCTTTCTCCTCCCTCTTATATCTTGCTCACTTCTGATATCCTTCATAAACAGTATGTCTTTCTCCCTCCCTTATCTCATTCCCCCTTCTCCCTCCTTCTGTTTCCTCCCAGCTCCTCCTACTCTTCCCTCCCCCTCTCTCCTTCCTCTATTTAGACATCCTCCCTCCTTCCTCATTTTCTTCCTTCTCCTCCTTCATCCTTTCCTCTTCTTCATCTCTTTCTTTTCTCCTCTCTGTCCTCTCTCCTTCTTCCCTCTTTCATATCTTTCCTTCTCTCTTCTCCTTCTTCTTCCTTTATATCCTTTTACTTATTTCATCTTTCTTTTTTTTTATTCCCATCATCATCATCATCATCATCGTCATCATTATCATCATCATCATCAACGTCATCGTCATCAGCCATAATGAACCACCACCATCATCATCATCATCATCATCATCATCATCATCATCATCTTTTCCATCTTTTTCATGTTATTATTATTATTATTATTATTATTATTATTATTATTATTATTATTATTATACTCTTATTATTATTATTATTATTATTATTAATTATTATTATTATTATTATTATTATTATTATTATTATTATTATTCTACGTCCGGTGTAATGTTTTACTAACTGTGTGGTGCGTCTGTCTGTGAATACCATAGTTCAAACTATTATGATCTGATTAGTTAGTTGATGGAAAAGTTGTGGGTCAATCATGGATAAAATACATTTTTTTTTTCTTTTTGGAACAGCAGGTCAAAGTCGAAGGTCACACGACAAAATTAATCAGCTCAGTCAGTTTTGATTGAATGTAGATCATTGTTAGTGACATGGCTGAGAGTAAGGCAGGGACGGTGGGATTGGAGTGTGAGAAGAGGCAGACGACAGTCAAGGACAGAGGGCAACATCAGAGTCCGAGTGTGTGTGTGTGTGTGTGTGTGTGTGTGTGTGTGTGTGTGTGTGTGTGTGTGTGTGTGTGTGTGTGTGTGTGTGTGTGAACAAAATAGCTAAAACAGTGTTTACCTGATTTGGATCCAACTTGTGGGAAGGACAGGTCACCCTGAGACTTGAATTATTGTTTTCGGAAACATTAGGTCAGAGATGTAAGTCATATGGCAGAGGCAATGTAAGTGTTTTAATCCGGCCGAGACCAAACTTGGTGGGAGGATGCAATGTAAGACAGGAATGAAGGAGTTAGATTTTGAGATTAACCACTGAAAAGCCAAGGTAACAGGGTAAGGTCAAAGGCCACAGTCATGGTAAGGTGAATCTTTCAACCCAGTAACTTACATTATATATATGATTTGAACCAAACTAAGTAGAAGGACTGAGGGTCACCCAAGAATGAAGAGATTCAGTTTATAACAACAATACTGCAAAGGTTGAGGCCACAGGTCAAGGTCAACTCATACAGTTCTGATACGAGATGAAGCAAATTCGGTAGAAGGGTTAAGCACAAGGCAATGAAGACATTAGATTTCGACAATACACTGTCAACGGCTACGTCACAGGACAAAGTCTATTGCTTGGTCACCAGACCAGTTGTAGGGCGCGGGTGTGGGGCTCTCGGAGTGATCCTTTTTATGCTTCAAGTTGTTGTTGTTGTTGTTGTTGCTTAATCATCATGCCCATCTTTTTCTTCTTATTTATTTTCTTCCATGTCTTTCCTACACTCTCCTTTTCTGTTCTCCTCGGTCTCATGTTTCCTTACATCTCCTTTATGTTTTTTCATCCCCCTTCTCTGTCTGTCTGTTTGTCTGTCTGTCTGTCTGTCTCTGTCTCTCTGTCTCTGTCTGTCTGTCTGTCTGTCTGTCTGTCTGTCTGTCTCTCTCTCTCTCTCTCTCTCTCTCTCTCTCATTGCATATATATTAGTTGCGGTATCTAGTTTCTTTCTCACGTCCTCCTTCATATTATGCTCTCTCTCTTTTTATATTTTCACGAGCGTGCGACCAAAGCGAGCGAGCGATATTTACTCTCATTTAAGTTTGGAAATGAGCGGCCCGGCCCGGCCCGACCGCCACGCTAGGCAGAAGCTATTACGTTTACTCCTGCGTGAAGTACAGTTGAAATTCTTTCTGCATGTGATGCATTCTTTCAATAAATTTTGTTATCAAGTAAAAACTCACCCATACTGGTGTAGGAACCCATTGTAATCTCGAGTTTTACTTGGGAGTATTCGGCTTTAATCGGTGAACGCCTCATTTACGAAGTCAAATGGAAAAAGGTTTTCCGACGTAACACTGTGTTTTTTGGCATCAGCTCTAGCAATGAAATATCGGAGATTCCGTCTATAATATATATCGGAGTAATATTGTGTTAACATGGCGCTAGCTCGCTCGTCACGCTCTGAGAGAGCACACTTTACTAGTGTAATCTTGTGCGCCTTCCTTATGTCCTACTTTTTCCCCTCATCGCCTTATCTCTCTCACTTTCTTCCTTGTACAGTCTTTCATTATCCTTCTTTTCTTCATATCATTTTCATTTCTGTTCTTATATTTCAGTTTCTTAGTTTTTCTTTTGCTCACTTATTGCTTCTTTTGCTTTCTATCGTTTGTGTCATTATCTCCTCTTCCATTGCCCTACCTCCTTGCCATTTCTCTTCCTACACTCTTATTTCTCTTCTTTTCTTTTCCACTCATTCTTTCCTCTTCCCCCTGTCTTTTTTTCCATCATCTTACATTTCTATAATTGTATTCACTCTTATGTTTCTTCTTTCTCTGCATACATCTCATTTATGATCTGTTATTCCTGCCTTCCCATTCTGTCCTTTTCCTCAGCTCCTTTCCTACTCCTTATCCCCCATTATTTTGTACGCTTCTTCTTCAGTTCCTGTTTTCTTCGTCACCCATTTTCCTCTTCATCCTCCCATCTCCTCCTTTCTTTTCCTCTCATTTCATTTGGTTTCCTCCCTCCTCCTCCATTTCCTCTTCCTCCTCCTCCTCGTTCATCATCCCGGGCTTTCATTTTCGTACTCCTTCTTTTTCCTCTTTATTTTTCGTACTCTGGATTGTTTTCCTCCTCCTTCTCCTCTAGCAGTGGAGAAGAGCGAGAGAGATTTGGTTCACTGATAGATTTTATGAGAGAGAGAGAGAGAGAGAGAGAGAGTACTTTTGAGTACGTGTAGGTTGAGGGGAGGGCATGGCATGACAAGGGTGGAGGGATTGGGGTTGATTACAAAGCAGTATGGTACAAAGGAGAGCCAGGAGCGATTGGTGTATTTGTCCGTTTCATTGCCGTGTATTATGGAGAGATTATGACTGTGCTATTTATTAACTGTAGGCGTTTAAGATCTGATATTATTAGCGCTGTTATTATTTCCAACACGAACAAAGGTCTCCGTACCGGTATAAGTAAAGTGTTGGATTTCGATTGTTGGAACCCGTCTGAGTGCTTAGCAGGCCAATTAAATGTTGACTGTGTGATTGATTATATTAGACTGCATAATTACTAATCATGCAGGCGATCGATGTGGTGAGGCCACGTAGGATGTGGCTGTGACGCCGGCCATAAAACGAGGTTGAGAATGTATGAAGGACCACCAGCTCACGAGTCCCTCGTGCCAAAGTCAGCAAGAAAATGTGAGAAGGATCGCAGTGCAGTGTATGAGCACTGTCGAAAATTTTACGGGGAGAAGTGATGGGACTTTGTTATGCGTCATCCTGGCCTGTAAGAGAAAGTGATGTTAACCCTTTCAGTACGATTATTTGTTATAAATTCTTTTACTCTCCGAACGCTTTATACACAACATGCAGTACGAAAGATTTATACTTCTTAAAATGGACGTGTTGCTGGTGGTTGGTGTTTATAACTGTAGTAAAAGGGTAATTTCTGAACTTAATACAATCGCCTGAGGGCAGCTTATATCCCAACATACTGTATATACATACATGGAGGGTGTCTTGGGACTCGACGTACCATGCTCAGCAGATGAATCCAGGGCTGATTTTGAATAAAAAAAATACTATATCAATATGAGTACAGTTCTGATCCTTTACACAATATAGTTACTGATGTCCATATGGGCAAAAATGGTCTCCAGTAGAGGTCACCCATAAGGTCATCAGAAACTGCAGTTCCCTAAAGGTTCAGATTTGGACCCATGTTAATACAGCATTCTTTAGTGCAAACCAGACCAAGAATCACCTCCTGAATGTAGTACAAGTCCAAAGACACCCTGTCTATGTGTGTGTGTGTGTGTATATATATATATATATATATATATATATATATATATATATATATACACACACACACACACACACACACACACACACAAGATGCCATCGTAGTGCAGATGTTGATAGTGGTCATATTCTTGGAATAGTGAAATATTGTCAGGTTTTGGTAATATTTAGCCGTGAACATAAGTGTGTGGGCGTGACTGGTAAGGATAGGAATGACTCACTCTAGCCCCACACCCACACCTTACACCCACACCCGACACTCACACCTTACACCCACACCCATACGTACACCACACCCACATAGTACACCCACATCCACAACCTACACCCACACCCACACCCACACCCTACACTCACACCCACACAATATACTCAAACCCACATCCTACACCGACACCCATACCTACACCACACCCACACAGTACACCCACATCCACACCCTACACCCACACCCACACCCACATTCTACACCCACACACCCACACCCTACACCCACACCCACACCCTACACCGACACATCCACACCCACACCAGCACTACCCTCACACCCACACCCACACTCACACAATATACTCAAAGTCACATCCTACACCCAAACCCACACCTACTGTACACCACACCTACACAATACCCCCACATCCACACCCTAAACCCACACCCACATCCTACATCCATACCCACACCCACACCTTACGCCCACAACCTGCACCCACACCCACACCTTATACCCACACCCTACACCCACACCCACACCTACACCCACACCCACACCCACACCCACATCCACACCCTACACCCACACCCTACACCCACATTCACACCCAAAACCCTCTCTCACACTCACATTGACATCCACACCTAACACCCACACCCACACCCAAACCTACACCCACACCCACACCCAAACCTACACCCACACCCTACACTCACACCCTATACCCACTCAAACCTACCCCCACACTCTACACCTACACCCTACACCCACACCCACACCCTACACCCACACCCAAACCTACACCCACACCCACACCCTACACCCACACCCAAACCTACACCCACACCCTGCACCCACACCCACACCCTACACCCACACTCACAACCACACCCTACACCCACACCCTACACCCACACTCACACCCACACCCTACACTCACGCCTATGCCCACTCTCAACTACACGCCACACCCACACCCACACCCACACCATGCACCCCACTCACTTCACACCATTCACCATACACCCACACCTATACCCACACCTACACCCACACCCACACCTACACTCACACCTACACTCACACCCACACCCACACCCACATTCACCCCCTACGCCCACACCCCCCTCTACATCCACTCCACACACAGCTATATTCACCTCCTACACCCACACCCCCCTCTAAACCCACTCCACACCCTACACCCACGTCCATATATGCACCCACACCCACTCCCTACACCCATACCCTACACCCACACTCTTACATCCACACACCCACACCCACACCCTACATCCACACCTGCTTCCACACCCACACCCTACTCCCACATCCACACCCTGCTCACTCCCACACCTACACCTGCACCCATACCCTACACCTACACCCACACCAGCCATACACCCACACTGTACACTCCACACCCACACCCACACCCCACTCCCACACCCACACCCAGCTCATCCTCACACCTACACCCGCACTCTGCTCCTACACACACACACCCAACACCCACACTTACACCCTACACCAACGCCCACACCCAACACCCACACTTACACCCTACACCCCCCCCAACAACTACATCCACACCCACACCCTACACCCACACCCACACCCTAGACCCTCACCCTATACCCACACCCACACCCACAACCTCCAGATACACTCACATCCACACCCTACACCCATACCCACAACTACCAGGTACACTGACATCCACACCCACATCCTTACCCTACACTCACAACACCAGCACCCACATCCACACCCACCACACCCACACTCACCCACTACACCCACATCCACGCCCCCACCCTACAGGACGCACACATCCACACCCACACCCTACATTCATACCTTACATCCTCACCCACACCCCCACACCCACCCACCCCCTACACACACACCTACAACCGCACCCACGCCCACACCCACACCCACACCCTACAGCTACAACTACATTCACTCTCTACACCCACATCCACACCCAGCACTCACATCGTACACCCACACCCACACCCACAGCCACACCCACATCCACACCCACATCCACACCCACATCCACACCCACACCCTCATCCACACTCACACCCACTCCCTACACCCACACCCACACCCACCCCTACACCTAAACCCACCCCTACACCCAAACCCACCCCTACACCCACACCCACCCCAACACCCACACCCACCCCTACACGTACACCCATCCCAACACTCACACCCACCCCTACACCCACACCCACCCCTACACTCACACCCATGCCAAC
Organism: Coenobita brevimanus; assembly: GCF_032717465.1. NCBI lineage: Eukaryota > Metazoa > Arthropoda > Malacostraca > Decapoda > Coenobitidae > Coenobita > Coenobita brevimanus. The sequence continues at coordinate 29,297,235 of NC_136967.1, forward strand.
ACTTACACCGACCCCTACGCCCACATCCACCCCTACAGTCACACCCACCCATACACCCACATCCATCCCTACACCCACATCTATCCCTACACTCACATCCACCCCTACACCCACACCCACCCCTACACCCACACACCCCCGTACACCCACATCCACCCCTTCACCCACACCCACCCCTACACCCACACCCACCCCTACACTCACAGCCACACCCTACAACCTTACTCACATCCATACCCACACCCACACCAACGCTATCACTCCCACACCTACACCAATAACATCACACCCACAACTGCACCTACACCCACATCCGTATTTACATTCATATCCACACCAACCCCACTCCTTACACCCACACCCACTCCATCTCCACCATCTACACCCATACCCATAGCCACAACACACCACACCCCCTACACCCACACCTACACCCACTCCAACCACCAACTTCTACACCCAGATCCACACCCACATCCACACCCACTCCATTCCCCTCCCTTCACCCGCACCCACTCCAATCCCACCCCCTATACCCTTATCCACACCCGCACTCACTCCAACTTCGCCGCCTACATCCACACCTACTTCAACCTCACTCCTTACACCCACACTCCCTCTAGCCCCACACCCTGTCATACCGATGCTGCTGCTGAGGGAGAGACGAGAGAGGAGGAGGAAGGGGAGAAAGGGGTGACAGGGAAGAAAATATTACTAAAGGAGTTTCAGGGGAAGGTCGGCAGGGCAGGGGACAAATGAGGAGAGTAGTGTTGCCAGATAGGTACCTTGTGGTAATGGGTGGCAGAGGTAGGCATGGCTAGGCACTGTGAGGGAAAAGGAAGTGGGTTCAAAGGTTGCTAAATTGATGAACAGGTTTAGAGATGGCAGAGAGAGCAGAGAATGGCAGGGAAGCACACAGACAGCAAGGGTAACGTGGCAGGGATGAATAAAGAAACCAGGGGTGTTCTAAAAAAGGGATAACATAGAAAGCAAAGTTTTTACAAGGAAGGATGTAGCAGGGCAAAGGGCAGTAGGTAGCATTCGGAGCAGTAGAGTGTATAAGAGGATGACAGGGTATAATAGGAAGGGTTATGGCAAGAGGAAGAATGACAAGAAGGAGTAAGGCAGAAGTGTAGACGAAGGTAGGAGGAAATTAATGATACTGGTATAGGAGGGGAGGGTACATGGAATAACAGAGAGGGTGACTGTTATATGAATGGTCTTACTGGGGTAGGCGTGGCAGGGTAAGGGAAGCATAAAGGGTGACAGAGGGTAGGGGTGGCAGGGGATAATATACTGTAGAATAAATGGTGAGAAGAGAGTGGCAGGGAAGGGGAGTATTACAGCAAGGTTGCATGGGAAGGTAAGGAGGGTACAAAAGGGCATTACAGGGGAGGGTGTGGTTGGGTAGGGGGAAGCAGAAGGAGGACAGATAGGGTTCTGGGAAGGTAAGGGGAGAGATAGCAAGGAAAAGGAAGGAAGACGAAATGAGAGGGAAAGAACAGGACTAGGAAAATGAAAGGAAACGAGGAGGGACAGATATGAAAAGTGATGCAGAAAAGATGTAGAATGAGGAAGATAAGGTGAGAAATAGCAGGGAAGGGAAGAGGAAGTGAGAAAAGAAAAGAAGGATAGGAGAACAAGATTAGATTAAAATTCTAGAGGAAATGAGAGGAAAAAAGGGGGGAGGGGAGGAAACTGAGGCTGCGAGAAAACGAGGGGAAAGAAATGAAGGGATGGCAGGTGAGGGCGTGGAAAGGAACGCCAGGGAAAATGTGAGGAAAATAAGATTGGCCTAGGAAAAGGAGGGGACGAGAAAAGATGAGAAAAAGGGAAACAGCAGAATGGACTATGAAATGGAAGGAATAATGGTAGTGTAGGGGTGAGAGGTGAGGAGGACAGGATAGGGTAAGTGTGTGGCAGGGTGGGGTGGGGGAGTAGAAGATGATACAGGGAGGGCATGGCAGGGAGGAGCAGCCGGGAAGGATGGAAGATATGGTGTGGTAGGGTAAACGATGCGGCAGGGATGTCTAGAGAGAGAGGCTGTCAGAGGGAGGGATGGCAGGGAAGGGTGATGAAAGTAGATGTTAGGAGGAGGGTGTCATTCGGCAGGGGAGCACAAATGGATGGGAGGAAAGGGAGTGTTTCAGGGAGTAAAGGGCGTGGCAGGGAAAGGGAAACATTTAGGTGCTGGTGAAGACAAAGGGTCGTGACAGAGGGCGTGATAAAAGAGGGTGGCAGTGAAAGATTGGAAAGGCTGGCAGGGGGGATGAAAGGGGTGGCATGGGAGGGATGGAATGGGTGGAAAGGGAGGGATGGAAGGAGGAGCAGGGAAAGGATGAAAGGAATGGTAACGGAGGTATGGAAGGGGTGGGAGGGGAGGGCTGGAATGAATGGTAGGGGAGGGATGGAAGGGATGGCAGGTGAGGGCGTGGAAAGGCGTGGCTGGGAGAGTGTAATAGGGGAAGGCGCTTAATTGTGTGACGTGGGAAGACACAGCACCAGGGTAGGAGGTGGCTGTGTGAGGTAACCAGGGAGTGGCAGGGTATGGCAGGGGATGGTGTGTCTTGACGGGAGGGAGGCTTAGACGCCGGTGACAGGAGAAACACGGAATATTATGACAGAGGACGACATAGCATCTTCGTTCTTTTTTTTCTCCTTCCCTTCTGTGCATCTTTGTTCTCATCCATCTCCCGCCTTTCCTCTTAGTTTAGTAGATAGCGTTATATTGCGTTAAATGGAAACAAAGACCACACAGACTTTACGGTCTCTACAAGACAATCTGGTCTTAATACTAGAACTTCAGCTTAGTAACAGAAGAAGGAGTCAAGGATAGTGCAGCAGAAGGCTCTCTCCCCCACCCTCCAAACCCTCCGGCATTTGCCATACAGTAAACACAAGTGAGAAGCAACACCTTTCAGGACTAAAAAGCCTGAAGCAAAATTCATCGGATCTGCAGAAAGCAGTATCAGAAATCAGAATGGAAATGAAAAATAAAATGTGAATGCAACTATATGATTATAATAAACCTGTCCTACATTTGCAAATTTTCTTTTTATATGATATAAAGCTTGAACTTAGGCTTTGATGCACTTTATTTTTGTTTATAAAATAGTGGTTGAACATGATATTTTGGTCATCCTCTTAGCCTGACTACATCTGACTTGTGTACATGCACATGAACATGTTTACATCCATATAAATGCTACACACACACACACACACACACACACACACACACACACACACACACATTTCTATATGTATATTTAAGGGAACGAGTTGAGATGATGGTGTATCTATATCCGTGAGATCATCCTGCCACCTGTGACAGATTAGGACCAATCAGGAAAGGTCACGTCCCTGGGGATTACATTATGCCGAGTGATGACAGGTGGTGGTCTAGTCTATTCTTGATGGTGTTTATGGCAGTATTTTAAATATTCACGTAGCCTCGATCACGTCGTTAGTAGTGTTACTGAGGTCAACTTTATGTCATTGAGTCGGAAACCCTTTCCATGTGTTCTGAAGTATAGGGCGAAAGTGAAAAACTCTTTTATACGTACTACGTTATTAAAGCCTTTAAACGCCGGAAAACATTCGATTAACTTCCTTCTTAATGATCATCTTTTCAAGGAAAATAGGCCCCATTCTCTTAATTGTTCATCACATGACTTGTTGTGAAAGGAAGGCATTAACTTTGTTGCCCGGTATTGTATAGATTTTAGTTTAGCAGTACCGGTATCTTTACATATGTGGGCACCCAGATCTGCACTGCATACTCTAGGTGTGGCCGTGCCAGGTTCGTATAAAGTGGGATGATTATAATTGTCTTTGCTTTTAACTTCGAAGTTTCTGTTCATGAATTCCAACTTCCTATTTGCTTTCACGGAAGATTCATCACACTGCTCTTTGATGTCTTTTGACATCATTACTTATAAATCTATTACACAATTGCATTCCCCAAGCATTTGATATATTTTTTTTTTCGACTTCCAAAATGCGAAACCTGATAACTATTTAGGCTGTACTACAGATAAATGGCGTTTCCCATTATGTCAACCATTCATGAAAATTTTTTTAAAAACTCTTGCTGTAACTTTATTCTGTCTTCTTCAGTTAGAATGGCACCACCTATTTTGATATCATCCGCTAACTTAAATGTAAGGTTATTGAGGTTCACATCGATGTCATTAATGTACAGTATTTTGGAAAAAGAACAGGTCCAAAAAAGAACCCTGTGGCACTCCGCTGTTCACTGGGACCCAGGTAGATGATTCCCCATTAATTATTACTCTCGGTCTTCTGTTATGCAGCTACTCCACTAACTATTTATATACATTACCTGCAATAACTACAGCCCACACTTTAATCATGGGTTTATTCTGAAACACTTTATCAAAAGCTTTCAAGAAGTCCAGGTAAATAATGTCTAGGGTTTTGTTGTCGTCATCAATGTGGAATCACGTATTACAGAAATCTAATAAATTTGTTAGACTTGACCTTCTTCAAAAACTGTGCTGGAAATCTCTAATCAGGTTGCATTTCTAGTCTCTTCTCTATACTACTCTTCTCTTCTGTTCTCTTCTCCTCTCTTGGTAAACGTAACAGGGTAATGTAAGGAAAAACAGGGGAGGGTGTATCATGCCAGAAAAGGGCACAGATTGACGTGAGAGGGCGTGGCAGGGGAAAGGGAGGCATAGGACGTGGGAGGTTGAGGAAGGGCAAAGCATGGAAACGGGTGACAAGGGGTGACGCGGGACAGGAGATGACGTAGCAGGGACGCAGAGGACGACAGGGAAGAGTGTGGAGCGGCAAGTTAGGTGTGGCTGAGGAAGGATGTGGCAGGGTACGAAAAGGGTGGCAAGGGACGACACAACACAGGGTAAGGCATGGCAGGGTGAGGTATGGGATGACAGGGCAGGGCCTAGCGTGGCAGGGAGGGTGTAGCAGGGTGCGGCAGGGGGGTGTAGCAGGGTGCGTCAGGGAGAGTGTGACAGGGTGTGGCAGGGAAGGTGTAGCAGGATGTGGCAGGGAGGGTGTAGTAGGGTGTAGCAGGATGTGGCAGGGAGGGTGTAGCAGGGTGTGGCAAGGAGGGTGTAGCAGGGTGTGTCAGGGAGATTGTTGCAGGGTGTGGCAGGGAGGGTGTAGCAGGGTGTGGCAAGGAGGGTGTATCGGGGTGTGGCAAGGAGGGTGTAGCGGGGTGTGGCAAGGAGAGTGTAGCGGGGTGTGGCAAGGAGGGTGTAGCAGGGTGTGTCAGGGAGATTGTTGCAGGGTGTGGCAAGGAGAGTGTAGCGGGGTGTGGCAAGGAGGGTGTATCGGGGTGTGGCAAGGAGGGTGTAGCGGGGTGTGGCAAGGAGAGTGTAGCGGGGTGTGGCAAGGAGGGTGTATCGGGGTGTGGCAAGGAGGGTGTAGCGGGGTGTGGCAAGGAGAGTGTAGCGGGGTGTGGCAAGGAGGGTGTAGCGGGGTGTGGCAAGGAGAGTGTAGCGGGGTGTGGCAAGGAGGGTGTATCGGGGTGTGGCAAGGAGGGTGTAGCGGGGTGTGGCAAGGAGAGTGTAGCGGGGTGTGGCAAGGAGGGTGTAGCGGGGTGTGGCAAGGAGAGTGTAGCGGGGTGTGGCAAGGAGAGTGTAGCGGGGTGTGGCAGGGAGGGTGTGGCAGGGTGTGGCAGGGGGAGCGTGGCTGGGTGGGAGGGGGTTGTCAGACTATCCATTTCAGGCACAAAGACGCAGTTAATTGTGGCAGTTTGATGGCGCCAGGTTGGGGGGGGGATGGGGGGAGGAGGAGGAATGGGGCAGGAAATAGGAACGATAAGGAAGGAAGAGGAATAATGAAGGAGGAAAGACGGAAAATGAGATAATGAGGAAGGAAAATACTGTAGAGGGGGAAAAAAGATGTGGAGGAGCGAAAATGAACAAGTAAGTAAAACGAAAGAGCGGAGAGGGAATATGACTGAGAGGGTACATGGAGGAGGAAAGATGGAAAGTAAGAGATGAAGGAAGGATAGTGGGAGAGGAAGTGGGAAAGATGAGGAAGGTAAAGAAAGGAGAAAGAATGACTGAGAAGAAAACAGGAGGAGGAAACGTAAAGATCGTGCAAAAGAATAAGGAGGAAAGGGAGGAAAAAGCATAGGGAATATGGAAAAGGAAAGGTAGTGAATGAGAAGGAAAAGAGAAATGAGAGAAAAGAGGAAGGCCAACGAAGGCGGTGAAAGGGAAAATGAAGAGTGCAAGGTGGAGTGTAAGAAGAGGAAGTGGAAAAGAGGAAGAACAACAAAGGGAGCTAGAGTGAGAATGAGAAAGGGAGATGATGGAGGGAGGGAGAAGACAATGAAATGAGGAAAGAAGGAGAGGGACATTGAGGGAGGGAGGGAAAGAGGAAATGAGAAAGAGAAGAAGAAAGAACGGGGGATGGGATGATAAAAAAGGGAGGAAGATGGGAAATGATGGACGAGGGATGGGGCTAGGAAGCTGGGAGAGAGAAATCGGGGTATAAAGGCTGGGGAATGTGCAAGGGAGGGAAAATGAGGGAGAAGAAGGTACTGAAGAAAGGGAGGAATAGTTAGAGGGAATGGTAATGAGAGAGAAGGAAGGGAGAGGGACAGTAAATGGAGGCAGAAGGGAAAGAAGGGATAGACGGAACGAGGGAGGGAGGGGAGGGAGAGACAGTGGTGGAAGAGAGGATGGGGAGAAGGAAGGGAGTAAGAGGGATAACGCAGAAAAGGGGAGGAGGAGGAAGAGGAAGAAAGACGAGAAGTGGAGGGAGAGGGAGGAAAGATATGAGGAAGATAGGAAGAGGGATAACGAGGAAAGGGGGGGACAATGAGAGGGGGAAGGAAAGGGAAAATTAAAGAGGAAAGACGGAGCATGAAAGAGGGGATGTTGGGGGAGTGTGTGTGGCAGGGTATGATGGCAGAGGAGAGGTGCGGTGGAAGGGGTAGGGTGGGGAAGGTCGGGTAAGGTGGGGGTAGAGGTGGTGCTGAAGAGAAGAAGTGGCTGGACAAGGGTGATAAGGTAGGGGTGGCAGGGTAGGGGTGGAAGGGAAGGGTGAGGGAGAGGGAGTGTTTGAGGGAGGTGGTGACAGGGTCAGAGTGACAGGGTAATAGATAGTAGGATTCGGAGTGGGAGTGGCAAGGTAAGGTATTGATGGGCTGGCAGGGTAGGGTAGAGTAGGGAGGTGGGTTGGCATGGTGGGGTCGAGGAGAGAGCGGTAGGGTTGGGAGTGTAAGGGTGGACGGATTGCAAGGAAGGATGAAAGAGGAATGGGAAGGATAGTGCTGAAAGGAACCGTAAAGAAAAGGAAGTGGAGGGAAGAGAAGTAATGAGAGTATAAGGAAGGGAAAGCGAGGGAAAAAAATGGAGAAAGAGAGAGAGAGAGAGAGAGAGAGAGAGGTAAAATTCGGAAAGACAGCGAGCAAGAGGGGAAAGAGAATGGAAGGGAAAGAAGAGTAAGAGGAAATAACACTAAATGGTACGGAGGAGAAGCAGGAGGAGGAGGAGACGAAGAAGAAAAATAACAAGGAGAAGGAAACGAGGAGGAGGAGGAGGAGGATTACACAGGATTACACAGGAAAGCAAACAGCAACAGACCTTATGGTCCTTTCGAGGCTGCTTGTTAGAGAAAACTATGACTACAAGATCTAACTCTACATGTTGAAGGATAAGGATAGTAAAGCAAGAAGGCTCCCCCCACCACCAAACCCTCCAGGAAAAAGTGAGAAAAACCACCATGCAGCATGGAAAAACTGACATGGAAATTTTATAGGAAACACTGGAAAGGAAAAGTCACATTCTATACTTTATCTATAAGCTACCCGATAGAGTAACCTGAAAGAGAAAGTAAACAAATAAAATAATAGTTACGGCATGACATTATAAACCGGTTACATTGAGTTAATGGGAAGTCTGTGGACATAACGTGGAAGCTACACACTGCACACTGTGGATGTTTAGGGGTGGTGCAGCAGCCTTGCCTGGCGCTTTTAAGGTAGGCAGCAGTCAATCAGGCCCTAGCTCCGTTTGCTCCACTGAGACAAGGAACTCTCCCATGTGGGACAAGTACACAAGTTTCATCCTGAAGCAGTGATCCCTGGTACATTAAAAAAAATCCCGATGGTGGTCACTTGACTAACAGGGACCCTCAGTGATCCACAGCCCATCACAGGTCGAAAGTAAGAGTAGTGACCGTTAACTCAGGGTTATCTGTGCAGATCCTAATCTGTGCTTATATTGCTTTCTTTGCACTGGGGAGATTGAAAAGTATATAGGACGGGTGTCTTAGATAAAAGGGGACTGCACAGTGCACAGTGTGGATGTGCAATGCACAGAGTGGATGTTTAGGGGTGGTGCGGCAACCTTTCCTGGCGCTTTTTAGGTAGGCAGCAGTCAATCAGGCAATAGCTCTGTTCACTCCACTGAGACAAGGAACTCTCCCATGTGGGACAAGTGCACAAGTTTCATCCTGAAGCAGTGACCCCTGGTACATTAAAAAATCCCGATGGTGGTCACTTGACTAACAGGGACCCTCAGTGATCCACATCCCATCACAGGTCGAAAGTAAAAGTAGTGACCGTTAACTCAGGGTTATCTGTGCAGATCCTAATCTGTGCTTACTGTATATTACCTCATTTGCTTTGGGTAAATCGAAAAACGTATAATGACGTGACGTGACGCTATGTTAAGTTTACGGGGTGTCCTGTAGACACGAGGGGACTGCACAGTGTGGATGTTTAGGGGTGGTGCGGCAGCCTCGCCTGGCGCTTTTAAGGTAGGCAGCAGTCAATCAGGCCCTAGCTCCGTTCACTCCACTGAGACAGGGAACTCTCCCATATGGGACAAGTACACAAGTTTCATCCTGAAGCAGTGACCCCTGGTACATTAAAAAAATCCCAATGGTGGTCACTTGACTAACATGGACCCTCAGTGATCCACAGCCCATCACAGGTCGAAAGTAAGAGTGGTAACCGTTAACTCAGGGTAATCTGTGCAGATCCTAATCTGTGCTTATATTGCTTTGTTTGCACCGAATAAATTGAAAATGTATAATATCGTGACGCAACACTATGTACGGGTACATTGTTTACGGGGTGTCTTGTAGACTAATGGGGCATGAACTTACATGTACCGTAGCTATAAAAGCAAGTTATTCGGACAGAAAAAGAGTCAGCTGAGGATTTTTGTGCAAATACTTGTCTAATTTGTTTTTGAATGTCTCAATTGAGATACTGTTCACGGTATCTGAGGGTAATCTGTTCCAGATATTTACAACTCTGTTAAAAAAGAAGTATTTTGCTTCGTGGGATTGGAATCGCTTTCCCATGATTTTGCAGCCATTACTTGTGGTTTGACTCGACCGGTCTATATCAAAATATTTATTCATGTCTAAGTTGTCATATCCCTTCATGATTTTGAAAACTTCAATAAGGTCCCCTCTTAACCTGCGCTTCGTTAGGCTAAATAATTTAAGTTCTTCAAGGCGTTCCTCATATGGTTTGTTTCTAAGTCGTGGTATCATTTTTGTGATTCTTCGCTGAATTTTCTCTAATTTTTCAATGTCCTTTCTGTAGTACGGAGACCAGAATTGCACACAATACTCAAGATGGGGGCGCACTAGCGAGTTGTACAAGGCAAATATGACTTTTTCCGATTTAAACTCGAAAGTTCTTCCAATAAAACCCACTAGCTTGTTTGCAATTTTAACCGCATCAGTACACTGCTTGCTTGGTTTTAGGTCATTTGATATTATCACACCAAGATCCTTTTCACTGTCTGTACTTGATAACTGAATATTGTTCATTTTGTAATTTGCATGGACATTGTTACTTCCAATATGAAGTACTTTACATTTTTCTGTGTTGAATTTCATTTGCCATTTTTCTGCCCAGCTTGCTAAAGTATTAAGGTCATTTTGTAACTCCTGCCACTGTAATTTTGAAGTGACTATATTGGTTATTTTAGTATCATCTGCAAATTTGGATACTTTACAATTTAGACCCTCATCAATGTCATTTATATAAATAATAAAAAGTATCGGTCCAAGTACTGAGCCTTGGGGAACGCCGCTGATCACATTACGCCATTTGGATTCCTTTCCGTTTATCACAACTCGCTGTTTTCGGTCTGACAGCCAGTCTTGTAACCATTTTTGCGTCTTTCCTTTTATTCCATGTGCTTCTATATTTCTCATGAGACGCTTGTGAGGGACAGTGTCAAATGCTTTCTGAAAGTCGAGGTAAATTATATCTACTGCTCTTGAGTCATCGTATGATTTGTAAACATTGTGGAAGAAGTCCAGTAAGTTAGTTAAGCATGAACGACGATGTCTGAATCCATGTTGCGAGTCTTTAATTATATTATTTTCTTCTAGATAATTAACTATTTTATCTCTTATGATTTTTTCCATTAACTTGCACACTACTGATGTTAAGCTGATTGGTCTGTAATTTCCTGGGTGCGACTCATTTCCTTTTTTGAAAATTGGTGTTACATTTGCTAGTTTCCATTCGCGTGGAACTTTCCCAGTACTTAATGATTTATTGAATAAGACAGAGAGTGGCAGCAGTAACTCATGTTTTGCTTCTTTGAGAATTCTCGGTGATATTTTATCGGGGCCAGGGGTTTTGTTTATGTCCGTACTATTTATGGCTGAAAGGATATCATTATTATGGATAGCATAGTTACTAAGGACTGTGCTATTTGCTTGGTTTGTGGGTAACAGTAGGTTTCTGGTGGTGTTTTCTACTGTAAAAACAGACGCAAAGTAATCGTTAAGAATGTTTGCCATTTCGACCTCATTTTCAGTGTGTTTGCCATTGTTTGTTTCTAGAGGACTTATTGATGTAGTCATAACCTTTTTCTTTCTAATGTAACTGTAAAATTCTTTAGGATTTGATTTGCACGTATTAGCAGTGTGGATCTCCAGTGCTCTTTTGCTTTGTTTAATAAGTCTTTTCGATATGCGGCGTAGATTATCATATTGTAACTTATCATCATTATTTTGTGTAGCTTTATATTTATGGTATGCCTGTTTTTTGGCTATTAAGTTACTTTTTATTTCACTGGACCACCACTTTGGTTTACTATTTCCAGCTGGACGTCTGTTACGTAGTGGCACACATGACTTTACCACTTCATTAAATTTTTCGGTGAATATTTCCCATGCTTGGTTTATATCATCGGTTTCAGACATTTGTTTCCAATCTGCAGTTGCAAGTAGTGCTCTGAGCCTGTTGAAATTAGCTCTACGATAATCTGGGACCTTTTCTTTGCTCTCCGTTTCTTTTACTTTTCAGTAGTAATATTAAACTGTATAATTCGATGATCACTGGAAGTAAATTCAGGTCCTATTTCAACGTTGCTGACTAGGTTATCATTTGTAGTCAAGATGATGTCTAGGATATTGTTTCCTCTCGTTGGGTATTGTACGTGTTGGGAAAGGGCGCTTTCTTGAAGATTCGTATAAAGCTCTTGTCCTGAGTGTGCCGTCAGTGGTTCACCCCACTTTGTTACCGGTAGATTAAAGTCTCCAAAAATTACGCTATCCTCTTGACAACAAATTTCCGCAATTTGATCATAAAGTTTTTCATCTGTCTCAGTTGACTGTGCTGGAGGACGATAGATGAGACATATATTTATTTTGTGTGAATTAATACTTAGCTGAACATAACTGGCATCTATGTTGGTAATACTGGGTTTGGATAGCACAAGGGGATGGAGACTAGTTTTCACATATAGTAAAACACCGCCACCAGCTCGATGTGGTCGCTCACAGCTGAAAATATTGTACCCTGTTAGTGAGTATTCCGCTAGAAAGTCACGGTCAGATGTGTTAATCCAGGACTCTGTGATGCCAATGATGTCATAATTTTCTAGGTAAATTAGAGATTCTAAATCCTCAAACTTGTTACGTAGACTACGTGCGTTAGCACAGCAGACTCTAATTCCGTTCCGAACAGTTGGTGATCTGACTTTGTGGGTATTTACGTTAAGGTTACTGTTCCTGGATGTGCCGCGTTTTTTGATCTGAAGAGGGCGACTTTATCGTGTAGAAGTCTACCTAGCCATGCCGCTCCCACTGAGTTCAAATGGAGACCATCTTTCTGGAATAGAGTATGTTGCTCGTAAAACTGGTCCCACAGATTGACAAAGTCGACTCCCTCTTGCGTGCAGAGAGATTTGAGCCGGTTATTTGTGCTGAAGGTCTTATCATAGAAACTATTTTCTGCCTTGATCCTTGGGAGTATACCAGATATTATCACATTAGTGGACTTAGTTTTGAATCGTTTGATCATTTCATGATACCGGTACTTTGCTAGCAAGTCCTCTGATCTATTGCGCTTCAGATCATTTGTACCAACATGGATAACGTATAGAGTTTGATCATTTGCGTCTTTTGTGACCTCATCGCAGGCTTCTGTGATATCACATAGTCCACGTCCTGGAAAACAGTACCTCTTTCTGCTGATGGGGGCGCGTCCACAAAATTCCTCCAGCTGACTGCGTACAATAGAGTCCCCAATAAGCCTTGTTTCTTCTCTCATTAACCGCTTCGGCAAGGATCTGGTAGCGATTATACGTAGTTATGGGAAGATGCTTCCTCGTATCTTTTCCGGGTTTTGCGCCATTTCTTACCATGGTAAAGGGGACTTCGCTTGGCGAGGAACGTACTGAATCGCTGGGTGAGGAAGATACTGATTCACTATTATTTGTGACTGCCTGATGGGCGGGGGCTTGTACGAGCTCAGTTTGTACGCTTCTTCCTTCTCGAGTGCTGTTGCTGACTCCTACATTTGCCACTACAAACTCTTTCAGTGTCTCAAACTCTGCCTTGAGTTCCCTGTAATTTCTCTGCGATTCAGCTAAACCATTTTCTAGATCTTTTCTCAAGATGCATAGTTTGCACACAGGCGTCGAAAAGTAATTCGAAAAATACTGAGCCGCAAAGCGACCAGTACACTCCTGGCAGGCCTTCAGGTTAGATGGCATTTTGCAGCAATATTTCCACAATCCCACACAGATAAAAAATAATATACAACTGGTTAATGGATGTTGTTACAAATGGTCAATTTACTCTATGAATGAAATATTGAATTTCTAGGGAGATTCACTTACTTTTTATATATTATCTTCCTTTACCAGTATAAAAGAATTGAAAAGCTACCTGCTATGGCACAATCCAACCTACATGAATTCTTTTACCAGTGTAAAAAGAACAGAAAATCTGCTTGCTATGGTACAACCTACCTTACCACGAACTGTGTAAAATGAAAAGGGAATCTACTTGCTATGGTATGATCTAGCTTACCATGAATTGTGGAAATACACCATACACTGATTCACTGGAGAAAAAGGAAAAAATAAAAAATAAATAAATAACAATGGAATGTTGGAGGAAAAATCAAAATAAAAACCTAGCTTCTCTCAATGAACAATTGAAAATAAAAATAATATACCACTGGTTAAGGGATGTTGTTAAAAATGGACAAATTACTCTATAAATGAAATATTGAATTTCTAAGGAGATTCACTTACTTTTTATATACTATCTTCCTTTAACAGTATAAAAAGAATAGAAAATCCACCTGCTACAGCACAAGCCAACCTACATGAATTCTTTTACCAGTGTAAAAAGAGTAGAAAATCTGCTTCCTATGGTACAACCTAACTTACCATGAACTGTGTAAAATGTAAAGAAAATCTACTTGCTATGGTATGATCTAGCTTACCATGTATTGTGGAAGTACACCATAAACTGATTCACTGGGAGAAAAAGGAAAAAAGAAAATAACAATGGAATGTTGGGGAGAAACCAAAATAAACACCTAGCTTCACTCGGTGAACAACGGTTTGTAGAGCAAAAACTATTTCACTGGTGTAACATCAGTCACACAGTTGTTACTCTATACAGAAGACAATGCTATTCACTTGCACTAAACTAGCAAGCAACTTAGTTAGTATTTGTTACGTTAGACTTTAAAGTAAGACGTACAAGGATGATAGTGGGAACAAAAACAAAGAGAGCTGGTAGGTGAATACACTTTCGGTTCACTACACCATTTACTAGTGAGAAAAGATAATCTGTTTGTTAGATATCGTTCTAACTGACCTTGATCTGCGGAAAATAAACTATAATAAACTATATGTATGAGACCAGAAATAACGGCGGGAAAGGGCAGAAATACGAAGTGGAGGATGGGTATATATGTAAACAAAGGAACACGCGAACGCTTTACACCTTTAACCCGCTCTAAAACTTTTACATGAAATCTATTTAAATACTTTACACGGGGGAAATATGTCTACGACTCTTATACACTTATCTGATTCGCTTTCACACCGATCTTCACTCAAGCTTGTTGTTGAAACACTTGGATATGTGGAGCACTGCTTTAATGCGTGTGGATCCCAAGAGGAGGAGGAGATAAAAGGAATAGGTAAAGGAAGGATAAAGTGGAACAGGAAAAACAAGAGGAATCTGAAATTGCAAACCTCCGCCAAGGCTGAACAGTCCGCCATGTGTCAAGAGCCCTGTGTGTGGTGGATCTTATAGTGATGTTGTCTTGTAATTTTTGTGCCAGCATTGTAGGCGTTATTTATCGAGTTAGAAGCAAAAATGTTGAAATTACCACAATCCCGCAGTGGTAAAGAATCATTTTAGAAAATTCCTGGATCCGGATGATGATCCAGATCATCACCAAAATCTAATAGAATGTTCCTTGGGCCACACCCTACCCCTCCAAAAAATTTAATCAAAATCAGTTAATAACTTTTTGAGTAATCCTGCTAAAGAGAAACAGACAAACAACCAAAGTCGGCAAAAACCTAACCTTGGCGGAGGTAAAAATAAACTAAGCTGAATGGATTACAACGATAAAAGAGGAGCAGAGGCAAGAGGAAAGCCAGGAAACAAAAGAAGACGGGAATAACAGGTGAGATAGCGTGGAAAACGAGTGATGGATTTGTGTACAGAAAGAATGACTCTGCCCTGAACACAGCTGATGAGGCGGGAGGTAATGAGAGAGAGAGAGAGAGAGAGAGAGAGAGAGGGTGGGAGGAGAACAGAAAACTTTGCTGATGGCCAATTATTATATATAAGAGAGAGAGAGAGAGAGAGAGAGAGAGAAGAACGAGTGAGCAAAAGAGAGAGAGAGAGAGAGAGAGAGAAGAACGAGTGAGCAAAAGAGAGAGAGAGAGAGAGAGAGAAAGAACGAGTGAGCAAAAGAGATAGAGAGAGAGAGAGAGAGAGAGAGAGAGAGAGAGAGAGAAGGGGGGGAGAAGAAAAAGCTTTGATAATGGCCAGTTGTCATGTGACTGAGAGAGAGAGAGAGAGAGAGAGAGAGAGAGAGAGAGAGAGAGAGAAGGGGTGGAGTAGAAGGGAAGAGAATAGAAAGATTTGATGATGGCCAGTTTTCATATGAGAGAGAGAGAGAGAAGGGGAGTAGAAGGGAAGTGAACAGAAAGATTTGATGATGGCCAATTCTCATTTGAGAGAGAGAGAGAGGGAGAGAGAGGGGGGGAGGAGGGAAGAGAATAGAAAAATTTGATGATGGCCCAGTTATTATATGAGAGAGAGAGAGAGAGAGAGAGAGAGAGAGAGAGACTTGGGACTGAACCTGAAGTGAAGAAATAACCAGGAAAAATGAGAGAGGCGAAGACAGTGGGAAATAAAGAAAATGGGAGGAGAATGGGAAAGAATGACAAAAAGAGATGGACAATGAAAATGAGTAATAATGGAGAGGCGGAGAAGAAAATGAACTGACGGCGATAAGAGATAATTGTTTGAAGACAGGTAATAAAGAATGTAGAAATAGAAGGGGAGGATGGAAGAAGAGGAAATAATGGAAGGATGGAGACAGTGATAAGGAAGGAAGGAGAGAGGGAGAGAACTGCTGGGAAGAAGGAAGAGAGGAGAATGAAGAGAGAGAGAGAGCTGCTAAAGTGAAAATGACGGTGTATCAAAAGAGGAGGAAATAAAGGGAAGGGTGTGGCTGGGAGAGAGAGAGAGAGACGACGATGATGATGATGATGATGATGATGATGATGATGATGATCGTGATGATGATGAGCAGAGGAGAGGAAAAGAAAAGAAAAAAAATGTTGAGGATGAAAACTAGAGAGAACTGATGGAGGAGGAAGAGGCAAAGTGACCGAAAGAGAGGTTGATAAAAAAAAAAAAAAAAAAAAAAAACAGGCAAGGCACGGGAAGGAAGGAAACGAGAAGAGAAATAGGAGAGGGAACTGACGGAAAGAGTAAGAGCTGGGAAAATTTACACAGGGAGAAAACATGACATGGTTCAGGTAACAGGAGGCTATTGACCTATGACAAAGGGATGATTTGGTGGGGAAAACTAACAACACAAACGATCTAACTTTTCTAAGTAAAAGATAAAGACTGCCACGTCCACCACTCCTCAGAAGCCAGCCAACAAGGGAAAGATGAACGTGTGTCTTGATTTCTGCGAGAACTGTGCAGATGGGAGTATTGGAGAGACAAAACAGCTTCGGCTTGGCTTTGACCCTCTTTGGATATGATACCTGAAGAAGGCCCAGGTCAGGCTCATGCTGTTGTATTCCCCAAGAAACAGATTTTCCTATCTATCTATTATCTATCTATCTATCTATCTATCTATTGCCAGACGCCATAATCCCGTAAGGGGTGGCCATTTGACTTTGAGTTATTTGTTTTACGGGGAGGGACACTAACCCTCCACCAACGCACTTGCTGACACGAAGGGAGAACGTATGGTTTGGTTATATGGCTACCACCCAGCGTTGTAAAAGGTTTCTTGGCCTACAGGAAACCATTTGGCTTGTCACTCAACGTAAAGCCACCTGTAAAGGAAAGAAATGCAACAAGAAGTGACAGGAATGATGGGAGAAATAGGAAGTGAGGAGGGCAGGCACAGAAAAAGAATGAGAAAGGCTAGGGAAGAAGTAGGCAGCACTACATCAAATGAGTGGATGATGATCGCCACCACCTATCCCAGTTTTTCCTAATGTGGATATATTTCTTTCAGTAATAACCATGATTTTTAAAGAAGCAAGTAATGAGTGTATTCGAGAGACAGAAGAGAAAATATTATCATCTTTTCTATCTATATGGTAGTTTGTAATTTCTGACAGACAACACGCCACACAACACAGGCGTAGATAAGCTATCATCTCTCAGTTGTCAGCGAAGGGGTGCATGAGGTGGGAAAGAGAGCAAGATGAATGAGCCCAGTATGAAAAAAAGAAACGATTAGAGAGAGAGAGAGAGAGAGAGAGAGAGCGGCATGCGTTGATTACTTGAGAGGCGAGGACGAATGAAGAGAGGGAGGGAGGGAGGAATGGACAGGGGAGGAGGAAAGGGGCGTGGCTGATGAAGAGAGAGGTAGTGGGGGAGAGGGGAACGGAGGGAAAGAGAGAAAGGGGGAGAGGGAAGAAGGGGGGGTAGGGGAGAAAGAGGAAGAGGAGGACATTGGAAAACGAGGTTTGGAGGGACGGTAATGATTGTGGGTAAGTGATTGGAGAGAGAGAGAGAGAGAGAGAGAGAGAGAGAGAGAGAGAGAGAGAGAATAAAATTGTCTTCAAACTCGACAGTGTGGAACCAGTTCGGCCCAGAAGGCTTGCTATTGTTGCTATTTTGCCTTTCCAAAGATGTGCCAAGGTTCGCTGTAGCTGTAGTGATTTCCGTGATAAGCTGGTTTTAGTGTTCAGCTGTTTTTTTTTTTTTTTTTTTTTTTTTCAGCGATATGGTGACGAATTTTAAGAGAAGCCACATAAGTAACGCCCATTACTTAATATAAGATTTTCAGCGATGTGCACAGGTCTACTTGTACGGTACTTTTAACAGTGTCTGATCAAGTGTTAGTAATCGATTTGACGCGTCTTGTTTTCTTTTTTCTTGTCTCAGCAGCATGGTCTCAGACTTTAAGAAAACCGTTGACGTTACACCAATTACTTTTTCATAAGTTTTTTAATGATATGCGTGGGTCTGCTGTAGCTTTAATAGTTTTCAAGTTAACTAATTTTTGGTGCTCAAACTGTTTTTTTTTTTTTTTTTCAGTAACATGGTGGCAAATTTTGTGAATGGTCACATACGTAACGCCAATTTCTCTTTCATAACCTTCTCTACGCTGTCCATAGGTGTATTGTAACTTTAACAGCATCCGAGACAGTTGAGTTGTGGTGCTGATACTTCACCACATTACTACACGTCTGACAGTGTTCCCGCTAACTAAGAGAGGTACGAGAAGCAGTGAGAAAAAAATGATAGACACAGGCATGAAAAGAGATATGGAAGTCATGAATGTGATTAGATTTCATTACACACACACACACACACACACACACACACACACACACACACACACACACACGGGAGAGAGAGAGAGAGAGAGAGAGAGAGAGAGAGAGAGAGAGAGAGAGAGAGAGAGAGAGATGAGTGCTTATGTGTGAGAGGGGATGAGAATCGAAAATGGCATAGATTGACAAGAATGGTGTTCAGTGATTAAATATGTGACATAGGATATGGCAGTATATATATATATATATATATATATATATATATATATATATATATATATATATGAGAGAGAGAGAGGGGTGGTGGTGAGGAGAATTTTAAAAGGGTAAAGCAAAAGTGTGAGAGGATGGAGAGAATGAGAGAGTGTTTGAGAGAGAGGGGTGAGACGGTAAAAGGACATTAGAAGAAAGAGGTCTGGGGATGAGAGGGGTGGCATATGGTGAGGCAGTGAAGGGTGAAAGGGGCTTCAGGGAGTCATAGAAAGGGGGGAAAGAAGGGAAGTCGAGCGAGGAATACTGAGAGAGAGAGACAGAGAGAGAGAGAGAGAGAGAGAGAGAGAGAGAGAGAGAGAGAGAGAGAGAGAGAGAGAGAGAGACAGACAGACAGACAGACAGACAGACAGACAGACAGACAGACAGAGAGATGAAGTGAGCCGATAGACAAGCCAGCCAGAAAAGAGAAAGCCAGAGAAGTAGGACTAGGACGAGGGGAAAAATAAGACGACAGAATGACATACAGCTGATATGTAAGTCATTTGTGTAGAGCGATGCTGCATGAGGTATTATGCTGGAAAGGTATGTAGCGTACCAGCGTCTGCCTATTGGCTCATTCTCATGAACCTCATAGGTCTAAAAGCCCTGGAGTTTCCCTATCGAGTTTTTTAATGCCAAGGATTTGGCAGGAATGTGTTCCGGAAAATAGATAGAGTAATATATCATATGTGCAGTGGTATATTTGATGCACACACACACACACACACACACACACACACACACACACACACACACACACACACACACACATGAAGTGATTTATGGGAAAGTTGACTTTGGTGCTTGGATTCCATACGAAAGTTAATGAAATGGAAATGAAGCTTGGATATTTCAGCGATACTGTACTTGAAATCTCTGCCAAACTTGGTGAAATTTCATTATACATGTATCTGTGATTTCTGTCATCATTATCTCTCGAAATTAGCTTTTCTGCACATAGAGGAAAACTGCAACAAAAACACGTAGCCATGTTGGTGATCATCGTAACATCTTTATGTAGCTAAGATACTGCTTGAAAACAACCGACTTTAAGAAAAGTTCGTCCACCTTTGCATGCTGATTTCCTCCCTCTTGCAGTCTGTTTGTCGTAGGTCAGTGGCAGCACCAGACTATACTACGACAATACATCCTTTCCATAGCACTTCTTTGTATCGCCATGTTCTAGTGTCAGTCTCTTGTTACAGCTGAGCCTTCAGTATGGGGCAATAGGCGCTTTAGGCCGAGTTAAAGTGGGACGAGTAGAAGAAGTCCGGAATAGTAGCGACTGGATGGAGTGAGGAAGAAGGCTTAGTATATAAAAGCACAACCTGTTAACCCATTCACTGTGAGAGGCGTCCCCTTGTCCTGCATGATATCTTCCCTACAACCACAGTATTTCATTCAGCCATAACAGGACCCTGGATAGTGACGGTGTTAGCTGCGTCCACCTTCAACCCCACTACCCTACAACCACACCTATTATACTATATTCCCTTAACGGCAGACGGTATCATGCAGCGTGGAAGGACGGCTCATATCAACGGGGTTCATTCGTCTAGAGGTAGCAACAATACAAGTCATCTAATGGAAGGGGTCAATGTGGAGGCAGTGAAATGATGCCATAGTGTTGACATGGATTAACCCTTCAGCCCTTGGAGGTACTCTTTTTATTAAATTTGTCTCCTACCAGACGATTTTATTAAGCTTGGAAGGGACGCCAGCAGTTGAAGGAGTTAGAAGCAATCTCCATTAAGGAAAAGGGCGCGGGGAGAAGCGAGAGTGGAGGGAGTGTTGAGTGAGTGAGGAGAAAGAGTGTAAATAGTGGACTAGAGTGGAGTTGTGGCCAGTGGAGAAGTGGCAAAGTTTGTACAGCAGAGAGAGAGAGAGAGAGAGAGAGAGAGAGAGAGAGAGAGAGAGAGAGAGAGAGATGAGGTTGATTTGAAAGCTTTCCTTAGCGAACCACACCACTCCACATTATTGTCATGGGCAGACAGCCAGACACGCGTATTACCGCCACAAAAGAAAGCATTCGGTATGGTCCACCTTCACTGTAATCCTCTGACTGCGATGGCGTTTTGTGGTGGTTTATTTGTACTGTCTACAGGCGACTTTGATCATCCTGTGAGAGACACCTTTGACTGACGGGGTTTTACTGAAAGCTGTATCGAACCCGTCTCTCAAGCTGAGGAAAAGTGGCAGGCTGCACCGAGAACAGTGTACCATACACGTCATCGTAGTGAAGGGTCCTCTTCACTATAACCTATTCGATCTACTCTGAAAAGAGTCTTAAGCTTTTGAAAGGTGGCAGCTGATTGGTTGTCTAAGTGCATTCATTATTAACGAGGCAGTTTAAAATATTTTTATTATAAGGGTTACAATAACCGCTTGACGATAAGATCACCCAAATACAATATTATATTTAGTTATTTGTATATATTAATTTAAAAAACCGGGCCTTACAAAGTTTATCAGATGGTCTAGATACGTTTGGAACTTGAATTCTCAGGACAAATCAAAACATGTCCTAGTAAAGGTTTATGAGTACCTTAATCTTTTCTCATTTTCAGGCAAATTAAGGTAAATTATGTCATTACTGCGAGAGTTTGTAAAATTCAACCTAGCAAATATGACAGTGTGGGTTGTGGGGTGTAGGCTGCTCGTGCAGTGTGCCACTTGACTAAACAGACAAATATTTGAATTTATTCGAGACCATGTTGCTGTGGCATCAGTTTGCATTTGCTTTCTATTTTCACATCATCAGTAAGTTTTCCATCTTTTTAATTTCGAATATCTAGTTACTTCCTGAGCTGTGACAAGACATGGGCTGCTGGATATTGAAAAGTGCCGGTGACATCATTTATAGCTTCTTCACCCGTGTCTGCCAGTCATTTTTATTGGAATTCCGAACTTTTACTAAGTTAGATTTTACAATATGTCGCAGTAATGACAATATTCCGTAATTTGCCTGAACATCATGAAAAAATCAAGAAACTTGTAAAACTTTACCTGAATTTGTTTCGATTTGTCCTGGGAATTCAAAATTCCAAACGTATCTAGGCCATCTGATAAACTTTGAAAGGCCCCGTTTTTAAATTAATCTATGCAAATAACTATATGTAATATTTTGTTTGGGTTATCTTATCGTCAAGCGGTTATTGTAACCCTTATGATAAAAATATTTTTAAATACATCGTTAGTTAAGAATGTACTCGCTCGGACAATCAGTCAGCTGCCAGCTTTCTCAAGCTCAAGGCTCATCTCTTCTCAGTATATCGAATAGGCTATTGAAGGACGTGTATCACATTTGAATCAGACCGCCATCACAGCACGTTATTCAGACCTCAGTTACTCAGTTTTTTATTCGAGGCGAAGATGCACTTGGCAGGTTGGTGATGGCTGGCTGAATGCACCATGTCCGAATAACGTCGTTGTGTTTCGCCTGGTGGTTTAGTGGGTAATTACTGCGCTCCAATCGGATTGAGCTGGTGAAGGTTTATATCCAAGGGGTGATTGGGGTTTATTGGTCATGTAATGCCACTCAGGGATGAGTGAGGCTGGTCACTTTCATCTTAAATGTCAGGACCAAGTGCCTAGCCCCGGGCTCTTACACTCCTCATGGGGCAACGTAGGATTGGATGATGATGATGATGGATGTTTCAAATAATATCGGTTTCGATTCACATTACTGGCAATGATATGAAATACAACAATGTTATCCGGACATGTTGCATTCAGCCAGTCAGCACCAACCTATCAAGTGCATCGTCGCCTCGATTTAAAAAAAAAAAAAAAAAAAAAAAAAAAAAAAAAAAACTGAGATATAGTGAAGGGCTTAGCGACGGCTGTATCCCACCCGTCCAGTTAGGCAATTCTACCCTAAGCCAGATGCAGATGTCTAGATAAAGCACAAACTATAAGAAATTCTCACAGTGAAGGGGTTAATACTAAGAGCCTAATACATTATCATATGAAAGAAAAGTATTCGGGAGCCGAGTGCTAATCGCCCGTTAGAATATGCTGTTGACCAAGTCCAAGATCGCCCGCTAGAATATGCTGTTGGCCAAGTCCAAGATTTGGCCATAACTTGATACCTTGAAGGTTTCATGTTGATAACTCAAGCCGTTCACGAGATATAATGGTACTAAAGGCGGGCGATAAAAACTGGTTGACCTTTAGCAGCTGTTTTGGTGACCTTGACCTTGACCCCGAGAACCCGATTTCGAAATCGTCCAAAATTTTGGCCATATCTTGGTACCCTGAAGGTTTCATGTTGATAGCTCAAACCGTTCATGAGATATACTGGGAACAGATACACACACACACACACACACACACACACACACACACACACACACACACACACAGAGGCGGGCAAAAACATTATCGCTTCGCCGTTTAAAGGCTGACAATAATAAACAAAGGTGGGTAATGTCTTCAGTAAAGCCTGGGTACAGAACTGGATACATGTGTCTGGATGCAAAGCCTTGACACAATGCCTGGGTAAAAAGTCTGAATACGGGTGCTAGAGAGAGAGAGAGAGAGAGAGAGAGAGAGAGAATAAAGGAGCGTGTGAAGGAAGAGATCGAGAGAGAGAGAGAGAGAGAGAGAGAGAGAGAGAGAGAGAGCGGAGGAGGGGTGGAGACGGACATGAGAAAAGTTAGGCCATACGTAGAAGGAGTCGACACGCTAAATTCCGGGAAGTTTAGAGAATAATGTTGGCGGGTGGGTGTGGGGAGTGGGCGGATTTGGGTGTGGCTGGGTTGTGGTTGTGGATATGGGGTGTAGGTGTGGGTGTGGGTATGGATATGAGTGTAGGGAGTTGTTGGATATGGGGCGGGTGTGTGTGTGTGTGTATGGGGGTGTTGCTGGGAAGTGGGTGGGCGTGGGTGTAGTGAGTCAGTGGGGGTGAGTGTGGGTGTGGGGAGTGGGTGGGCTCGGGTGTAGTGAGTGGGTGTGGTGTGGGGAGTGGTTGGGTGTGGGTGTGGGTGTAGGTGGGTAACAGAACAGCCTTATTCTCAGCGTCTGGTCAGTCTTCTGTTTCCTGTTTGTGGTTCCGTGTCTGGTACCTTTGTATTCGGCCTTGTTGCTTGGAAGTATTGACCGAAGTTTCATTCTGTGGGTATCAGTGCGAATCTTTTGTGTGTGTGTATGTGTGTGTGTGTGTGTGTGTGTGAGAGAGAGAGAGAGAGAGAGAGAGAGAGAGAGAGAGAGAGAGAGAGAGAGAGAGAGACCCATATTGTTTTTTATTTTCTCCATAACGCTTAGACGGCAGGTAATGTCTTTACTAATCCACCATTGCTTCCTTAAGATGATTTTGGTGGCCACAAGGAGACGTCACCTTCTACAAGGGTCAATTATACACTGGGAATGTACACTCACGGAAAAAAAACAATCGTTACACTAAACGCTCTAAACATTCTGGATGTGGGTCGAAGTCTCGTGATAATACTTGCATCCACTCAGCTGCGATATTGGTAACCCTGCTGGAGGTCGCCAGGTATATGATTCGAGTCTTCGAATGAACCTCCACCATTAAGACAACAGTGTGAACAACCTTCATTTACATTAGTATATTCACTTGCCTAACGACATACTCTCTAAAGATAATAGTATATGATAATAAACACCTCAGTGAAATTTGATATTATATTATGATTAACTCAACACACACAAATAAACGTGAAAACACTCTCTCTCTCTCTCTCTCTCTCTCTCTCTCTCTCTCTCTCTCTCTTATATTCTTCATATATTGGTATTTTTTAATAAGTCATACTTACATATAGATTGATACACCTTCATTTATCTCTATCTGCAGCCCAATTAGGTTGTGTCAACATCCATATAAAGGATATTCTGCAGGAGAATAGTAATATTACCCCTCCATTTTTTTTTTTTTACACAGTAAAGGGTGTATGAGCCTCCTGCACTTAAAACATAATTCAACCTTTTAGGCATCTGACAACCCTTCCAGCAATGTTTTACTTCAGTACTGACCCACTTTTGAGCACAATGAATCTCGAGACAGTTCGGCCATTGTTTACAAAATGCTTCAGTAATATTATAGGAAACATCCTTAATAATCACGGATGTAAAACATAACAATGTAATATGTATTTTTGTAATAAAAATATGTGTTCACGTCACACCCTCAAGGTAGGATGGTTATATCAGTTATCTATAGATTTATGCAGGTGTTTCTCAATGACACGTTTATAGCAGCGAATCTTACTCAGGCCAGACCAATTGTTGGAGATCTCACCTGTTCTTGACTCAGCTTTGCCAACGTCACAGACTGATGCTTCACCCGATTCATTCCGTTCACACCAATATATATACAGCTCATCAGTGTAAAGATTGTTTTTACCGCGAGTGTACATCAGTGGTCGTGTTGTTCATGTATGCTGCTTTCTAATTCACTCTGTCCAACTCTTATTTTATTTACCTCCGCTAAGCAGGTATATGTTTTGCCCCGCATTTGTTTGTTTGTATGTTTGTCTGTCTATTAACAATATTACTCAAAAAGATATGAATGGATTTTGATGAAAATTTGTGGAAGGGTGGGCCATGGGCGAATGAACAAATATTTAAATTTTTGGCCGAATCCAGATCCGGATCCGGATCCGGAGTATCTCGCACAATATCTCCAAAAGTTCGCTGTGAATCTCAATGAAATTTTGTGGAAAGGTGCTCCATGGAACAAGAAAGAATTGATTAAATTTTGGGGCGGATCCGTATCCTATATCCTCGGATTCGGATCCGGATTACTCAAAAAGTTATGAAAGGATTTTGATGAAATTTTATGGAAAAGTGGATCATGGGCCAAGAAAGAAATGATTTAATTTTGGTGCGAATCTGGAGTATCCCGCACAATATCTCCAAAGTTCTCAATAAACTTCAATGAAATTTTGTGGAAAGGTGCTCCATGGACCAAGAATGAATTGATTAAATTTTGGGGCAGATCCGGATCCGGATACGGATCCTATACCCACGCCTCCGGATCCGGATCCATTTTAATGGCATTGGCGGAGGTATGCGCTCTAAGAGCGCTTTCTAGTTCTAGATGTGGTCTCTCTCTCTCTCTCTCTCTCTCTCTCTCTCTCTCTCTCTCTCCTCCCAAGACAACTTTTCTGTGGTTCTTAACTGTTTACTATAAATACTGAGCTGTGTAAAAGTTCGTGTATACGAGAGAGAGAGAGAGAGAGAGAGAGAGAGAGAGAGAGAGAGTCTATTAGAATTCTTTTAAAGTCACATCAGGAGCAGCAACAACTACCACCACTACCAGGCACCTCCATATGCCGGATATAGCAACAATAAAAACCATTACACCAGCCTGCATTACTTGGAGCCGCCACAACCAACATTACCACCACTACCAGCATTACCACCACCACCACTGTTATCCACTACCACTAATGGCACTGCCCCTTTTAAGCACCACAGTTATAACTACCACTGTTAAGCACCACAACCATCACCAATACTACCATTAAGAACCACAACCCTTGGCCCTCAAACCATTACCTGTTACATTGTTACATCCATGCTCAGTACCATGAAGCAACACAACGTTACCGCCACCATTCTCCACTTCTAAGCACCACTATCTCTGCCACCATCAAGAATTATATACAGTTACTTGCTGCGTTCTGTTATATGTCATTATACAGCACTTTTGTTTAACCAGCAGCCGTTGTAATCATATGTACAGCTTTTCCACCAAATAACGCACGGGTTGAGAAATGTTCAGAAGTATTGGTATTTCAAGGCTTACGTCATTCCAGCAGAAAGAGTAGTCTGACATAAGCTCAAGTGCTTCTTCATTTGACTCAAAACTTATGTTCAGCGTTGAGAATAGTCGTGTGCTCCAATGCCCCACAATTCCCACTCTGATTCTGTATTAGTAATTACTCAAAGCGATAACGCTCCAACGCATCAGTTATTATTCCCGTCAGCCTGGGTTATTAACTGCTGGGAATATTTTACACTCTAATGCTTCAGTAATTCCCTCTCAAAGTCTGTACTTTAAAATGTTCAGAATAATAATCTTCCAGGAACTCTCTGTTATACCTAGGCTGAAAATATTAAAAATAATTTGATGTTCAACAACTTCAGTAATTTTAACTGGAAGTCTAGATTTTGCTTCAAACCTTCCCCCTCCCCCCTCTCCCCTCCCCATCTCCACCCCCGTCTGTAAGGTTAAGGTCAGAGTGAGGGGTCAGAATGTGTAGGGGATCTGGCACTGTTCTGTTGTCCATTATTGGCAGGTCAGGTCAAAGGTCAAATCTGAAAGAGGGTGAATTTTAAGGGCCATAAATGGTAGACTGGACTGACAGAAATGAGGCCAGACTAAATTTATTTTTCTGTTTGTTTTTGAGTTCCGAACAGGACAGGCATGGGGCTGATATCTCTCCATTGGCCTCGAGGCCGAGACTTTCAGAAAACCACATGGTCGAAGCCGAGACGTTGTCAAGGATGGCCTCGTGAAACCTGTGCAGAAATGTAATTATTCTATTGTTTTTGATCCATGATATAGGAAAATCCAACAGATTACTTAACTGGTACTTGTGTTATCCATCTTTTAACAGAATACAAATAAGGCTTATATAGATTTAATTTTCCAGTAATAAATATAAACAACCGAGTTTGAGTTACTGTTATGAAAAATGTAATGTTATGCAAAGGTACGGTAGGCGAGACAACATCAAGGATAGAAGCAGGTGATCAAGGAAGGACTAAGACAAAGTAGTTGGTGTAAGTTGTAGAAAAATTAATCAACACAAGGCATGTCATGTCTGAAATGCCTGAAAAACATGCACCTTTTTGGTGAAATATTTCTTTACATCATGACTTCCAATCACTTAAGCCAGCCCTCAAGTGATGTAAATACCACAGCAAAGAGGGGACGTAGGGAAAGATTAAACTGGGAGTTGGTAAACTGAAAAGGGCGTGGACAAAAGCCAAGGCTGGTAACAAAGGTGAGGTACCATAAAGGTACTGGGCAAGTTGAGAGAGAGAGAGAGAGAGAGAGAGAGAGAGAGAGAGAGAGAGAGAGAGAGAGTATGCAAGATCTGTAATAAAAAATAAGGGACGATGGGATCTTGGCAAGTAAAGGTGAGGGAAAAGTACGATCTCAAGGGTGGAAAGGAGGAGCGGAGAAAGGAAGAACTAAAATACTGCCGGCAGGGTAGGAAGAAAGGACGTGATGGGGGAAGAGATAGTTGAGATGCTGAAGTGTCGAGTCGGATAACTGCAACACCACACTACTCTCATTCTCCTTATTTGTATCAACTTAATAAATCTCTTATATATATATATATATATATATATATATATATATATATATATATATATATATATATAGTTGGGGAGTGAAAGATAAAAATGGTAGTTTACTTGTAGAGAAGGGAGATAAAGTGAGCAGATGGAGAGAACACTTTAAGGAATTGTTGAACATAGAGAATGAAAGTAATGTGAGTGTAAGTGGCTGGGGAATGGCTGGAAGAAGAAGGGATGTGAGAAGAGAGGAAAAAATCAGTAGGATGGCAGCTGTGGAAACAAAGAAGAAAGTTAAAATGGGGAAAGCCCCAGGAATTGATGGAGTGTGTGGTGAAATGCTGAAGCATGGGGGTGAGATAGTAGTGGAATGGATGTGGAAGATTTCCAGATTGGCCTGGGAGGAAGGTAAAGTCCTGGAGGATTGGAAGCATAATTATTCCCCTCTACAAAGGAAAAGGGGAAAAAGAAGTGTGTGGTAAACATTCTTAGTGTAATAGGAAAAGTATATGCTAAGATACTTACTGACAGAGTTAGGGAAATAACAGAGGAATTAGTTGGAGAAGAACAGGGAGGTTTTAGGAAGGGAAGAGGTTGTGTAGATCAGATATTCATTCTTAGATCTTTAGTGGAAAAGTTTCTCGAGAAGGGAAAGAAGTTGTATGCGGCCTTCATGAATTTGGAGAAAGCATATGACAGGGTGGATAGAGAAGGATTGTGGAAAGTATTAAGAACATGTGGAGTAGATGAGAAGTTGCTGGAGGCCGTGAAGAGTATGTATGAGGGTTCTAAGGCAGCAATGTGTGTGGATAGTGAACTGAGTGAATTTTTCTAATTGAAGGTTGGATTGAAACAGGGATGTGTCATGTCTCCTGGTTGTTCAGTCTGTGTATGGATGGGGTTATAAAAGAGATACAGGGTAGGGCAATGGATGTTGGAGTGGCCCTAATGAGAGAGGGCAGTGTCTGGAAACTCCCTGTACTGTTGTTTGCAGATGATACTGTGTTGTTAAGTGAAGACGAAGGGGAGCTGCAAGGCTTGGTGGATGAGTTTGGGAGAGCGTGTAAGAAACAGAATCTAAAGGTGAATGTAGGGAAGAGTAAAGGTATGGTCTTCGAGAGAAGTGAAGTCAGTGAATGTACAGTGAGGCTGGATGAGGAGGAAATGGAAAATATGAGTGCATTTAAGTACTTGGGGAGTGTGATGAGTAAGGATGGAAGTTTAGAGGATGGAAGTTTAGAGGATGAAGTGCTTGAAAGGGTACAACAAGGAAGAAAGGTTGCTGGTTCCTTGAAAGCAGTGATAAGAAACAGGGAAGTGAGCCTGGAAGTGAAAAAGTTACTACATGACAGTACTGTGATACCAACTCTAATGCATGGAAATGAAGCTTGGACCTTGTTGGAGGGACGCAAGTCAAGTGAGAACAGTGGAAATGAGTTATGTGAGGGGAGCATGTGGGGTCACATGGAGAGACAGAATGACAAATGAGAAAGTGAAGGAGCGTTGTGGTGTGGATATGGATGTGATAGGAAGCGTTAGGAGAAATATACTGAGGTGGTTTGGCCATGTGGAGAGGATGGAGAGTGAGAGACTGACGAGGAGAGTGTATGTGAGTGAGGTGGTGGGGGGAGTGGGTGGGGAGGCCGAGGATAAGATGGAGGGATCGAGTGGAGAGGTATATGAGAGAGGGGTGTGTGAGCTGGGAGGAGGGCAGTGAAATGGAGGGAGACAGGGCGACATGGAGCGATTTGTTTGTAGCCACCCCTTACGGGATATATATATATATATATATATATATATATATATATATATATATATATATATATATATATATATATCCCATTGGAGCCCAGTGTCCTCAATATAGGACAGAACTGGGGATTTTCAAACTTTAATAAAGTAGAATGTGAGTGCATTCAAGTACTTGGGTAGTGTGATGAGTAAGGATGGAACTTTGGGGGATGAAGTGCTTGAAAGGGTACAGCAGGGAAGGAAGGTTGTTGGTACACTGAAAGCAGTGATGAGAAATAGGGAGTTGAGTATGGAAGTTAAGAAGTCACTGCATGATAGTATTGTGATCCCTACCCTGACATATGGAAGCGAGGCGTGGACCTTGAAAGAGGGGAACAAGTCAAGATTGAGAGCAGTGGAAATGAGTTACTTGAGAGGAGAATGTGGAGTGACGTGGAGGGACAGGTTGACGAATGAAGATGTGAAGGAACATTGTGGGGTGGATGTGGATGTGGATGTGGTTGAGAAGATTAGGAGAATACACTGAGGTGGTTTGGACATGTGAAGAGAATGGAGAATGAAAGACTGACTAAGAGGATGTATGTAGGTGAGGTGGAGGGAGAGAGAGGGAGGGGTAGACCGAGGATGAGGTGGAGGGATGGAGTAGAGAGGTATATGAGGGAGGGGGGGTGAGTTGGGGGGAGTGTAGTCAAATGGTGGGTGACAGAGCGACTTGGAGGCATTTTGTCTGCAGCCACCCTTTGCGGGATTAGGGCGTCGGGCTATAGATAGATAGATAGATAGATAGATAGAATAAAGTAGGGAACCCCCAGTTGGGGACCTATGAGCTTGGCGACTATGAGCCGATAGGCGGAGGGCGGTACGCTTAGTATTCTCCCAGCACAGTGCCTCGCCCAGCAACTTTGGGATCCAATAGGATATATATATATATTGTTACGGAACAGAGAAAGATAATGAACACTTCAAGTGAGAACACTAAAAATCACTACTGTCCCGCAAAGTTCCAGGTTCAAAACAAAAGAGTTAGGTAAAATTACAAGTTAAAGTTTAATGCTCAAACTAACAACTAAACATTCAGGACTCATAAGGATAATGTAATGGCAAAAACAGATTAAATATATGGTTAACTGCAATAGCCTCTATTAACACGAAATCAGCAAGAGTAAATTTATCTAAGTCAGCCCTGATAAAATGAGAAAACCGGATAATGCTCAGTTCCACTTTGTTTCATGCGATACTCATGGTCTGCCTGAATCCTAGCAATTTCGATTTGTGCCTGTGCCTCCTGAATACGGGCCTGAGATTCAGCCTCCTTAGCACGAGCCTCCTGCAGGGCTAGCTGTAACTTAGCTATTTCAATCTGCGTTTGCTCATCTGGAGGAGTTACATTAAACAAGCTTTTATTAATCATGTCAACAATTTGATCTTTAGAATGATGAGAGCGAACAGCAATTCCCAATTGTTGAGCAACAAGCTTATGTTCATTCTTTGTTCTGTTTTCTACATCCAACACTGTTTGCACATTTGACAAAAAATCTTTGGCTTCATCAATAGTAGTAATAGTAGACATCATGAATAAATCACAGTCACAAAATATCAAGCAATATCCTTATGATAATATCCTGAATATCCTGATAAGAGGTCGCCAAATTTATGTTACGGAACAGAGAAAGATAATGAACACTTCAAGTGAGAATACTAAAAATCACAACTGTCCCGCAAAGTTCCAGGTTCAAAACAAAAGAGTCAGGTAAAATTACAAGTTAAAGTTTAATGCTCAAACTAACAACTAAACATTCAGGACTCATAAGGATAATGTAATGGCAAAAAACAGGTTAAATATATGGTTAACTGCAACAGCCTCTATTAACACGAAATCAGCAAGAGTAAATTTATCTAAGTCAGCCCTGATAAAATGAGAAAACCGGATAATGCTCAGTTAATGCAAGATATATTATTACAGATACAAAATATTTTTAACATTGGCTGATAGCAAAAACTCCACATGAATCACAAAAACCTCACCAGGCCTACGAATTAACACCTTATGCTATACAGTACAAGAACAAAATGTAATAATCACTTATACTCAAATTACACAGCAGCTAGATGGTTGGAGACTTCCTGAGCACTCACAAAATATTAACAACTGTACAGGGGAGGACAGAGATGTGAACATAATGAGGAGTAGATCTAAGTGGCAATTAATGCAGAGACTGAGCTCATTATATAGGGGCCAGCAGAGCTTGATACAACTTGTAAGAAGGACGCACAAATGAAGCCATAGGGGACAAAGAGTTGACAATCCTGCTCTGAACAACAGAAAGAACGACTTACTCTACTATAAGGGAGAGAAAGGGGGAGTGAGGTAGAACACGCACTATGGAAGCCACGAGGCGAATCGTGATCAAACATGCAGCATATTGTACGTTAGAATTATACAAAGGAGATGTCCATCACCAATTACGTACCCAAGGTACTGAACTTTAGCTTGACCAAACTCACACTTTGATAAATTAGCTACAAGATTAGCATGAACCAAACGCTCAAGAAATTTACTGACATGGCATAGGTGATCTTTCCAGTTGTCACTGAAGATTAATACATCATCAATATAAACAACACACCCAGCCAAACCCTCTGTTACATCATTCATGAGCTTCTGAAAAGTGGCTGGTGCATTCTTCATACCATATGGCATTACAGAACATGGAAAAGTCTTTCCTAGTGTTACAAAACATGAGCTCTCCCTAGCACGTTCAGTCATAGGTACTTGCCAGTATCCCTTTAACAAATCAAACTTACTTATGTACCTAGCCTTTCCGATCTTGTCTATGCAATCTTCCACGCGAGGGAGAGGGTAAGTGTCTGTTTTGGTTATCTGATTAACACATCTGTAGTCGATGCAAAGCTGCTGTGACCCACCTGGCTTAGGGACTAGAGTGACAGGAGAACTCCACTCGCTCTGACAGGGCTCAATCATCTTGTGGTCCAACAGATAGCCAAGCTCCTTCTGGATGAGAGGAACTTTCACTGGGTTCACACGGTAAGGAGGCAGTTTAATTGGCTTTGCGTCTCCAACATCGACATGATGCATCAACACAGTGGTTCTTCCTGGAGTGGCACGGAACACTTGCGGGTACTCCTGCAGTAATGCTGAAGACTCCTGCCTTTCCTCGGGAGCTAGATGAGAAAGCTTAGTCTGGAGAACATTCATGATATCGGGATTCTTCCCCAAACTATCACTCAGGCTCATGCTGCATGGGAGAACTTCACTTGCAGACTCGGGTGGAACAGCTACAGTGCAGACTGGGTTATTTTCGTCCCGCCTGTGATATAACTTCAGCATGTTGATGTGATAAAGTTGCTTGTTCTTCCTACGATCTGGTGTGGCGATCACATATTTGACATCGCCGAGTTTCTTCTCCATGAAATAAGGACCACTAAACTTGGCTTGAAGAGGTTGCCCATGCACCGGTAGCAGAATCAAAACCTGATCTCCTGGCTGAAAGTGGCGTAACCTGGACTTCTTATCATACCAAGTCTTCATCTTCTCCTGAGCAGCTCCTAAATTTTCTCTCGCCAGCTGTAAAGCAGTGGATAGCTGTACTTTGAACTTCATCACATACTTCAGCAGGTTGACGTCATCTTCCTCCGACAGCCAGCATTCCTTGAGTAGATTAAGGGGTCCTCTTACTTCATGACCAAACAGTAGTTCAGAGAGTGAGAAGCCCAGTGATTCATTTGGAGATTCTCTTGCGGCAAATACAATGAATAGAAGACCTTCATCCCAGTCTTTCTGATGTTCCAAACAGTATTTCTTGAGCATCGATTTGAGTGTTTGATGATATCTCTCCAACGCTCCTTGGGTCTGGGGATGGTAAGCTGAAGACGTGATCTGGGTGATGCCCAACTCTTTCAGAGACTGCTTGAAAACATTTGACATGAAATTACTTCCCCGGTCTGACTGTACCTCCTTGGGCAGACCAAACTTGGTGTAGAACCCTAGCATCTCTTTAACCACGTTCTTTGCTGAGATATTTCTAAGTGGAATGGCTTCAGGATAACGAGTAGCCATATCAATCATGGTCAACACATAAGAAAATCCTGAAAAAGTCTTAGGAAGAGGGCCCACAATATCCACCAACACATGGGTGAATGGCGCCTCAAAAGGAGGAATGGGAACTAGAGGTGCAACCTTTTCGGTCTGATTACACTTCCCCACAACTTGACAGGTGTGACAAGACTTACAATACCAGGAAACATCTCTGAAGATACCTGGCCAGTAGAAGTGTTTGAAAATGCGTGCCACAGTCTTCCTCACTCCAAGGTGTCCTGCCAAACTGGAATCATGAGACACTGTAATGATATCCTGCCTACAAACACGAGGGACGACAACTTGATGTACAACCTCCCATTCACAGTCGGCTGATGCTGTTGGGGGTCTCCACTTTCTCATAAGTACTCCTGACTTTATATTATAACAAGTAGAAGCACCAGCTGACTCTTCCTCACTGCAAGCAGAGTTAGCTAGACCTTTCAACTCAGGGTCAGCAACCTGCAACTCAACCAACTCTTGACGAGACAAATTATCAACACTACGGGGTACTGCCTCATCTGGTGAGTGGTCCAAATTAGCAAGAAAAGTGTCAGCTAGGATAACATCATCATCATTATCCTCTAAGTCACCAGTAACTTTAGACTTAGCCCTAGTGACAGCACATGCAGAGAACACGTCAGGGATATCACAGTCCTGGGTCGCAGTCACTGGTTCACCAGACAACTGAGGAGCTGGACACACTTGACCTCCACCAATATCATTTCCAAGTAAGAAAGTTACACCTGACATTGGGAGTGTCTCAACTATCCCAACCATAACGGAACCATTAACAAAACCAGACTCTAAATTCACTCTGCACAGAGGGACAGAGAAGTAATTATTCCCTACACCTTGTAAGATTACAGTTTCATCAGAGGAATTAACATTAGATCCTAGAACACTGGTCAGCATAAGGGATTGGCAGGCACCTGTATCACGATATATTTTAACTGATTTCCTGTCATTACTGTCCAGAGTACTGACAAAACCATCAGACAGGAAATTAGCACATGAACTCTTGAAAGTGTCACCCACGTTACTGCTCAAAAGAGGAGCTTCATCATGAGAATTTAATTTACCCCTCAAAGCAGGTTCAATTAACTCAGTTAAAGAATTCTGGGAACTCTCAAGGGTGGACACTAGACCAATTGACTGAATATTTAAAGACTCCTTTTTGTTCACATCACGCTGTCTCCTGAAACATTTCTCCGTAGTATGACCAAGCTTACTACAATAAGTACATTTACTTTTCTGAAATCTAGAGGTGAAGCTGGTATTTACTTCCTGAGAAACATCATCTTTATTCTCTTTCCTGTTACCTGTACTCTGAGTAGAGGCAACGTACTTACTCTCAGCTTTCCTTTTTTCTTTAGAATATCTCTTGTGAGTGAGAACAAATTCATCAGCTAAAACTGCAGCATCAGACAAATTATCTATTCTTCTCTCATCAAGATATAGGCTTACAACTTTATTAATACACCTTTTGAAGTCCTCCAGCAAAATCATCTGCTTAAATTTACCAAAATCAGAATTTACATTCTTAGAATTTAACCACTGCTCTAACAGATCTTCTTTGATTTTTGCATACTCAACATGGGATTGCTTATCTTGCTTATAAGTTGTCCTAAATTTTACTCTATAGGCTTCAGGAACAAGCTCATAGGCCTTAAAGAATCGAGCTCTTAACTACATCATAATTATCAGATTGATCCTGAGGCAAAGATGCATAAGTTATTTGAGCTTTACCGGTGAGAACAGTCTGAAGGAGTACTGGCCAATACTTTCTGGGACAAGTTTAACATTTTTAACCACATCAGAATCATCAGAGCTAGATGATCCAGTTCCACTTTGTTTCATGCGATACTCATGGTCTGCCTGAATCCTAGCAATTTCGATTTGTGCCTGTGCCTCCTGAATACGGGCCTGAGATTCAGCCTCCTTAGCACGAGCCTTCTGCAGGGCTAGCTGTAACTTAGCTATTTCAATCTGCGTTTGCTTATCTGGAGGAGTTACATTAAACAAGCTTTTATTAATCATGTCAACAATTTGATCTTTAGAATGATGAGAGCGAACAGCAATTCCCAATTGTTGAGCAACAAGCTTAAGTTCATTCTTTGTTCTGTTTTCTACATCCAACACTGTTTGCACATTTGACAAAAAATCTTTGGCTTCATCAATAGTAGTAATAGTAGACATCATGGTGGAGGATTAGTGCCCCTCCCTGTAAAACAATTAACTCTAAGCCCTTGGCCACCCCATTTGGGATACATGGCGTCTGGCAATGGATGGATGGATGGAAAAAATATCAAGCAATATCCTTATGATAATATCCTGAGTATCCTGATAAGAGGTCGCCAAATTTATGTTACGGAACAGAGAAAGATAATGAACACTTCAAGTGAGAATACTAAAAATCACTACTGTCCCGCAAAGTTCCAGGTTCAAAACAAAAGAGTTAGGTAAAATTACAAGTTAAAGTTTAATGCTCAAACTAACAACTTAACATTCTGACTCATAAGGATAATGTAATGGCAAAAAACAGGTTAAATATATGGTTAACTGCAACAGCCTCTATTAACACGAAATCAGCAAGAGTAAATTTATCTAAGTCAGCCCTGATAAAATGAGAAAACCGGATAATGCTCAGTTAATGCAAGATATATTATTACAGATACAAAATATTTTTAACATTGGCTGATAGCAAAAACTCCACATGAATCACAAAAACCTCACCAGGCCTACGAATTAACACCTTATGCTATACAGTACAAGAACAAAATGTAATAATCACTTATACTCAAATTACACAGCAGCTAGATGGTTGGAGTCTTCCTGAGCACTCACAAAATATTAACAACTGTACAGGGGAGGACAGAGATGTGAACAAAATAAGGAGTAGATCTAAGTGGCAATTAATGCAGAGACTGAGCTTATTATATAGGGGCCGGCAGAGCTTGATACAACTTGTAAGAAGGACGCGCAAATGAAGCCATAGGGGACAAAGAGTTGACAATACTGCTCTGAACAACAGAAAGAACGACTTACTCTACTATAAGGGGGAGAAAGGGGGAATGAGGTAGAACACGCACTATGGAAGCCACGAGGCGAATCGTGATCAAACATGCAGCATATTGTACGTTAGAATTAAACAAAGGATGATGAAATCATATGCTGTGTAACAAGATATATATATATATATATATATATATATATATATATATATATATATATATATATATATAGATATATATATATATATATATATATATATATATATATATATATATATATCTATATATATATATATATATATATATATATATATATAATTGAGTACTTGTGTGTAAATGAGAGATGACAGGGGAACTGTGAGGCTCCTAAGTGAAGAGGTGGCAAAGGTAGATGAATTCAAATGCCTGGGGTCAACTGTACAAAGTAACGGAGAGTGTGGTAGAGAGGTAAAAAGAGTGCAGCGGGATGGAGTTGGTGGAGAAAGGTGACAGGAGTGATTCGTCACAGAAGGGTCTCTACGGAAATGAAAGGGAAAGTTTATAAGATTGTAGCGAGGCTAGCCATGTTGTACGGAATGGAGACGGTACCACTGACAAAAAGACAGGAGGCAGAGTTGGAGGTAGCAGAATTGAAGATGTTGTGTTTTTCGCTAGGAGTGACGAGGTTGGACAGAAATAGAAATGTGCATATTAGAGGGACAGCGCGAGTGCGTCAGTCTGGGGACAAAGTTAGAAAGGCGAGACTGAGATGGTTTGGACACGTGCGGACGAGGGATGAGGAGTGTGTCGGGAGGAGGATCCTGGAAATGGAGCTACCAGGCAGGAGAAAGAGAGGAAGGCCAAAGAGAAGGTTTATGGATGTAGTGAAGGAGGACATGCGGATGGTAGGTGTAACAGAAGAAGATGCAGAAGACAGAGTAAGATGGAGACGGATGATATATATATATATATATATATATATATATATATATATATATATATACTATATACAGTTTATATTTGGTTGTATCACTCTACCCATAACAAATTCCACGGTATGTCAACCCCACTGTTAAGCTATATATTGTAATTGGAAAAAACAAAAAAAAATCTGTTCCGTCACTCAGATCTTCACCCTTATGCAACTGGTCTCTGTTACCTTTCACCACACACGTGCACCTTAAAGGGGCTGTCACACTAGTACCTCAGATCAGGTAAGCCACTTATTCCAGATAAAACCTGCACGGGAAGCCATGCTCCGTCAAGGATACGGTGAGCTAGTTAGGGCCGGGACTGCATAGACTCCTACCTATCATACCAATACAAAATAACAACCAAAACTGAAAAAAAAAGACAGCTTTTTGAATGAAAGATATGTAAATGAGGAGTATACTTCTTGTTAATATTATTAATATTGAAATCCTGATCAGTTGTATGTTTCATTCACTATGATGAAAAAACGAAACTGTGATATTGGTCATTTCCATTGTTCACAGTGGAAAAGTGAACCCCGTGACGAACTCGAGAGAGGAAGCGTATGGCGTGTCTAGTTCTGCGGTAGTGAAGACTTGGTACAGATGTGGAGATACAGTACAACCCTTGCGCTCGTATTACATATTACGTATTGCAGGGAAACCGAATAATCACTAACAGAAAAAATTCAGGCCATTCCCATGTTTTAGTGAGAGCAAGGATCCTGTGTCTCAAGTAAGCTTAAAATAAAAGCACACTGGACAGAACTGCCAGGGAACTGAGCTGAACTCAACAGAGTAGATGAAGCAGCATCTCTGTCAGCGATGCAAGGAACAAGACACAATATAGTATGATAAGATCTGTACCCGCTTCCAGAAAACTTGTATGTGAAATGAGTTTTGCTCATGATATTAGATGCTGGTGTGATACAGCCTTAAATGGCGACGCGTTCCTCTCCACTCCATATTTACCTCCGCCAACGAAGTGGACGGAGGTGAATATTCACCGTAGGCTGTTAGTCTGTTGGTATACAAAGTATCTTAAAGAGCTGTTGTGGATTTCAATGAATTGTGGTCGATAGGGGGTCAAGGAAAAGTTAATTAGATATTGAGGTGGATCTATCTCCGGATGCAGAAACTAATCATAAATTTCGTTGGCGTTGGCGTAGGTCTCTGCTCTCTTTGTTGTTAGTTCCAGCCTATTTTCCCTCTCCACCCCACCGTCATATTAATACACCCCGGTAACACTTGTATCTATGTATAACGTATTGTATGCAGTATGAGTCTATGTCAAATGAGAAAATTCACTTCTGCAACGGTACATGATTTGTTATACGTGCCAAGCCCTACTGCTGCACACACACACACACACACACACACACACACACACACACACACACACACACACACACACACTGGAGAAGAGAGAGACGGAAGAAGACGTAAGATATTGATAAAAGGGTGAGGGAGGAATCGAGATACAACAAAGATGGTGGAAAAACAGTAGTCATGACACAGAAACCACGGACCAGAGAATGATTATTACATAAGTAAAGAGTTAGCTGCAGCAATGCACATACTAGACAACACCTACAAAAGTGAATAAATAAACCTGAGTAGAGGTAACGATAGCAAAAAAAAAAAAAAAAAAAAAAAAAAAAAATTGAGCTTAATATTATATTATTTCTCGATAGAAAAGATCAACCGGGTATTACAATTTTATCCCTGTACAAGCAGAGAGTGAGAAAAAAGGTCTCTGAGAGGATCTGCCCAGCATAGGTCAGTTGGTCTGCTGCGTCATGCTCTTGTTTTATTTTTATTTTTTTCAAACAGAGCTGATAAGAATGTAAGAAAATAGGACTAAACCATGAAAATAGTTAAAAGGGAAGGAGAGGAGGGAAAGGAGAGGAGAGGGAAGAAGGGAATTGAAGATGGGGGTGATATGAGGAAGTGTGTGTGTGTGTGTGTGTGTGTGTGTGTGCGGCTCTACCTCTTGAACCTTCATGTGATCTCAAGACCGAGGCCACGAAGTCTAGGCCAGGTCTCAGCCTCATGCCTGGTACAGGTCATATTGCGTGAGGCTTTGTAATGATGTTGTTGAACAACCCCTTCATGTACTATTACTAACGTCCGTATTATTAAAACTGAAAGCACACAGGTGTGGACAGATTCCCCCTCCCTTTGTTTTTGTAATATCTGAACCACGTGATGATGACAGAACATATCTGACGTTTCTGTGTCGATGTTACGTAGCTACATTTTGTTGAGTGAGAGGCAAGCTGATCTCATCAGACAATTACATATGTTTCATAACTGACTGTAAATGTAATTAGGGCCATGTAGTGTGGGATCATGTAGTGGGGGATCATGTAGTGTGGGATCATGTTGTGTGGGATCATGTAGTGTGGGATCATGTAGTGTGGGATCATGTTGTGTGGGATCATGTTGTGTGGGATCATGTAGTGTGGGATCATGTTGTGTGGGATCATGCAGTGTGGGATCATGTTGTGTGGGATCATGTTGTGTGGGATCATGTTGTGTGGGATCATGTTGTGTGGGATCATGTTGTGTGGGATCATGTTGTGTGGGATCATACAGTGTGGGGTCATATAGTGTGGGGTCATATAGCGTGGGGTCATATAGCGTGGGGTCATATAGCGTAGGGCTATAATATAGCGTGGGTTCATATAGCGTGGGGTCATATAGCGTAGGGCTATAATATAGTGTGGGGTCATATAGCGTAGGGCCATAATATAGTGTGGGGTCATATAGTGTGGGGTCATATAGCGTAGGGCCATAATATAGCGTAGGGCTATAATATAGCGTAGGGCTATAATATAGCGTGGGGTCATATAGTGTGGGGTCATATAGCGTAGGGCCATAATATAGT
Source organism: Coenobita brevimanus (assembly GCF_032717465.1). NCBI lineage: Eukaryota > Metazoa > Arthropoda > Malacostraca > Decapoda > Coenobitidae > Coenobita > Coenobita brevimanus. The sequence goes on from NC_136967.1 coordinate 29,337,743, forward strand.
GTGGGGTCATATAGCGTGAGGATGAATCATATAGTGTGGGGTCATATAATGTGGGGCTATAATATAGTGTGGAGTCATATAGTATGGGGTCATATAGTGTGGAGTCTTAAAGTATGGGCCTATAATGTAGTGTGAGGCTATAAAATAGTGTGGGGTCATATAGTCTAGGACTATAATAGTGTGGGGCTGTAATATAGTGTGGGGCTATAAAACAGTGTGGGGTCATATAGTGTGGGGCTATAATATAGTGTGGGGCTATAAAATAGTGTGGGTCATATAGTGTGGGGCTATAATATAGTGTGGGGTCATATAATCATCCATCCATCCATCATCCAATCCCACATTGCCCCATGATGAGCGTAGGAGCCCGGGGCTAGGCAGTTGGCCCCGAAATTTAAGGTGAGAGTGACCAGCCTCACTCATCCCTGAGTGGCATTACATGAACAGGCAACCCCAACCACCCCTTGGATATAAACCTACACCGGCTCAATCTGATTGGAGCGCAATAATTACCCACTAAACCACCAGGCGCCAAAATTTGGTTATCTGGTTACCACCCAGCGTAGTAAATGGTTTCCTGGTGCACAGGATACCATTTGGCTTGTCACTCAGTGTAGAGTCACCCACAGTATGGGGCTATAATATAGTGTGGGGCTATAATGTAGTGTGGGGTCATAAAGTGTGGGTCGATAATACAGTATAGTGTGGGGTCATATAGTGTGTGGCTATTATACTGTATAGTGTAGAGTCATTTAGTGTGGGGTCATAAAGTGTGGGGCTATAATATAGTGTGGGGTCATAAAGTGTGGGGCTATAATATAGTGTGGGGTCATAAAGTGTGGGGCTATAATATAGTGTGGGGTCATAAAGTGTGTGGCTATAATATAGTGTGGGGTCATAAAGTGTGGGGCTATAATATAGTGTGGGGTCATATAGTGTGAGGCTATTATATAGTGTAGGGTCATATAGTGTGGGGTCATAAAGTGTGGGGCTATAATATAGTGTGGGGTCATATAGTGTGAGGCTATTATATAGTGTGGGGTCATATAGTGTGGGGTCATAAAGTTTGGGGCTATAATATAGTGTGGGGTCATATAGTGTGGGGTGATAAAGTGTGGGGCCATAATATAGTGTGGGGCTATACTATAGTGCTGGGTCATCATAAAGTGAGGGGTCATGTAGTGCGGTGGTCATGCAGTGTGAGGTCATGTAGTATGACATCACTTATTTAGGAGATAGGTACTTTTAATATTGTGTCAGGTATTGAAGAGTTGCGTCATCTGGTGCTACGCGAAAACAGAGCGACGCCTGACTGTGTTACGCTGGACAGCACTTCCATCTTGGTAACAGCCACGTGACCTGAATGACTGGCCATGTACGAAGTTAGTGGCGGAGGTGCCCGTGTTTTATGATGGTTCGTGGCCAAAGTTGTGGGGTATATTGTTTTAGGGTGCGTGTGTGTGTGTGTGTGTGTTTAGTCTATACATATCGTTCCTCCATTACTGCCAGTGGAGTGGCTGGAAAGGATAGGTTTATTAGCAGTACGTAAGCCATGAAAGATTTATTTCTGTCTCCCCTCCATTTTATGCCTCTTCCTTTTCTCCTTATTCCTTGGTCATGCCCTGTATCCCACCCAACTGCATCTTCCCAGCAACCTTTAACCTTTACTTGTCTTACATTTCTCTTCCCTTACACTTCTGGCACTTCTCTTTGACATGGTACACCTCTCTTCTTTTACGCTTCTTTCTCTTTCGCGTGTGAGGAAGTGCTGCATGAGAAACCGTACTTCCTTTCTAATCTCAAAACTGTAAGAACAGAATCCTGGGAGGAATTTCCTGAAGCTGAATTAAATGGCCTGACTTGTTCGTGATCAAGACAGTAATTATGGTGGTCAGCTGCAGGCCGGACTTCTCCCTTCGAGAGGGGTCAGCCATAGCACACTACTCTGCTATAGAGATTGGAACCCAGATTTTGGCGTTTCTGCGGAGATTCGAACATAAATTTCGGTATTTTTGCAGACAGAGATAAATTTCCCGCCGAGACAATAATAAAGACGAACAGACTTTAATGTCCTCGTTAGTTACTGAGAGCTGCGCTTTTCAAGTGGGGTGACTAATCATCCAGGGGTGACTCGGGGTAAGGACCAGTGGCGATCCGGCATGGCGGGGTGGCTCAGAGACCCTTTTCTCCTCCAGTTTTATTTTGTACCGCTGATGCTGCACCGTCCCTAACAGATAACCGCTCAGTATGCTTTTAAGATATGAAATTCAGGGAAATAGTTAAATATCAGAAACTCTTGCAAGAGAAACAGACTGTTGTGACGATATTTATTATGTTTAGATGCCTGCGTGCACCTTGTGTGGCCGACCTCGCAATGGAATGCCCTGGTTCGTAGAAGAGCTTACCCCCACACGGAATGAGACTGAAAAGATAACTAGAAGTGCCAGACACCACAATCCCGTAACTAGAAGTGCCAGACACCACAATCCCGTAAGGGGTGGCCATTGACTTTGAGTTATTTGTTTTACGGGGAGGGGCACTAACCCTCCACCAACCCACTTGTTGACACGTAGGGAGCACGTATGGTTTGGTTATATGGTTACCATCCAGCGTTGTAAATGGTTTCTTGGCTTACAGGAAACCATTTGGCTTGTCACTCAGTGTAAAGCCACCTGTACAGGAAAGCAATAAGTAGTGACAGGAATGATGGGAGAAATAGGAAGAGAGGAAGGCAGGCACAGAAAAAAAAAATGATAAAGGCTAAGGAAGAAGTAGGCAGCATTACATTGAGTGTACAGGAAAGCAATAAGAAGTGACAGGAAAGATGGGAGAAATAGGAAGAGAGGAAGGAAGGCACAGAAAAATAATAATAATAGTAATAATAGTAATACTTATTATTACCAATCCTGCAAAGTACAATGGTATCATTTTCGGCAACTACATCTATACCGTTGCTTGAGTTGTGAGATTCAGCCTGTTCGTGTGTCCGTCTCTCTCTCTCTCTCTCTCTCTCTCTCTGTGCCTTACTCCTCCTAGGCTGTCTGATGGATCTGAATGACACTTCCCAGGCGAGTTCGTCTGATTACACCAAAGGTCGTTCTTTATATACCATTTTTCAGCCATGATTTTTAGGGGATCAGACCCCCTTCACCCAATAAAAAATTAGCAGAAATAATGAAAGCAGAGTAAATATGGCTTTCATTTCTTAGTACAGTTGCACAATGGACTCTCATCAGTAATGCGATACTTAGGGAGCCTGACCCTTCCCAGCCTTCCAGTGATCCTTGTGTGTGGGGGGTTGGGGGAGGGGTCAGCCCAGTTTCAAGAAAAAAAAAGGAAATATGGAAATAGGGAAAGTGAGGACATAGATTTCAACGAAACTTCTCAGGTTAGGTCGTCTGGTCCCTTGGTAATGTTTTCTATCAATCTGTCTATACCCAGACGCCTTAATCTCGAATGGAGTGATCACGAACAAATCGCCTCCATGTCGCCCTGTCCTCCGCCATTTCACTGGCCTCCATCAGTTCACGCCCCATTCTCTCATATACCTCTCCACGTCATCCCTACATCTCAACCTCGACCTCCCCCTCCCCCTCCCTTTCCCTCCCCCTTTCACCTCACTCACATACACTCTGTTCGTTAGTTTCTCGCTCTCCATCCTCTCCACATGGTCAAACCACCTCAGTATATTTCTCCTAACACCTTCTATCACATTTACATTCACAACACAACGCTCCTTCACTTCTTCATTTGTCAGTCTCTCTCTCCATGTGATCCACGTGCTCCTCTCAAATAACTTGTTTCCAATGATCTCACTCTTGACTTGTGTTCCTCCAGGAAGGTCCAAGTTTCACTTCATTACGTTAGAGTTGGTATCACAGTACTGTCATGCATCGACCTTTTTACTTCCATGCTCACTTCCCTGTTTCTTATCACTGCTTTCAAAGAACCAGCAACCTTCCTTCGTTGTTGTACCCTTTCAAGCACTTCATCCTCCAAACCTCCATCCTTACTTATCACACTACCTAAGGACTTAAATGCACTCACATTTTTCATTTCCTCGTCATCCAACCCCGCTCCACATTCAGTGACTTCATTACTATGAAGTCACTATCGAAGACCATAACTTTACTCTTTCCTACATAAACCTTTAGATTTCGTTTTTTACACACTCTTCCAAATTCATTCACCAAGCCTTGCAGTTCCCCTTCGCCTTCACTTAACAACACAGTATCATCTGCAAGCAACAGTACAGGAAGTTTCCAAACGCTGCCCTCTCTCATTAAGGCCGTTCCAACATCCCTTGCCCTGCCTTGTATCTCTTTTTACAACCCCATCCATGTACAGACTGAACAACCATGGAGACATGACACATCCCTGTTTCAGTCTAACATTCAGATGGAAAAATGTACTCAGTTCACTATGCACACGCACTGTATACTATCCACACGCACCCTCATATATACTCATCACGGCATTCAATAACTTCCCATTCATTCCATATATTCTTAATATATTCTACAGTACATTCCTTGTCTGTCCACTCTGTCATAGGCTATGCTTTCTCCAAATCCACGAAGGTACCATACAACTTCTTTCCCATAATGTTTTGCACTATGTAAAATTAGTAACCCACCATTATTACGCGTCCCCGCCCTGGAGGGGCACGGGGAAGGGTATTGTTTTCACTCTGTTTGTCTGTTTGTTTGCTTGTTTTTCTGTCTGTTGTCTTGTAATAACTTACGGCTACGCGAAAACTACCGCGATTTTGGCGAAAATTACAGGGATGATGGGCTATGACCTGATCACCTGACTAAATTTTGGGCCAAATTGGGCCAAGGCTTAGGCTGTAGGCCAAAGAAATGTAAAAAAAAACGGGGACAGGTAAAAATCGTTTTTCGCCATAACGCCTTTCATATTCGTCATATCAATATAAAACCAAAACCTAAAGGTCCATCTTTCAAATCTGAATGCTATAACATGCCTCATTACATCAAGGGGGTCACCCCTCAGGTAGCCGTAGGGGGGTCAGTGTCAGGTGGATCGGGCCTAAAATTTCAAATGGGCATAAAATTGTCAGTTTTCACCCGATTTACTCCAAATTTGATATGTGACATCTTTGACTAGATATCCTGTTGTAGTTATACGTTAGCACTAAAATGACTGCCGGGGACGGGTTTGCTGTTCTTTGGCACCGCTTATTGTTTATAGAGGGGTCAACCCCCTTCCAAAACTTATAGAGGATACAAAATAGGAGAAGGAGGACAGATCTAGCTTTGTATGTCTTAGCTCAAGTTGTAGAATGGGCACCCATCCGCTAACTCCTCCTCCTCCTCCTCCTCGTCCTCGTCCTCGTCCTCGTCCTCCTCCTCCTCCTCACCAAGTGCCTCCTCCTCCTCGTCCTCCTCCTCCTCCTCCTCCTCCTCCTCCTCACCAAGTGCCTCCTCCTCCTCGTCCTCCTCCTCCTCCTCCTCCTCACCAAGTGCATCCTGGTATATCACCCTTTCACATCTGCCACCATTGCCATTATGCGGCCTTTACATCGGGATAGTGGCATCTTTTATGATACAGTAATATTATTTTGTCAGTCTTTCAAATCAGCATGCATATCGCAGGACTGGGTATGCAGTTCCCAGGATTTCACTGAATGTAGCAGCCAACGCACATCGCACACACAACATAAACATCCTTCAGTTAAACATAGATGGCATAAACACCAAAATACATGAACTCACACAATTCATCAAACAACAGAACATACACATTGCCATCTTACAAGAAACAAAACTACACAGAGCACAGAAAACACCGACATTTCATAACTTCACCACCATTCGACAAGACCGGGCCGACGGCGGTGGCGGTGGACTCATCACCCTGGTACACAAATCCATCAACTTTGCAGATACCAGTGCACACAAAAAGTCACTTCTCCCCCCACATGACACAACAACAGAAATACAATCAATTAAAATACGCACTGGTAACAAATCACACATAACAATCGCTAACACATACATTCTCCCCCAATTGTCCCCCACAGTACCACACAATTACTCTCCACAGATACACCACATCACTAACATACCCAACATTATCCTGGGTGGTGATTTCAACGCCAAGTCGTCGGCCTGGCGTGTCAACAACCCTGACACAGAGGGCTGGTACTACAATCCCAGACAGATCATCTCTTCATACTAAACAGTCTAGACCAACATGCCCATATCCCACACCAAGCCCTCTTCCTCCCGTCATCTCCAGACATCACCTTCTGCTCCCCAAACCTCGCCCCCACTACATCATGGAGAGTGGTCAAAACCCTAGGTTCTGATCACCTCCCAATCATCATCACTACCAAAACCAGAATCACCCCAGCTGGCCACAAACACACATACACTAATTATAAGAGAGCCAACTAGGAGGCCTTTGTAACTGAAACAGAACAACATTTCGAAACACTATACAGTACACCCATCACAAACATCAACACCGCTGTGAACACTTTCAGTACAATTATACAAAACGCAGACAAAAGACACATCCCTAGAGGCAACAGAAAGAAACACAACCCCAACTTCACACCAGAAATACAAGGCCTCATCAGACAATGGGACACACTGCGACATTCCCCAATACCCCATACACAAGACACCATACAACAAATACAAGAACTCAACACTCAGATAAACAATAAAATATCAGAGCAGCAAACACTAAACTGGAAAAACTACCTCCAAACACTTGACCACAAACAAACATCAGTAAACTCTACAAAACACTAAACAGCATCACACTTTCCAACAGCAACACCACACAATCACACGCTGCCATCACAACAGACACCATACCCCCAAACAAACAACAAGCAAACACTCTCATCAATCACGTTTCACAAGTCAGCCATCTAAACCCCCATCCCGAAGACCGACGTATCATCCGACGTACGAGACAGTTCCCCACAGACCTAGACTACGCACCTTTCACTTACAACCAGACGAAGCACATCATTAACAACCTCAAGCAATCATCTGCCTGTGGACCAGACAACAAAAGCAACAATCACCTTAAACATCTAGGACCACAAGGCATACAAGCACTCACCAATATATCAAACTACAGCTACTCACAACATAATACCCAACATCTGGAAGCATGGCAATATCATCACTATCCCTAAACCCAACAAAGACCCCACGTTACCCTCCTTACATCGCCCCATCACACTCCTCTGCACCCCCTCTATAGTCACTGAGCGACTGGTACTACAACTAGTCACACCTCACATTCCCCTAGCCCAGTCACAACATGGCTTTAGGCCACTGCACTCCACAAACACCCTTCTTACAGACCTTACACAGAGAGTTTTCGATAGCATGAATTCAGCAAGGTCACCACACAGAACGTTCCTAGTCACACTAGACATTAGCAAAGCTTTTGATGCCATCCCCCGCCACAACCTCACAAACAAAATATTCAACACAAACATGCACAAGAACACAAAAAGATGGTTGGCAGGCAGATGTGCACACGTAACATTTGCCGGTCAGTCTTCTAACATCAGAAACTTCACAGACGGCGTCCCCCAAGGATCTGTTTTGTCACCTACACTCTTTAACCTATACATGCACGACGTACCCACACCCCACACACCACAGATACACATAGCTTCCTATGCAGATGATATGACACATGTACACACCAAAACGCAAACACAACTGCACACATCATTCAACCTTACCTCAACACACTACACGAATGGTTGACCACATACAGGCTCAAAATAGCCCCAACCAAATCTACAGTGACTCTTATCACAAACTGGACAGCAGAACACAGTCACATCCCACACCTCACAATTAACAACACCCCCCTACCACACACACACACACACACACACACACACACACACACACACACACACACACACACACACACACACACACACACACACACACACACACACACACACACACACACACACAAAATCCTTGGTGTAACATACAATACATCAATATCATTTAAACAACACATCACAAACATTAAAAATAAAATAACACCAAGACATAATGCTTTGAGGTCACTTGCCCATACAACATTCGGACACAACCAAGAACCACCACCACAGTATACAAACAATACATACGTTCAGTGATGAATTATGCAAGCCCTGCCTGGGCTTCTAACCTCACCAAAACACACTACAACACTCTACAGGCCATACAGAACAAGGCCCTAAAAATAATCACAGTTGCACAGCTACTTCACCCACAGACCACCTACATCAAGAAACCAAAGTCCTCAAAGTCAAGGATCACCTAGACATGAGAGGCACCCAGTTTCTTGCTGCAGCCTCCACAAACCCTCAACATCCACTACAGTACATGGCAGCACATCCACCCACACCAAGGAACATCAAAACAACACCCAGCACACGATACCATACACAAATACTGACATCTCTCCCCCCTCGCCCACCTCTGACCAGCTTCCAGAAGCATATCCACACTCAGATCACTCGCCGCTCCATTCAGTCACTTAAAGATAACACACAGCTGCATGCACGGCCTCCTGACATCCACCCTTCTGAATCCTATCTCCCTCGTGAGGACTGTGTCCACCTGGCCAGGCTGAGATGTGGGCACCATCCAGCCCTCTTAAGCTACCAGAAGAGGCTGGATGACTCCGTTGCTGATGCCTGTCCAGGATGCAACAGAGTACCCCATAATATTAAGCACATTATGGAAGACTGCATTGCACACAATCACCTACGCCAACAACACAACATACACTCTTTGAGAGCTCTGTGGGAAAGCCCGGTCTCGGCCGTGGCCTTCCTAAGGGACTCGAGGCTGTTCGGCCAGACTGCCTAGGGAACAACTACTACTACTTCTGCATATCTGTTATTATTATTACTATTATTATTAATTTTATTATTATTACTATTAGTATTATTACTATTATTACTATTAGTATTATTACTATTAGTATTATTATATTTATTATTATATTTATTATCATTATTATTATTATTATTATTATTATTATTATTATTATTATTATCATTACTACTACTACTACTACTACTACTATTATTATTAGTAGTAGTAGTAGGTGGGGGTGCCAATCATCCACTCACTCAGAGTAGGAATGCCTTATGGTCTCTACACTGAGTGACAAGACAAATGGTTTCCTGTACCCAGGAAACCATTTACTACGCTGATTGGTAACCATGTAACCGGGGTTTCTGGCCGGGTTAATTGTCCCTCAGATTCCTCTATCTAAAATCACTTAATCATGACAAACGTTTCAGAGAACCTCGGAGGGCCCAATTCCTGCCCAGGGCCCCAACCAAATAGGCAGATTCGTATGGCTATTTTTTTTTTTTTTTTAATGTGTCCAACTCTGGGCATAGGCTTCACAACCTGCTCCTAAGGCCCAGTAGTCCTCCTACACACATACACCTCTACATGTCACCACTTCGGCGCTAACTCCCACCGTCCATATTGAATACATGCTAGGGCTGTCTCTTACAGGACTGGTGTATTGGTATTAGCGGGGGTATTTTTACGACATGTCAGCAGGTCTGCTTGTAGATCAGGAAAGTCTGATCTTATGAAATTCAAATCCTTTAACTGTTTCCTGCCCCAGCCGCGATTTGAACCTGTGTCCGGTAGGACTGCAGGCCACCTCTCTACCGACTGAGCCACCGCCTCCCCAGATGTGGAATGTGAGAGGTGTGAATGAGGAGAGCAAGAGGGTGGAAGTGATGAATGTGTTTAAGAGTGCGAGATATGCTGTGATGGCATTGTGTGAAACGAAGATGAAAGGGTGAGAAGTGGAGGAGTGGGAGGGTGTGAAATGTGTAAGATCGGGCATGAATAGGCGAGGAAGTTGCAAGGAAGGAGATGCTTTGTTGATGAATGAGGTGTGGCAGAGTGGAATAAATGATTAGAAATGTGTCAACTCGAGATGCATGTACAATATGTCAAGTTCAAGATGGAGAAGGTGAAAGTGGCAGTGATTGTAGCGTATGCACCGTGTGATGACAGGAGTGAGAGAGAGGAGGACAGATTTTGGGATGAGCTGGATGAAGCAGAGGGAGAAATTCCCAGGAGCTATAAAGTGATTGTAATGGGCGATATGAATGAAGAGTAGGCACTGGTCCTGAAGATGACATAATGGGTTGTAAAGGAGTACTAGGAGAAAATGATAATGGAAAGCAGCTGAAGGATATGTGTCAGGAAAGGAGGTTGTGCATTTGTAACTCATATTTCAAACACAAAGATGCACATAAATATACGTGGTGTAGAGGGAACGGGGATCGTGTTGACAGGAGCCTGATTGGTTACGTGCTTGTAGAGAGGTCGATGGTAGAAATGGTTGCTGATACGGGGGCTGTGAGAGGACGATGTGGAGGTCTGTCAGATCATATGATTGTGGTAAGCAAGATCAAGCTGAGAGGAGTGAGGTAAACCAGGAGAGAGAGGAGCAGTCAGGGAGAAAGACTGAAAGTCGAGAAGCTGAAGTTCAAAGAAATGGCAGTTGAATACAGGACCAAAGTAGGGAAGGAGTTGGTATCAGTGAATTGGAATGAAATGGATCTGGACAGCTTATGGAATGCATTTAGGGATTGCTTAGGTAGGAATGCCAAAGTGGTGTATTGTGTGGCAAGAGTAACAACAAAGAAAAAAGGTATGGCATGGTGGGATGAAGAAGTTAAGAGAGCAGTGGAGGAAAAGAGGGAGAGGTGGCTAGAGTGAATACAGGACAGGGGTTCAGTTGAAATAAGAAATGAATATATGGAGATCAAGAAGCACGTAAAGAGACCAGTGAAGAGGAAAAAGGAGGTAAATGATGATCTAGGAAGAAAAATGAATGCAAATTACTTTGAAAAAGAGGTGCAGAAATGTAGAAGCGATAGTGGAATGAAATGTGAAAGTTGAAGGATGGGGATGAAGTAAGGACCAGATGGAAAGAATATTTTGAAAGCGTGATGAATGGGGATAGAGCAGAGCCGCTGTAAACCTGATTGGTTTGGGGGGTGTGCAGAGAAGGAATGTAGTGCCAGGAAACGTGACACTCGCACAGGTGAAGAACACCGTGAAGCTGCTCAAAAATGGGAAAGCAGCTGGTGTTGCTGAGGTGTATGCAGAGATGATTAAGTGCAGTGGAGAGAGTGGAATGAAGTGCTTGTTGGAGATATGTAAGAAGGCATGGATGAGTGAAACTGTGCCAGCAGAGTGGAGAAAGATTATGACTGTACCCCTGTACAAAAGTAAAGGTGGGCGAAGTGAGTGCAAGAATTATCGTGGCATAATTTTACTGAGTGCTGCAGGGAAAGAATATGGAAGAATAATGACAGAGAAAGTAAGAGAGATATCAGATGTCCTAGTGAGTGATGAACAGTGGCTTTAGGAGTGGCAGAGCATGTGTGGATCAAATATTTGCAATGAGACAGATAGCGGAGAAGGCTTGTGAGAAGGGCTACAAGGTGTTATGGCATTTATGGATCTGGAAAGTGCATACAGTACGACAAAGTAGACAGACAAGGATTGTGGAAGGTTTTGGGCATGTACAGTATAGATGGTAAGCTGCTAGGTGCCGTCAAGAGTTTTTATGATGGTAGTGAGGCATGTGTAAAAGTATATGGGCATTTAAGTGAATGGTTTACGATCAGTGTGGACGTGCGACAAGGTTGTGTGATGTCCCCATTGTTGTTCAATATATATATATATATATATATATATATATATATATATATATATATATATATATATATATATATATATAAATGGACGGGGTGATGGGAGAAGTAAAAACACGAATAAAAGAGAGAGGGATCGCGTTGGTAATGAATGGTGATGGCCAGAATATCTCAAATTTGTTGTATGCTGATGATGCAATGCTGCTTGCAAATACCGGACTAGAACTTAGTAGACTAGTGCAGAGTTTTGCTGATGTCTGTGAGCGTCGTGCCTTGAGAGTAAATATAGAAAAGAGTAAAGTGATGATTATTGAGAGAGAAGGTGACTCAGAGTGTGATATTACAGTGAATGGAGAGAGACTGGAATTGGTGAGAGAGTTCAAATACCTGGTTACAGTGACAGAAAAGAGAGGAAAATGTGCAAAAGAAGTGGAAAGTAGAGTGACACAAGGAAGGAAAGTACCTGGTGCTATGAAGGCCTTGATAAGAAACAGAGGTTTGGGTGTTGCAGCTGCACGAGGCTTACGTGAGGGAGTGTTAGTACCAGTTTTAACATATGGTTGTGAGACTATGGTGTGGCATGAAAATGAAGCATCAAGAGTGAGAGCAATGGATATGGGAATGCTGAGGAATGTATGTAGGGTACTGAGAGTGGATAGGATACGAAATAATGTGATTCGTGAAAGATGTGGAGTGAGGAAGTCGGTGGACACAAGAATCGAAGAGAGTGTACTGAGACGGTATTGGCATGTGGAGAGAATGGATAACAATAGAGTGGTGAAAAAGGTATATCTGAGCGCATTTGTAGGAGGGAGGAGGCGGGGTAGGCCAAAGAGAAGGTGGAGGGATATGGTGGATGAGTGTGTGAGCAAGAGAGGTATGAAAGTCGGTTAGGCTAGGGAACTGACAAGAGATCGAGCTGGCTGGATGAATGTGGTGAGAAGTGCATGATCAGGGATTTGGCACTGCTTTATAACGTGACAGCATTTGGACTGACTCTATCGGATACGTTTACGTGAACGTACTGAATGTGGTAAAAGTTTTTAGCGTAACAGATAGAGCCAGGATTCCGGGTGATTGAATGATGAGTGAATGAAAGCGTGGCCCATTGGCTTGGGAAAATTTGGGCTGTCTGAACGTTGTTGCTACTCACCCTGCCCTAGGGTGGGAAAGGAGGTCCGGATGATGATGATGATAATGATGATGATGATGATTATGATGATTATATCGTTATTTTGTATATTGTCTCCAAGAATAATTCATTCCGATTAGGGAAGACTTCGTGTAATGGAGCTAATACAGAGCGACTAACATATCCAATTAGAATAGCTTCTCCATAACTGAGGGAAGTGGTGTGGTGGAATCTGAAATGCCATCCTAATGTTGGGGTTAATAAATGAATGGATAATGTGGTGAATATTAAACTCACCTGGTAACATGTGCATATGTAATGTGAAAGTGTAATGGAAGTTAATCTAGTGTGTCAGTGAGGTTTTAATTGGGAGTGTTTCAGTATGCTTCAGGGCGGCTGGTGTTGCTCCTTGTTACTGTACAGTGTTTTGTTTTGCTATTTCCCTGTTCTGGTTTAGTGGAGGTTGGTGACGTGCCTCTCTGATTCATTTGCGTGCTTGCTTGTGTCACGTGATTCAGTGCTGCTGTAGGAAGGATTTGGTTGTTCCTTTGTTTCATTGTAGGTGTTGTTACCCTGTGTTTCACTGTTGCAGTATGGCGGGTGTTGATGCCTGTTTATTCCTGTATGAAGGAGATTGTTACCCCGTGCCTCAGTGTTTCAGAATGGAGGATAATAGCGTTTCCAGTTTCAGCGTTTCTGTGTGATAGGCGTTGCTGCTCCTTTATTTCAGTAGGGTATAGAGGATGTTGGTGCTGTATCCTTTATTTCAGTATAGAGGGTGTTGGTGCTGTATCCTTTATTTCAGTATAGAGGATGTTGGTGCTGTAAGTTTGTGTTTCAGTATAGAGGATGTTGGTGCTCTATGTTTGTGTTTCAGTAAGCGATGTTGATACCGCATGTGTCTGTGTTTCATTTATGTTGGTATCTTTTAGTACGGAGGATGGTGGTGTTGGGCCTAATTTCATTATGGTGGATTGTGGTGCCCATGCTTCAGTGTGGAGGAGTGTGGTAGTGAGCCGAGTTTAGATGTGGAAGAATTTGGTGTTTTGTTTCAGTATGGCGTATGGTGGTCGGTGGCTTAGCCAGGTCTTCACAAGTGAGGGGGAGAGGGGAGAGGCATGTGGGAAGACACTGCTACACAAGAACAATATTTCAGATGGGGGTCAATGGAAGGGCAAAGGTTTGACTGGGGAGAGGAAGGGGGCCAGACCCCTCCGCCTGCTCATCTCTACGCTGTTGAGGTGGTGGGGGTCATTTAGTGTCTTTGTTTTAGCACGGCAGATGCTGGTGGTTTTGTTTCATGGTGGATGGTGGTGGTGGGGCAAGGCTGTGTGTGGTAGATTTTGGTGGCGTTGTTTTAGTATGGTGGAGGGCGGTGGCGCTGAGGCGAGCTTTACCAATGCCTGAAGGGGGTCAGTGGTGGATAGGGCAGTGTTAACAACGATCGTTTTTGGAGGCTTTAGCGGCGTCCTTCCGGTGGGGTCATAGGATAAATGTTGGAATTTTATGTACACACACACACACACACACACACACACACACACACACACACACACACACACACACACACACACACACACACACACACACACACACATTTCTGTTTCTCTTTCTCTCTCTCTCTCTCTCTTCCCAGTCATGTCCCATCCCACATCCCAAATTTTGCCTCGCTCTTTCCTTTCCTCTCGCTTCCCTTCCCCTCAGTTCCTTTCCCTGCCCCTCCTTCCCTCCCTTCCCTCCCAGCCTTTATCCTTTGACTTTTTCTCTCTCTCACTTCTTTCCTTCTCGGCCGCACCCTCTCATGTGTCACCTCTCTCCACTCATCACTGATAATTTCCCTTTATTTTCGTCTTATCTTTTTCTCTCACTTTTTCAAAATAGCTCCTTCCGTTATCTTTATGTATCTCTCTGCCTCACTCTTGCTCATTCCACCCAGCCAGCCTCTTTCTTTTTTCTTTTACATTTCCTCACTTCTGATTTCCACTTCTATTTTTTCCAGTTCTTCGTGCTTTCTTTTTTTCCCTAATTCGCTCACCCCTTTTCCTTTCCATTCACTTCTACAGTTTCGTGTTCTTTCTCCCTTTTCCCCTCTCCACACTTCCCACTCCACCCAGTCTCTCCCCACACTTCTCCTTGCCTAGCCTTTTTCCGCCAAACCTTTTTCCTATTCCACCCATCTTCTTTACTCTTCGTCCTCTGTCCACTGCTCTCCTGCCTATCTCCTTCTTCTGTGTGCCTCTCCACCCCCACCACTCTTAGTGTTTTCTTCCCCCCTCTCCTGCCTCCTCCCCTCCTCCCCGCCCATGTCTCTTCTTCTGCCACTCCCTGCCTCTCACTCAAAGCCTTTCTCCTTCCTCTCCCCCTCCTCTCCCTTCTTTGCCTCTTTCTCTCCGCCGTACCCCTTCCTCTCATTTCTCCGTCTGTTCTCCTCGCCTGCCTACCCTCCTTCTTCCCTTCATCTCCCTCAACTCCTTGTCTCATATCGCAACTACTTTGTGTGGTACTCTTCACAACTTCCTCTACACCTGGTCAGTCACCCATCTCCGACCCTCACCCTTCACGCCGTCTCCTACTCACTCATGATTCTTAATCATCCTTACCCTTCCCTTTCCTTTCTCAACCTTTCGTGTCCCCCTTTCCCCACCTCTTCTCACTCACCCTTCCTTATCCTCGTCATTACCTCTATTACATTCCCTCTTCCTCTTTGGAGCTCTGTACCCACCAAACCCAATCCTGAATTATCTAGCAATATCATACTTAATGTAAACCTTCCTCTTCCCTCACTGTTTCATCATTTAAGCGACCTAACCCAAATTAAGTCTCCACTCCATACTCTATTCCAGTCAAACCTAACCCAACTGTCGTTTGTCTCCACGTCTTATCCAGACTTAATCTATGCTGTCTCTCCACCCTAACTTTTAAGAAATCGTAATCTAACCTAACCTTTATCCTGACCCATACTTCCGCCCTACTCAGTCCTAATCTGTTCAGACTCCTCACTGACTGACTGCTGGTCCCGGTTTTTCCTTTGTAATAGCCAGTCCTGTTGTGCTCCATGTAATGTGTGGGAGCTGAGCTGTTGACCAGCGTACGCCCGATGTAGCAGATTATAACCGTAAAAACTTCCTACCGCCTTTTACGGTGTCAAACAGATGCGTAAAACTCCTTAGCTTTATCCCAACTGACGCCTGGCCATCATGGATGAGGCATGTGTCCCCATATGCGTGAACCTCACACACTGTCCCGCCCTGCCCAGTATGGAAGGTTGTGAACGGCAGCTGCAATGAGGACAAAACCAGACTGAGGGAATACTGCTAAGTATTCCCCGCTTACTCGCACTTGGCTTCACTGCCTTATGTTGCCACTTACCCAACAACAACTTGGATAATGCCAACAGTAAGTACCAAAAGTAGCAACGACCGCAATCATGATAATCCACTTTGGGTTCTTTCATGTCCTTTCAGGTGTGTCAGATTTATTCAGTTCAGCACAGATCCGTTCAGGTCAGGCCTGTGCAGAAATGTGCAAATATCGCTCCCATCTTCGCTGTGATTTTTGAGATTATAAATTTCTATAATGGTGATGGCGGGAACCCCCTTCTTTTTGTTTATTCACTTATTTATTTTTTGGAGGGAGGGCTGGGGGAATGGAAAAGGATGGGGTAGATGGAGAGGAGTGGGCGGGACAGGCTGTGGTGGTGGTGAACGGTGATGCAGGGCTGAGGGAATGTGATGATGGCGGCGTTAAATTTGAAGTAAATCCATCTTCAAGCAGATGCAGATAGTGAATAAACGTTTCCCTCGTATATCGTCCGTTTTACGGAATAGGTAAAATTTAGTACAGTGGTAACAGCTCCAAAGAGAAAAAATAAAGCACATGAGCTTTTTTTTCCTGTGCATTAAAACATGGAAACTGCATACTCAGTCCTGCGATATTTATGCCGATTTCGGTGAAATCTATGTGCTCGCCTTTTCCTGTATCTGACCGCTTTTATTTTTTGGATGGGATACTGACCCCCTCCAAGAATCATTGGGGGATAAGCTCCCCAAATATCACAGTACATATGAATGTTCATTGTACAACTTGTACTACGATATCAAAGCCATATCTGCCCTATTTTCACTATTTCTGAGAATATTTAATTTTGTGAGGGGACTGACCTCCCTAAAATCATCGTTGGAACACTGAATACAATGGAAGACCTTCAGAGTAACTAGACTAACTCAACTGGGAAATTTCATTCACATCTTTCTCCCATTTATGATCTTTTTTATCTTTGGAAGGGGGCTGACCCCTCCGCCAACGATCACTGGGGGGGGGGTCACGCCCCCTAAATATCGTTTTAAGGATGAAAGTTCCTTGTACAATTTGTACTAAGATATAAGGGCCATATCTGCCCTCCTTTCACTACTTCCGTGACTTTTTAATTTGATGAGGGGCTGATCCCCCTAAAAATCATGGTTGGGAAATTGTATATAAAATGGATTACATTCCCAGTAACCAGACGAACTCACCTGGAAAGTATCAAGTAAGTGCATCAAATAGCCTAGGGGGAGTTAACAACACACACACACACACACACACACACACACACACACACACACACACACACACACACACACACACACACACACACACACACACACACACACACACACACACACACACACACACACAATCTAGAGCAACGGTACTGGGCGAGGTGCTGAAAATGACACCATAATTCTTCGTAGAACTGATGAACACAACAGTGATAGCAACAACAGTAGCAACACAGTGGCATCAGCAACAGTCACAACAACAGTGGCATCAGCAACGTCACAACAAGTGCCAGCAACATCTACACCTGCAACACCCATGACACCAGTAATGCCCGTCACTCCTTCAGCACGAGAGATCTTCCTAAAGCTGAATAAAATACATCATGTCGGAGCAACAATAAAAGGAAGAATATGTCACTGAGATCAAGGGCTCAAGTTTCTCCATTATACTCTCCTCTCCCCGCTCGCTCTACCCCACCTATGTACCTAAATCCTAGCTTTTTTCCACTCATTTTCCTCTCCCACCCATGTCCCTCTTGTTCCGTCTCATCCAGTCAAAACTTGAGTTCCTTTTCGCTCCACCCCTTAATTTCTTGTCGCTTCTTGTTCCTTCTCAGTCCATTCCCTTCCATCCCACTTGCCTCAGTCTTATAATTTTTATCCATCCAGTTTTCCTTCACCTCTTCCATTTGTTCCCTCCTGCCATTCTGATATAACTGGCCAACTTTTTGCCTCAACCCGTACTTTCCTTTCCTTTCCCATTCCATTCCCTCCCATCCCACATGCCTCAGTCCTGCCCCCTTTCCTTCATTTACAGAAGTTCTCCCTCACATCTTCCAGTTGTTTGCCTCTCACCTCCTCTGACCAAAACTTAGTTTCTTTTTACTCAGTTCCGTAGTTTCTTATTCCTTCCCTTCCCATTCCTCTTAATCCATTCCATCCCATCAACCGAAATCATATCCCTTTCCCTCCACCCAGTTCTCCTTCACCTCTCAGTTGTGTTCCGTTTTTCATGCAAGATTTACACATCTTTATGCCAGACCTCGCACTTTCCTTTCCCTTCTCATTCCAGTCTCATTCCATCCCATCCCATGTACCTAAGTCGTACCTCTTTCCCTGGGTGCAGCTCTCCCTCACCCTTTCAGTTGTACCACATCCCATCTCGTCTCCTCCGGCCAGGATTTAGCCTTCTTCCCGCCCCGCCCCGCTGGACCGCAGAAGCCCCACCCGTGACGCCAATCAGCTAATGGGGACAAAACTGGCATTAGAGCTTACTGGGGAGGGTGGCGGGGCAGGGAGCTAGGGGGTGTGATGTGAGGGAGGTGGAGGTGAGCGTGATGGGAGGTGGAGCGAGTGGCGAGTAAGGTAGGAGTGTGAAGTTTCTGCTGGATTGATTGACTGATTAACCGACTGCTGAGTGATTGATGAACATAGAACTGTGCATGGGTGGACTAGTGCTGAAAGGGTGGGGAGGGACGAGTGAAGTGAGAGGGTAGGCGGGTGGTGGGTGATGTGAGGTGGAGTGGGATGTATGTGTGGAGTGACGGGTGGAGAAACACGGTATGGAGGACAAGAGAAGGTGTGATACATGTTGTGAGGGGAGGAGTGAGTAAGATAATGCAAGGGGCTGGAGGAATATGTGTGTGTGTGTGTGTGTGTGTGTGTGTGTGTGAGAGAGAGAGAGAGAGAGAGAGAGAGAGAGAGAGAGAGAGAGAGAGAGGTGGGGTGAGGAGTGGCTATATGGCTTGAGCATGAGAGTGACGTGAGGGGTGAGGGAGGGGGCTAAAAGAGTGATGGGAGGAGTAGGAGGATGAAGTAAGAGGGAAAGAGACTGCTTGTGGGATGAAGGGAGGCGTAATGTGACACAAAGTGAATGGTGAAGGATGATGTAAAAGGTGGGTTGGAAGACGGAGTGAGATGTACAAAAAAAGAAGTTAGGTATAAGAGTCAAATAAAAGGGTGTAGAGAGTGTGATGGTGAGGGGAAGGGAATATGACTGAGAAAGTGATGTGTTGGGGATGATATGAGGAAGGTGGGGAGTGGGGACTTTCTTTTAAGGTGATGAGAGATGGACTGAAGAGGCAACATAGGGACGATAAGAAATGAGTTAAAGGAGAAGTGTCCCACTCCGTTACAGTGACAACATTTATTGTTCGAGCGAGCGGAACGAGCGAGAACACCTAATTTAGTCACAGTTTGGACTCCCGACATATGTACCCGAGCGAAAGATTTATCGCATCAGCAAGAAATGGGGGCAGGGGTCGGGATGAAAACTCTGTTGTACAGTAGCGAGCTTTTTTGGTTATCTCAGCTAAATTTGAAGTTACAAGAAAGACACCAATTTGGATATCGGACAAAAATCCTCAATTAGTTTCATTTCATAGACAACCCGTAATTCCCAATAATTTTTCCGTAAATCAAGGAAACAATTTTCTATAAGGCAAATGAATGTAAGAGCTGGCTGCACAAGAAGTAACGGTTTAAGGTTACCTGAGTAGCGCAGCAGTATTTTCCGACGATTGCTGAGAACAACCAGGTTTGCCTTCTCAAAACAAATAATACCTTCTGTTTGGCTTTTTTGGAAATTTTTGACTGAATTCGAGTCAAACTAATGTGGTACTCTGATCGACGAAAGAAACTTGGAATTTCTGATTTCTGACTCGAATCTGAGCGCACCGAGAGATTTGGTGAAAGTAATTTTTTTGAGTGAGCAAAAAGCAAAGTCATTATCAACCCGCTAGGTCCCAAGCCCAAGACCTAAAATTAGTACAAGGGGAGTATTGATTTTAGGAAGTGTGCGGGAATATTTTTGGTATAATCCAATAAATTTTTTTTAGTATTTTCAGGTCAGGAAATCAGAGGAAGATGATGAGCCACATGAGACAATAATACAATATTCAACACTGCCTGACTTGCTAGCTCGCTCGCTGGAGCACGTTCCACATTTTCAGTGTGGAAGCCTATTACATGTTATTTTGTTCTTGCTACTCGCATACAGTAATCTGTATTATGTGGGGACACTTCTCTTGGCGGAGGGCTGAAAAATCATTTCTATTAACCTTTTCAGTGCCGTACAACATTTTTCTTTTATATTGCTCTTTTTACCTCCACACGACTGTATTCAGCTTACAAAATACGTCTCGTGATAACTTGGTGAATTATTGACCGTACCTTCATTAATCATCACCAGCTGTTTCGCAGGCCTATACTTAGCCATTCTCTAGAACCTTACAAGCTTACACTGGTCTCTTTCGCCTTAACCAATGCATAGAAGTACTTTACTAGGCTGTAGCTTCCCCAATAGTCCATTTCTAATATATTTTTCCTCATCAACCCTCTTCACTCCTTTGCTTTCTCCAGCCTTCTTCAACAGCATCCTCAGCAGCCTGTTCCGCTTAGTACAGCCTTCACTATGTCCTCATCTCCCTTAAGTCCCTCACCATCCTCCCCTGCAGTTCTCTCCAGCCTTTCTTAACACTCCAGCAGTGCTCGTTACTCCACCTTACAGCACTCACTGATACCTTGCCCCTGCTAACCCCTTATCTTTCTCAGCCTTCATAAGCCTTATCAAATGTGATCGCTATAAACTTTCATTACCTCTTTTTTAACAGCCCTCTCAAACAGTCTCATCAACTTAAGGCTTAACTAAAAACGTTTAAAGCATGGATTTCTCTATGCGAGAAAACTCTTGCCAGGATCAAACACTGTACCGATCCCCCGCTGTAAACGACTCAAACTAAGCGGGACATGACATGCTAAATTCAGTGCTGGTTACACTATATATATACTGTATATATATATATATATATATATATATATATATATATATATATATATATATGCAAGGAAGAGGGAACCAAAGGCAAAGAAGCCTGCAAACCGTTCCTTCCAAGAAAAACAAAACAAAAACAATACAAAAGGCAGCCAAATTCAAGATCTGTTCATTTCGATATGCCTGGACACACTGCGTTTGCAAGACTGGAGATCACAGGAAGTAGGAAATACAGACAGAGGGAGACAGTTCCAGAGTTGACCTGTTGCATAAATGAAGGACTGGAAGTAACGGTTGGACAGAAAAGGGATGAGAGTTTGTTGCTAGACGGGTGCCACGCTCCCGTCGTTGAGGTGGCGAGATGCAAGCAGACAGTTCAGAGGAGCAGTGAACATTGAAGTAACGATCTGTCTATCTATCTGTCTATCTATCGATATACCTAGGCTGCTTACCCCAAGGAAAGGGAGGTAGCCAAGACAGGACGACACACTCCCAATTTACTCATCCACTCAAACACATTCATTCGCATCTTAGCCCCAAAGGGGAGAAGGGACAGATCCTCACTGCACCACACCACGCGAGAGTCAACTGCGCAGTGCAATCAGTGACATCCGCAGCAGGGCCCGACAGCAGAGCTGGTTTACCCGTGCCACATCATAATGGACTCATCCCCTTACCCACACCTGACATGATTAGCTGATCAGATCAAATGCGGGAGAATATCCCCTCAGGGCTGCGTCATCATTTATTTATTCACAGTTTCTCTCCAGTCATTTCTATCACGCACAGCCATTCTTCCTTGCTCAACAGACATCCCTCGCACATCTAATGCTTTCTTCACACTGTCCATCCATCCTATTCGTGGTCTTCCCTTTAGCCTTACACCACTCACATCAGATCTAGTTATGTTTTTCACCAGTCGCTCATTATCCATTCTCTCCATATGCCCAGTAGGTAGCGACAGAAAAGAGATCAAGATGCAACAGTGCGGCGAAGAGACCGAGGTTAATGGGAGCCAGTAAGAAGAGGAGGGTTAATGAGACGAAAAGCCTTTGACCTCACCCTATTGAGAAAAGCTGTATGTGGAGAGCCTCCCCATACATGAGAGTTGTACTCTACATAGGGGTTAATAAAACCCTTGTATAAAGTCAACAACTGTGCAGGGGTAAAGATGGTATGGAGTTGACTTAGCACAGCTAATATCTTGTAAGCAGATTTTACAAGAGATGCAATATGATCTTTCCATGATAAATCCCGAGAGAATGAAACCCCAAGTATGTTTAAGGATGATGCAGGATTGAGCTGGATATTATTAAACATAAGTGGGTACTCCTATGGAAGATATTGTCGGGTTGATAGGTGTAAAGACTGAGTCTTTGATGCATTAAAAACAACGAGATTACTTTTACCAAAGTCAGAGATATGAAACGGGTCAGACATTAGGTGTGCCATAGCCTCAACCCTTGTTTGTTGAAGTAACTGCTGAGATGGACGTTGTGGGAACTGAATGGAAAGGTGAAGGATGGAATCATCAGTGTACGAGTGGATAGGAATAGTTGTGACAGCATACTGTAGAAGGTCATTGATGAATAAAAGGAAGAGAGTTGGTGATGGGACAGAGCCCTGAGGAACACCACTATTGGTAGATCTAGAAGAAGAGCGTTGGCCGTCTACAACAGCAGCTATAGAACTACCAGAAAGGAAGCTATAGATGAAGGCACAGATAGAAAAATAGAAACCGCAAGAGGACAGTTTGGAAATTTAAGATTTATGCCAGATTCTGTCGAAAGCCTTTGAGATGTCAAATGCAATGGCAAAACTTTCGCCAAAGTTCCGAAAGGAGGATGACCATGAGTCTGAAAGATAGGTGAGAAGCTCGCCAGTGGAGCGTCCCTGACAGAACCCATATTGATGATCAGAAGAAGATTGTGATAGGAAAGATGCTTTAAAAATTTTCTGCTAAGAATTGACTTTTGAAACAAAGGATGTTAAAGCAATAGGGCGTTAGTTAGAGGGTTGGGAATGGTCACCTTTCTTTGGCACTGGCTG
The DNA here is from genome assembly GCF_032717465.1 of Coenobita brevimanus. Classification (NCBI taxonomy): domain Eukaryota; kingdom Metazoa; phylum Arthropoda; class Malacostraca; order Decapoda; family Coenobitidae; genus Coenobita; species Coenobita brevimanus. Next base: position 29,360,941 of record NC_136967.1, read on the forward strand.
AATGAGAGCAAACTTCCTGCAAGAGGGAAAGGTACAAGTTGACAGACAAAGGCGAAAGAGTTTACCTAGGCAGGGTGTAAGCACAGAAGCACAGTTCTGGAGGACAACAGAAGGGACCCCGTCAGGCCCATATGCCTTGTTAGTACTGAGGCCAGTGATGGCAGAAATTACATCAGTTGAAGAAATTCTAATGTCAGCCAGAGGAAGTCAGAGGAGTGAAGTGATGGAGGAACAGCACTGAGATCGTCTAAGGTGGAACTGGATGAGAAAGTCTGAGCGAAGAGATCTGCTATATCTGTAGAAGAAATAGCTCCAAACCCATCAGAGTAGAAAAGAGGAGGGAAGGATGATGAGATAAAGTTGTTAGAAAGGTTTTTGCAAGGTGCCAGAAGGAGCAGGAAGAATTTGAATTGGAGAGTTGAGAGCATTTAGTACGGATGAAATTATTTTTAGCAGAGCGAAGAACAGACTTAGCACGATTCCTGGCAGAAAAAAGATGTGGTTCAGGGGTGGGTTGGCCCCGGTACCCTTTATAGGCCTCCTCCTTGTTGTGGACAGCATTAGGACAATCATGATGAAACCAAGGCTTTTTTTGCATTAGTCAAAGGATACGAGAAAGGAATGTATGCTTCCATGCCCGAGAGAATAACCTCTGTAATGTACATGGCACACTCAGATGGCTCCCGGCCATGGAAGCAATAATCATCCCAGGGAAAATCAAAGAAGTACTCCTGAGGGCTTCCCAGTCAGCAGCTCCAAAGTGCCACAACCGACATTTCTTTGGAGGGTCCACGGGCTGTACTGGAGCGATAGGACAGGTTAAGGTAATAAGGTTGTGATCGGAGGAACCCAGCGGAAAAGAAAGATCAACAGTGTAAGTAGAAGAATTAGTTGTAAGGAAGAGGTCAGGTATGTTGGAACTCTCTCCAAGCTGGTCAGGGATGTGGGTAGGGTGCTGTGCAAGCTGCACTAGGTCATAAAGGATACAAAAGAAGTGGCTTGTTCACCAGGTGGATCAGTGAAAGGAGAGGAGAGCCAAATGTGATGGTGAACGTTGAAATCTCCTAGAATGGAGATTTCAGAGAAAGGAGAAAATGATAGGATGTGTTCCATCGTAGAAGTAATATAGTAGAAGAATTTTTCATAGTCAGTAGAATTAGGGGATAAGAAAACAACACAGATATACTTAGTCAGAGAATGACAGGGAAGCCGAAGCCAGAGAGTAGTGAATTCAGAAGAATCAAACTCAGGAACACGAGAGCAAGATTAGTCGTTGAGTACATATACACAACAGCCACCTTTGACTTTGAAGACAAGAGATCGGACGAGTGAGTAAAATTGTCGGAGATGTGGCATTCCTTGGTACAGCCACGGCTCAGTCTCACTGGGCGGTGGGTACACCAGGTACAGTATGCGAAAACACTGTTTTTGGTTACCGGTACTTTTAACCCGCCCCGTCCCGACGACGTATGGGTACGTCACCACGATTTGCATTTGCCAGTCCCGGCGACGTACCAGTACGTCGTGCAATTGCAAGGTACCTAATTTGCACAATTTTCAATTTTCGCACGTGATTTTTCGTATGTATACACGGGACACCTTCCTCTATTCCTGTACAAGATACCAAGCAGGGACAATGCCTTACACTGCATAACCTCCCCCCTCCCCCCCTCACGCCATTGTCTTGGCAAAGGACCTGTTACCAGTGACCTGGCTAGTAAAGTTATTCAGGGCCAGAGTGATTCCCCAATCGATGACAATGTGGAGGACAATGTTTACATAGCATTAGAAGAAGAAACAGCCAGAAATAATGATCAGGTAGTGTGGCAAAAATAGGTCAGGTATGGTGATTAGTTAGTGAGTGAAAGAATGCTTATAATGCCTTTATTACTGCTTGAAAACCAATATACTGTCATACTACATATACAATCGTACCAAGTAAATAAATAAATACCGTTTATGAGTGGATAAAATAGTTACCCTCCCATAGAACTCGTTTTCTTTGGTGCCAGCATGTTAGAAAACCCACTCAGGTAAGGTGGAACTCCTACCTGGATTGGGCACTTTAAACCTCAGGTGAGCGATTTCTCTATGAATTTTCGATGTTTCTCACCAAAAGCGAAGGTTTTAGCCAAAAAAAAAAAAATCGAAAATACCTCGGGACTGGGGAATGTCGGAGGTGCGGAAAACCTCGGGACGTGACGGGTTAAAGAAGTCATTTTCCGTAGATGTGTGAGGTTAGCATGAGGGTTCTTCTAAGAGAAAATATTTTATTACAAGCGAAAACACCTGCCTTGAGTAACCCTAATAAATGCGGCCCCACCCACATCTTCCATCCAACCTACACCGGCTTGACCATCACCTGTCCATTGTGCCCAGCCCCACCCTCAACCCACACTCTCCCTACATCCTTTCACCATCGCCTCTCCATTGTGTCCAGCCCCACCCTCCACCCACGCCCTCCCTACACATTTGTCAGTTTCCCTGGAATGTCTCCGTCACACTCACCCCGTTCCCATCCTTTATGGCCATCCTCGCTTATTTACAACCTTTCTAACCCTTCTCACGCTTTTCTCGACCTTCTCAGCCTCCTCTACTATTTAATGCTCTCTCTCTCTCTCTCTCTCTCTCTCTCTCTCTCTCTCTCTCTCTCTCGTTGGCGTTGTTTGCTTTCCAGCCCATTTCAGCGCTGATTAGACCCATTTAGTTTTTTTCTGCTCTTGGCTCTTTTCAACCTAGCCCTTATTATTTATAGTCATATCTCACCCAGTCCTTCCAGCCCTCTTCACTGCCCCTTCCAGCCCTCTTCACTGCCTCTTCCAGCCCTCTTCACTGCCCCTTCCAGCCCTCTTCACTGCCCCTTCCAGCCCTCTTCACTGCTTCTTCCAGCCCTCTTCACTGCCCCTTCCAACCCTCTACACTGCTTCTTCCAGCCCATTTCACTGCTTCCAGCCCATTTCACTGCCCCTTCCGGCCCACTTCACTACCTCTTGCAGCTCTTTTCACTGAACTTTCCAGCCCTCTTCACTACCTCTTCTGACCTTTTTCACTGCATTTTCCAGCCCTCTTCACTACCCTTTTCCCCTTCCTCCCTGTCCTTCCCAGTCCCCTTCACTGTCTCTCCCAGCCCTGTTTACTACCCTTCCCAGCCCTTTTCGCCTCTCCCTCCTCCCTACCCAGCTCTCTTCCGTGTCCCCTCACCCCTCCCCGGGCCCCTCCACACCCCCTTCAAAGGCTCTAAAATTCCAATCATCCTTCACCGCCCAATTAATTGCTCATAAAACTCCTCACCCCCTCGCTTCCCCATTCCATCCATTCTGTGTGTGTGTGTGTGTGTGTGTGTGTGTGTGTGTGTGTGTGTGTGTGTGTGTGTGTGTGTGTGTGTGTGTGTGTGTGTGTGTGTGTGTGTGTGTGTGTGTGTGTGTGTGTTTTCCATCCCAGTCCACCCCCTTGTCCCCTGACACAGTAACGCCCATTCGTTAACCTCTTCATTACGAGGCTCCGTCAAAGAATAAAATGAATTAGCGACATCACAGTACTGAAAAAGTCAGCAGGTTATATTTGCACCGGCTCCATCCAGACCTTCTCCCCTTCTACCCTAACCCTCCTTGCTCACCCCCATCCCACCCCTGCCTCTCCCGGTCACCCCCTTCCTTCTTGCCTTAGCCCATCTCAACCCACCCCATACTTTGCTTTCCCATTACAACCCACTTCCATCGCCCCATCACCGCTACCCCATCACAACCCACCCATCATTCCCTGTCCCACCAAAACCCACCCCAGATCCCTGGCCCATCATAACCCACCTCAGCCCACCAAATCCCTCCCTCCTCCATTGTTCTTATCCTGGGGTACACATACCCCTTGGGGGCACGAAGTGTCAGTGCTGGAGTTACGAAGACATCCTGACCTACTATATTTCAGTATTATAAGTTATTCTAGTTTGCTTACGAACTTTACTATCTTTTATTCATTACAAAACACAACTATTATTTTAAAACCCCTGCCGGGCTGATTCTGTGAACGGTAGTTTACCTTCCCTGAGTCACTGTTTCATAACCAGTGGACATCATGGCACATATAAAGCGTGTAGCTTGGCCCGTGCAGGCCTTCATTGTGCCTCACATGAGTTTACAGGTCGGCAAGGGGTAATGCTGTCAAACTCAACCATGTTTAACACTCTCGTGATCTTGGCTAGTGAGAAGTTATCTGTTCTCACCAAAAAAAACTTTTAGTTTCGATCAAATGCACTAAAAAGGGAAATAGGGGACTTCAAGAAGTCGTCTGCCACCAGATGTCAGTATTAACGGCTTCTCTGTCCCGAGCACGTGTTCGATTACCGTTATTTTTCTCTGTTGATGTGAGAATCTGTGTGCCAGAACCGTCATACACTAATGAAGTACTGAAAAGGCTTCGTAACAAAATTACGACAGAAGAGAATACATTGCTCTCGTTTTATTTCCCCGAAAACGAAGCCCGAATTTTTGAAAACCTGGCACTTATATATTCATTTCGTCGTTTTTAATGAACATGCTACAAAGCTGAGTTCATTCTTGCCTCCTGAAATGTTCGATATAGGCCTATACTGCAGTTTTAGCCAAGCACTTGTTTTGTTGGTGTCAGTCTCAATCTTAGTGGAAATTTAAGGATGATGTATTAAATTATTTTACATCAGCCATCCGAGCTCAGAGACAGTCCCCTTTCCAAGATTTGATCATGAATTATCCCCACTGAGCTCTATAGAGCTCAGTGCTTATACCCCTAGGAAAACGTACTACTACCACTTTCAGGTAAGTCATATAAATTCTTGGAACGGGGATAGTCTGAGCTCGGATGGCTGATGTAGAGTAATTTAATACATCATTAAATTTCTGCCAAAAGAGAGACTGACACCAACAAAACAAGTGCTTGGCTAAAACTACAGTTTATATCGAACATTTCAGGCAAGAATTAGGCCTAACTCAGCTTTGTAGCAGGTTCATTAAAAAACGGCGAAAAGAAATATATAAGCGCCAGGTTTTCAAAATTCGGGCTTCGTTCTCGGGGATATAAAACAACTAGAGCAATGTATTCTCCCATTCACCTACTATGTTTTTGTTACGAAGCTTTTTCAGTACTTCAGTAGTGTATGATGGTATTTAAACACATAAGTTCTCACATCAACATAGAAAAATTACAGTAATTTAACGCGTATTCGGGGCAGACAAGCTGTTAACAGTGGTGGTCTCTTGCGGCAAGCAGCTTCACAAGTCCCCCATTTTGCCTGTTTGCATTGCGTGAGGAGACTTGGTGTGAAAAAAAAAAAAAAAAAATCTGCTGTAACAGAAGTACAAGAACATTTGCAGGAGAGTTAAACTTTTTTTTCTTATACATTTTCAAGGCTGCTGCTCACATGGAGATGTTTCTGTGGTTCATAATCGACGTTGATGACAAGAAATATTTTCTTGAACTAGAGGATAACGAAAGAATCTGGATGGAGTTTGAATCAGCACAGCCTTCAACGTGTCAGGTACACTCTACTTAAAACGTTCCCACACCAGGCGAAAAAGTTCTGAGACCTTCATACCATACATTTACTGTAGCCAAATTTCAAAGCTGCATATTATATTTTAAAACTAGAAGCAGTTTGGGTACAAGTAATGATGTGCGTGACCATGCCACGAACCTTTCATGTTTCTCGAGCATAAGTGACTATAACGATTATCTCTTTATGATGGCCTGTATTACTGAATGAATTGAAGCCACTATTTGCTGTGTTACTAAACCATGTCAGTTGAATTTATAATACTGCACTGGAGACAGAACAGAGATACTGAAAGTCCACTAAAACGTGGCGCATGAGCAGGTGTTAAGACAAATTAGAAGTGCTTCCACTCGGGGGGGGGGGGGGGGAAGAATCCCTGCGGCATCAGAACCCACATCAACCCATAATCGTACCACCCTCCACCATCTCGTTCACGCGCCATCTCACCCCTTCCCTTACCTTCTCACATTCCATTATCCCAACCCAGTTTGTCCCAGCTCACTTCAGTACATGTCCATATCATCATCCCTTCTTAGTTTCCATCCCATCCTAATCCATTGTGCCCTACCACTCTTCAGTCCATTCCAGCCCTCTGCAGTCTATCCCGGCCCCCCAGCCTTTTGTGGCTCTTGCTATAGCTCATTCCAATAGAAATTGCGATAGGCGACGCCCCTTTCTTTGCAGTTTGTTTTTAGTGGCACAGACAGACAGATCACAATAACCAGTTAGATGACTGGAAGCCATCATTCTTATGTCATCCTTCAACCTGTCAGCATCGGTATGTTTTGTGATGGAGTCCTAATTAAAGGAAGAGATTCATTTGACACCATGATTCGCGGGAAGTAATAATTTTTCGTAATTTCAAGATGAGAATTAATATTTAGCTCAGGCTCTCAGGATTATAAAGCAAAAATACTCACATTCATAGTTTATTAGGAAGGCTGTATATAAGTATAAATTAAATGATTAAATTTTCCGTAAAGTGGTTTTAATCGTCCATTACACAGTTTTATTAATAATTATTTTATTCATGGTTTTAATTTGCCAAAAAAATATGTAAATGTGTTCTTTGGTCTACATTGTACCAAGGGAACATAAGTGTCACTAGAAGGAAAAATTTTAAGATTAAAAAAATGAGCCATCTTCTGCCACTCTAGTTATTCACACATCTCCACCCCAGCAGACCCCTACAGTTAGCCACGAGAGCCAAATATTTGCACTGACTTGCCTCTCACCTGCTGCGCTTGTTGACCTTAGGCATCTGTTTGGGTTTTGATTTATTTATTGACTCCAGCACAGAATATACCGGTGTTGACAGGACGAAGAATGACTCAAGGATGATGGTTTCAGGTAATACTGGCTAGCAATTTTCAGTTGTCTTAACCTAAATCGGACAACAAAGAAGGGGACGTGGCCTATTGCAGTTTTTAGAGAGAACGTAGTATGGCCTGTCCCAACTAGCTCCAACACTCATCAGTCCATCCCAGCACTTTCCGTCTTTCTGTCCCTAGCTACACCATCCCAGCTCATATCAGAGTGTAGCAGCCCACAATGTATCCCATCTCGCACCCTTTCCTTCTCTGTCCCACACACCCCTACACAGTCCTGTCTTCACTTTTCCAGTGTGTCCCAGCCCTCCTCAACCCAGCTGAGACCTTTTCACCCTTTCTCATCCCTCACCAGCCTTCCTCAGCCCTTTCTATCTCTATGCAGCCCACTTCAGCCCTGCCCACTCCAACTAGCATGTGAAGCCTCAATTACGAGACCGGAGAGGAGGAGGAGGACTCGAGGGAATGGGGAAGAAGGAAGAGGGGAAGAAGAAGGAGGAGAAGAAGGAGGAAGGGAAAAGAGGGAAGTGTAGGAGGAAGAAGAGAGGAAAGAGTAAGCAGAGGGGAAGGGGTAAGAAATGAATACGAGAGCTCACTAGGGAGGGCAAGGGAGTGGAAAACAGAGAAGGAGGAGAGGGAAGGGTAGGGAGGGGGAAGGAGGGGATATGGAGGGCAAAAGAAATGAATACGAGAGTTGGGGATAAATGGACAAGGGAGGGGAACTGTGGAGGAGGGAGGAGAGGGAAGGAAAAGGGAAGAAGAGCGGGAAGGGTAGGGAGGGAAGGAGGGAGAGAAGGGAAGAGAAAAATGAATACGAGTCCTGGATAAAGGGGAAGGGAAATGGGGAAGAAGGAGGGCGTGGGGGAAGGAACAGCAGGAGTGGGAAAGGGGAAAGAGAGGAAGGAGGAAAGGGGGAGGGGGGAACGCAAGGAGCACGTAACATGGATGGGGAGTTAGATGAAGGGGAAGAATGGAAAGAGTACTGAGGGGGTTAGGAGAACTGGAAGGAGGAGAAGGAGGTATTGAAGGGAGGAGATGAGGAGGTGTAGGAGAAGCTGAAGGGGGAGTGGACAAGGAGAAGGGATGGAGGAGGTAGGAGAATGAGAAAGAGAAGGAGGGATGGAGGGAGGAACTGAAAGGAGAAGAGGAAGAGTAGAAGAGGAATCCGGAGGGAGAAAGAGAAGGAACGGTTGAAGCTAAAGGGAGGAAGAGAGCTACAAGGGGGAAGGAAAGGGGAAGATAGAAAGAGAAGGAGGAATGGAGGGGGAATTAGAGGGAGAAGGAGGGGGAGGGGTAGGAGGGGGAGGGGTAGGAGGAGATGAGGGAGGAAGGGGCAATGGGAGGGAGAACGTGAGGTAGAGGGAGAGTAGGGAGAGGGGAGAGGAGAGCTTTATACTCAGTGATTTCAGGCAGCCAGCGGGGATACGGAGGAATACAAAGGACCAGGATACAAAGGAGTACAGAAGGTGGTGGGGAGGCATATGAATGTTTGAAATACAGTGGTTGAGGGTAGAATGGAATACAAAAGTTAGGGATAAGGAATACAGAGCTAGAAGTTACATAAATTAATGATGCTAATGAACACGGTACAGTGGTCGAGGATACAAAGGAATACAGGGGTAGTGGATGGGAAGGAATACAAAGGAATACAAAGAGGGAGGATGTGGAGGAATACAAGTGTGGAAGATACTAAGGCGTACAGCTGCTAATCAGACAGCTACTGAAGGTACGACGAAACACAGAGGTTGGGAATACGTATGAATGCATTGGCTCTGTGGCCGCGAAGGAATACAAACTTTAATATATAAATACAGACATGATGAGTAGAAAATAATTTGGATGCGACAAACGTAAGACATGGCAGACGGCAGGAAAAAAAGAGCACTTCAGGCAAACGCAAAGAAAGAGGAGTGGCTGAAGACATGGCAGACATTTAGGCAAATAGTGGCAAATACACAAACCTTTATACGAGAGAGAGAGAGAGAGAGAGAGAGAGAGAACAAACATTTATTGAAAATAGGTTATATATGAGTGTCAGATAGAAGAGAGACACACAGTAGAAAAACAGGAAGACGGAATATGAACGGACAGCAAACAGGAAGGAAAATGAAAAGTCAAAACAGAGTGGGATGCAGCTCGGAAAAAAAAGAAAAGAAAAAAGCGAAAGGACTGAAAATGGGAGGTGAAAGGAGTGTGGAATGAGAAGCAGTGATGGATGGCGGGAGGGGTGGGAGGGAGCTGATTTAAAAGGGAGGGGAATGTTTTGGTCCGAGATTGGGATCTGGTCCGAGTCTTTGTTGGGTGCGGTGTGGGGGGAGGGTGGGATGTGGAGGGGGAGGATGGGACTTCGAGGGTGAGGGTGGAGTGTGGAGGCAGAGGGTACGGTGTGGAGACCGAGAGTAGTGTTTGAAGTGAAACTATGGTGTGGAAGGTGAAGGTGGGGTTTGGAGGGTGAGGGTGGAGTGTGGAGGGTGAGAGTATGGTTTGGAGGGCGAGGGTGGCTGTGAAGGTAAGGATAGGGCTTGAGGGGTGAGAGAAAGGTGTGGAGGATGAGGGTGGGGTGTGAAGGGTGAGAGAATGGTGTGGAGGGTGAGAGAATGGTGTGGAGGGTGAGAAAATGATGTGAAGGGTGAGAGTATGATGTGGAGGGTGAGGGTGGGGTGTGGAGGGTGAGAGTATGGTGTAGAGGGTGAGGGCGGGGTGTGGAGGGCGAAGGGAGATTATGGTTTGGAGGATGAGGGTGTGGTCTGGAGGGTGAGAGTAGGATTGGAGGGTGAGGGTGGAGTGTGGAAGATGAAATAGGGTGAGATAGGGTTTGGAGGATGAAGATGGAGTATGGGGGGTGAAATAGGGTGAGATAGGGTCTGGAGAGTGAGAGAAGGGTTTGGAGAGTGAGAGTAGGGTTTGGAGGGTGAGGGTGGGGTATGGAGGATGGGGGGAGGGTTTCGAGGGTGAGAGTAGGGTTTGGAGGGTGAGGGTGGGATATGGAGGATGAGGGCGGGGTGTGGAGGATATCAGTAGGGTGTGGAGGGTGAGAGTAGGGTTTGGAGGTTGAGAACAGGGTGTTGAAGGTGAGACAGCTGTTGGGTTTGGAGAGTGAGCGTGGAGTGTGGAGAGTGAAGGTGGAATGTGGAGAGTGAGAGTATGGTGTGAAGGTTTAGATTGGGGTTTGGAGGCTGGGGGTGGAGTGTGGAGGATGAGATAAGGATTGGAGGGTGGTAGTAGGTTTTGAAGGGTAAGGGTGAGGTGCTGGAGGCGAGAGTGGGGTTTGAATGGTGAGGGTCGGGGGTGGAGGGTGAGATTAGGGTTTTGAGGGTGAGAGTAGGGTGTGGAGGGTTAGGGTGGGGTGTGGAGAAGTGAATCAGGTGTGGAGAGAGAGTACATAGGAGTACATAGGAAGTACAAATAACAAGTGGCCTGTTGGCCCATAACGAGGTTACCTGTTGGAAGACAGGCTAATTCTAAGATTTAACCAACATGTAAGAGAAAAGCATAGAAAAGAGGAAGCCTATCCCCCACCCACCACCCCATCTGGTTAAGCCGGCAGGGAAAAAAAAAAAAAAAAAGAAGAGAGAAAAACACCATGCTTGTCAGAAAGAACAAGCATGGAAATTTTACTGGAGGAGCAGAAGAGAAATGACTGTGCACTGTGTAATATGTATTGTACAGATGTGTAAAAGAAAGAGCGCACACAATCGCCAAATATTCTCATTATTAACAAGTGAACGTCTCACAGTCGTCAGCATACACTTCATTCTGGAAATAAACAACGCTAAGTTAGAGTTAGTCTGTAGTCTGAAAATATTTGTCTTGCCGAATTTTTTACACTAACTATTCTTGTTGGTAGTCTATTCCATTGTTCCACTACGTGAATATGTAAGTAATTTTTCCCAACATTTGTGCTGAATCTCTTTGTATTTCTTGCTTTCGAGTTTCTTTCCATTATTTTTGGTCACGGTATCATTCTTTATTTCGAACAGATTTTTGTGTGTAACATCGTCAGTTTTGTTAAGAATTTTAAATACTTGTATTAGATCTCCTCTGTGGTGTCGCCTTTTTAGAGAAAACATATTTAGTTTCCTTAATCGCTCTTCGTAAGCAAATATCGCAGCGATGGGATCCCTTTTGTGACTCTGCGTTGCACTCTCTTGTGTCTGTCTTCGTTCATCATAAGATTCAAGGACCATTGCTGCGCAGTGTATTCTGTGTATAGTCTAACTAATGACGTATAAAGTTTAGATATTACATCGAGCGTTTTATGATGAATGTTCTTTCGGTGAAGCCGAGCATTTTGTCCGCCGCGTTCACTGGCTGCTGTACACTGTTTGGAGTTTTGGAGATTGTTACTGATAATAACTCCCAAATCCTTTTTCGTCCTTTACTTCCGACTGTGAGGTATCGAACATGGGGTATTCATGTTTAATGTTTTTGTTGCCAGTTATTAATCTACATTAAATTTGGCTTCCCATTTTTCACTCCAGTATATTAAACTATCTAGGTCGTTTTGAATAGATTCACAATCAGTTATCGTAATGAGATTACCTCTAATCTTCGTGTCCATTTTATAGACCATTTGTATGAATAGTGAAAGGGAATGGTCCTAGAACTGACCCTTGAGGAAATCCTTATGTTATTTCTAGCCAATATGATTATTCGCCATTTATTTCAACACGCTGCCTGCGAGTCGTTAACCAATCGGCAATCCATGAACGTAATTTGTTAATGAGCTCATGCACTTTTAGTTTTTCTAGTAATCTTAGATGGGGAACCTTATCAAACGCCCTCTGGAAATGTAGGCAGATAATATCCAACGATATATTGAGGTTCCCAGTTATCGTATAAGGGTGTAAAATATTCAAGCAAATATGTAAGGCTTGGTTTGTTATTACGAAATTCATGCTGATTACCTCTACTAAAATTACGCTTATTAAGGAACACGGTAATTTTATCTCTTAATTTTTTCCGTAATATTTGCATAGCACTGACGTTAGGCTTAATGGGCGGCAATTTGTTGCGCGTTTTTATCGACCTTCATCCACTTACTTGATGTAGTTCTGCCTACCTCTTCCCTCACCTTTATCATTTTTTACCCGTCCCCGCCTCGGAGGGGCTTGGGGACGGGTATTGTTTTCACTCGGTTTGTCTGTTTGTCTGTCTGTCTGTCTGTCTGTCTGTCTGTCTGGCTGGCTGGCTGGCTGGCGGTTAATAACTTTACGCGAAAACTGCTGGTGTGATTTTGGCTAAAATTACAGGGATGATAGGCAATGACCTTCTGATCACCTGATTAAATTTACGGCCAAATTGGGCCAAGGCTTAGGCTGTAGGGCAAAAAAAAAAAAAAAGTAAAACAAAATGGGGATGGGTAAAAATCGTTTTTTCACCATAACTTCTTTCAAATTTATCGACATGAAACCAAAACCTAAAGGTGCATCTTTCAGATCTGCATTCTATAACATGCTTCATTACATAAGGGGGTCACACCCCCTAGTTAGCGGTAGGGGGGTCAATGTCAGGTGGGTCGGGTCTAAAATTTCAAATAGGCATAAAATCATCAGTTTTCACCTAATTTACTCCAAGTTTGATATGTGACATCTTTGACTAGATGTGCTGTTGTGTTTATACGCCAGCATTAAAATGACTGCCGGGGACGGGTTTTGCTGTGCATTGGCACCGCTTCTTGTTTTGTTTTTTCTGCGTTTGCCCTCCTCTCTTTCTGTTTCTCTCATTTTTCCTGTCACTTTCTATTAACCTTCGTTCCTTTTCAAGTAGCTTTACATTGAGTGACAAGCCTAATGGTTTTCTGTACGTCAGAACCCCATCTACAGCGCTGGGTGGTAATTGTATATCCAACCCATACATGTGCCCAACGTGTCAACAAGTGGGTTGGAGGAGTGTTAGTGCTCCTTCCCGTAAAATAACTCAGAGACAAACGGCCATCCCTTAGGGGACTATGGCGTCTGGTTGTAGTGGTAGTAGTAGTAGTAGTAGTAGTTTCTTAGTTCTTTTTAAGAATAGGTGATATATTAGCAAGCTTCCACTGAATAGGTAGTCTACATTCAGTTAATGATTTATTCAATATTTTAGTTATTACAAAGGCTAACTGTCTTTAACATTCACGAAGTATGCCAGGAGATAAACGGTCTGGACCAGATATTTGGGTCGATTTTCTGAAGCTAATTTACATGTCGTGTCCTGTCACTTCGTTGATTCATAACTCATCATCTGCTCCTGAGAAAACCGGTTGAGAGATGGGAATGTTTACGTAATTTTCTTTTGTGAAAACACTGTGGAAGTTGTCGCTCACTACTGTTGCTATTGTTTGGTTATCGTTCACGATAACCAAACAATAGTAGACGGCCTGTGCTATCTTTTACTTTTTTCTCTCTCTCTTTTACTCATCGCAATGAAAACACTTTTTTAGTGCTTGACTTTACTTCGCTAGAACTTTTCGCCTCGAAGTTTCGTTTAATTTTCCGAATAATTTTCGTACATTGCCGCTGTATTGTAGAGTATATGGTACCGTCATCGTGATTTCCTGTACGTTTATATTCTTTACATGTTCCTCTCTTGCGGCCAATGGTTTCTTCAGTATTCTTGGATGTCCAGGCCGATTTATTTGGTGATTTTTATTCTTCGGGTAAATATCGGCATATTTTTTCCGTTCGATAGACAAAGCGATTAGTAAATATTTCCCACATTTCTTCGATGTTATCCACCTGTAATAACGTAGTCCAGGTGGTATTGCCAATTTCGTTTCTCATATTATCGAATATATATATATATATATATATATATATATATATATATATATATATATATATATATATATATATATATAAGATAGGAAGTAAAAGGCTACTTGTTCTGGTCTTACA